>NC_139940.1:57313326-57415826 GCF_963454915.1 Gymnoscopelus microlampas
CCCCCCCCCCCCCCCTGTGGTCTTCTAACTAGTTTTGGGCACAATCCAGAGCCTTGTATTAGAGGGTTCCGCCCACAGATATAGAAACCTAGGTACCTCATTGGCCTCTGCAGTTCATTGGAGCGACGTGCTTGGTATGGTGGCCGCCATTTTTCCCGGGGGGGACGGGCACTGGCCAATCACAGCGCGTCTTTTCCAGGGCTTGTCAGAATCTAGTTGTCCCGCCCCCACCTTCCTCTGATTGGCCTACTCAACGCCCCCTTCTGTGACGCACACGGAAGTTTCCAGCTTGCCCCCCACAAGCGGAAGTGCGTCCGAGATACATACGCTTCAAAGCCAGAGGAGGCGTATATGTCTATGGTTCCGCCCATAGGCTCTATGCACAGCAGCCATATTGTGAAGACATTCACAATTGTTACCAATGATACTAATGAAGGCTCTGTTCCATTCTGGTCAAACAGAGTCACCCTGCGTTTTAACAGCGGGCAACTCTCGGCGATGCCGGGCGATATCGCCCAAAAAGATAAAGGAAATCCATCTTTCATCGCCCCCCCGCCCACTTCGCCCGATCGCCGGTTCTCATAGACTTTCATTATATTTTTGGACGACGTCGCCCAGAGTTGCCCGCTGTTAAAACGTACCGTCAGGGTGCTGATATTGTGCATGTTGGCTCACTGGAAACACTCTGCTACAAATGTGGGGTTCCTTAAGGGGTTTTCCCTTAGGGTGTGTAACTCTGAGCGTGTTGTACACTCTCAGAGTTATGGGGGTCTTGGAAATTTAAAAATATGAGAACCCCTGTGCTCCACTAAATGGAACATAGCCTTCATTATCATTGGTAACACCTGTGAATGTCTTCACATTATGGCTGCTGTGCATAGAGCCTATCAGGGGGCAGAAACAGCACCGGTCACATGGTTCATGTAAACTGGAAATAGTTGTATGACAAGTTGGACTGATATCACATGGAGAACACAGTGGATGCAAGCATCCTCTATTCAAATTGCCTTTAGAGGGTGGGTCGACGGTGGACGTCACAAACGTAACATCCAGAGTTGGAGGCGCACACCGTTGCTCCACTCCCCACCAAACGAGTCACAAACACTGTTCAGGGGTCTGCCATGAGAATAGTCACACAAAAAAAAAAAACAGTTGTGTAAAGTGACTAAGTACATGTACTCAAGTACTGTACTTACAGTAAGTACAATTTTGAGGTACTTTTACTTTACTGGAGTATTTCCAATTGTCTATTCTTTTACTTCTACTCCACTACATCTCAGAGGCAAATATTGTACTTTTACTCCACTACAATTATTTGAAAACTTTAGTTACTAATTACTTTGCAGATATCAATTATTACATTATAACACATACATTAACCACTTTAGCCCTAATTTATACCTAGGCTATTTGAAAATAGCCGATCTACAAGCTCACAACACGTCGCATCCTGACGCGTTGTGAGCTTGTAGATCTGCTTTTTTCACTTTTACTTTTGGTACTTTAAGTACATTTGGATACCAATACCTTTGTACTCTTACTCAAGTAATTGTTTTTATTCCGGACGTTTACTTGTAACAGAGTACTTCTACATTGCAGTATTGATACTTTTGCTTAAGTAAAACATTTGAGTACTTCTTCCACCACTGAAAAAAACTAATTTCAGGGAACACACATATGGGGCACTACTACTGCACTGTTACAGCAGTGTTTGTAGGGATATTTCACTTTCAAACATGTTTGGGGTCATTTTATCGTCTACTCAGGCTTTTGTGAGCGCCCTAGACAGTTGTTAAGTTGCTTGATTCTGTATTTAGATATTTGATATTAATTTTACTATACTTCCTATACGTATATTCAATTTTAACCATGATAGAGTCATTGAAAACACCCGTCCTTGGTTCGGGTGACTGATAGTGTCCTTCTAATACGTGAGGGGGCCATGTTTTTTCAATTACTTTTTTTGTTTATTTATTTTTAATTATTTTGGAAAATGAAAAAAAAAAATACAATATTTGATTAACATTCATATCAAATATCTACTAAACATTGAATCAAGCAACTTAAAAACTGTCTAGGGCGCTCACAAAAGCCTCCCCCCTGGGGAGGTCCTGATCCTTGGCCCCCCCCCCCCCGGACCCCGGGTTTTGGAACACCGGTGCCAGAGTGTTCCGTGACAACACTGTCCCCTGGCCTCCGTTGTGTTTCTCATTGAATCCACTAAAGTGGGTCATTGTCCAGCTGGAGGCTGGAGCGTCTCTCACACCTCTCTCTCTCTCTCTCTCTCTCTCTCTCTCTCTCTCTCTCTCTCTCCCCCTCTCTCTCTCTCTCTCTCTCTCTCTGCAGCGTCCATCTGTCGCACGCCCCTCAGAGACATGGCTGCTGCTCACCGAATGAGACGGACCAGCGCTATACATCACTGTTTCACCAACCTGGAGTCTGGATGCCAAAGATCACACGTTGTGAGACCATGTGTGTTTGACTCTAGTAGAACATTGTAACCACTTAGACCCCCCACATCCACGTAGAGCAGTGCAGCACCTTTTTCATGCCAGGGACCCCTAAATTGATATACATTTGGCCGCGGAACCCCATCTGAAAATGTTATTTTTTTGCCAGGGACCCCAGAAGCAAAGATTTGAGTTAGAAATCTTTAAACCATATATATATTCAAAGATTTGCACACATTTCCAAGATTTTTCAAAAAAATAGCAGATATACAAGCCGCGCTATCATCTTGTTTAATGCATATTTTTGAATAGCCAAAGCTAAGTGGTTAAAATGATTGTGACGCTATGTCGCTGGGGACCCCCTCAAGGACCACTGATGGTCCCCAGACCACTGGTTGAGAACCACTGCTGTAGATTCCATTTTGTGGTTCCACCGATAGAAAACCCATTCATTTTTTGTATTGTAATGCTGGAACCAAGCCATCCAGGCTCCTGGTGAATCATAACCATAGAATATTTGATTCTGTGTCAAAAAAAGATTTGAAAACCGCAAAAAAGGGTATTTATTCAATATAGTTCATATTACATTAAATATTCAAATATGTTTTGACACAGAATCAAATGTTTTATGGTCATGATTCAAGGAGCCTGGATGGCTTGGTTCCATGCTTACTAATATAAATATAAATATTTTCGGAAACCTTTTTGGGAAAAATGTATGGGTTTTCTATCTATGGCACCACAAAATGGGGGAACATGCTCACAACGTGTCGCATTATGACACGTTGTGAGCCTAGACTGTAAAAGAATATGGACGAAGGGAACCGCGACGTCACACATTGATTTCTACAGACTGTTTTGAAGCTTGTGGCCCAAACTCCAGATGTGAGGGCCGCGTAGCAGCCTGAACCTCTAGATGTGAGGGCTGCGTAGCAACCTGAACTCCAGAGGGCCACATAGCAACCCGAACTCCAGATGTGAGGGCCACGTAGCAACCCGAACTCCAATGTGAGGGCCACGTAGCAACCCGAACTCCAGATGTGAGGGCCGCGTAACAACCCGAACTCCAGATGTGAGGGCCGCGTAACAACCCGAACTCCAGATGTGAGGGCCGCGTAACAACCCGAACTCTAGATGTGAGGGCCGCGTAGCAAACAGAACTCCAGATGTGAGGGCGCGTAGCAGCCAGAACTCCAGATGTGAGGGCCGCGTAGCAATCAGAACTCCAATGTGAGGGCCGCGTAGCAGCCCGAGCTCTAGTGACCTTAAGTTCCCAATGCAGCCACAGTACGCCCAAATACAGAGTTTGTTGTCTAATATCAAGGTGTCGTCATAGCATCAGGCGCAAATAAATCAAGTCAGTTCCATATATGGGCATATACTGATGACATCAAGGGGCATAAAGGGGTCAAGGACTGACAGATACTGTACAGAGATCTCTAGACTCCAAATTTCGCACACAGATAGCTCAGACCTTTGCCTACGATCTTAGCTAGGCCTCGACCCGACCCGATATGCGGTTTTCCGGAACCAACGCGAAAGGTTCGGAATCTCCATATGCGGAGTCCTGACTACTAATTGAAGCCAATGGACGCCGAATCCAAATTGGCCCGAATCGCATGGATGAGCCCTGAAAGCACATGGTTGGTGCTACAGACTCCAAATTTCGCACACAGATAGCTCAGACCTTTGCCTACGATCTTAGCTAGGCCTCGACCCGACCCGATACACAGTTTTTTGGATCCGGCACGAAAGGTTTGGAATCTCCGTATGCGGAGATGACTGACATCGGGCTGTTCCGGAGCAAGCGCTGACTCATTGTGACATCACTTCATAAAAGGCATCACATACACTAGATGAGTCAACAAAAAATCTCTGAGTGTGGCATAAACTATAGTCTTTCTTCCTCTCACTCCGAGGTGACAGATGAAAGTATATAAGCCGGCTTCTAAGCTAAGTCCAGCACTCTTGACAGACCTCTGCATATAGTCTATAAGCAGCTCTCAAAAAAATGAGTACTCCAGAAAAGCTACCAAAGCTAAACCCCGGTGAAGGAGAAATAATTCGTAACAACTTGGTACTTCTAAATTATAAGTGCAAGTTCATGGAAAGCCGGAAGGAATTGCAGGAGCAGGCCTTCAAGACATCGACTCAAGTCCTTCTTTATATACAAAAACTGGAGCAGGAAAAAAGAAAAATGAACCAAAGAATTACAAAACTCGATTGGGATGCGAAATGAAAAGCTAATAAGGCTGTTGCTGGGGATCAGATGGGACAGTCAACATCTGCTGGCCAGACAGGAGGAGCAGACGGAGGAGGAGACAGTGTTCCTGGGGAGCAGATGGAACAGTCAACATCTGGTGGGAAGACAGGAGGAGCAGACAGAGGAGGAGACAGTTTTTTTTGATGAGATCGGTGATGAAGAATTAATTAACTGTGCTGCTTTTACTGAAGAAAACAAGGATCAGTCAAGATCTGAGTTGGATGAGGTGCAGACGGGGGGAGACAAACATAAGACAAGCTAAATCAACAGCACAAGACCAACAAAAAACAAGTTCTCCAAAAAAACTCAAGCTGAACTCTCCCGCTACAAAAAAGAAAAGAGCAACAAAGCGTGGGACTGGGATGATGACTTGAATGATGCAGATTTATGCAGGCTGCATATTCTGCTTAAAGAAGAAACAAACAAAAAGCGACAGAGATATATGCCATATATGGGCATAAAAGGACACATACAAACAGATACATAGATCCCCATATATGGGCATGAAAGGGAAACAGACAGACAGATCCAGAGATCTCCATAATAAAGTCAAAACGGGTCCAATGACAACAGGTATAATGGGGTTTGCATTAAAGGGGGAACCGGCACTGTGTCTGCAACACAGTCGAAGGCACAGACAGATACAGAGATCTCCATTATGGGCATAAAGGGACACAGACAACTAGATACAGAGATCTCCATATATGGGCATAAAACTATGACAACAGGTATAATGGGGTTTGCATCAAAGGGGGAACCGGCACTGTGTCTGAAACACAATTTCGCACGCAGATAGCTCAGACCTTTGCCTACGTTATGCGGTTTTCCGGAACTAACGCAAAAGGTTTGGAATCTCCGTATGCGGAGATGACTGACATCGGGCTGTTTCGGAGCAAGCGCTGACTCATTGTGACATCACTTCATAAAAGGCTCTGACATCACATACGCTAGATGAGTCAACACAAAATCTCTCTGAGTGTCCATATATGGAAACATCAACGTGCTGACCTCATTATGACATCAGACCGTACACAGATGATGACGGGTTCATCTATAAAATAGATGAACCCATCATCATATTATAAGAGGACACTCAATGCAGCTGCTGCAACAGCAGCAACAACAGATAACCCTGATCGGGACAGTCAGCCGACTCTCTTACCTACAGAAGAGAGAGTCTACCTTTCAGCCGACTCAATTCAGGAGGACGACCACAAGGATTACGTGACTGTGGAATTACTCAATTCACTGACACCCTCTGGAATCCCTGATCATAACCTCAAATTGAAAGTAGGCGCACCGGTCATGCTGCTTAGAAACCTGCAATCAGGTCCTGACCGCACTCTCAAGAATGGCACCAGAATGGTGGTAATGCAAATGATGGACAGAGTCATTGAGTGTGAGATTGCAGTAGGCACAAACAGGGGTGAAACAATCTTCCTACCAAGAATACCTCACTATGACAGAGGTGAGCTTCCCTTCACCTTCATTAGACGACAGTTCCCTATCCGCTTAGCATTCTCTGTTACAATCAATAAGGGTCAGGGCCAAGAGAATGAACGAGTTGGCATCTACTTGCCTAAACCTGTGTTCGCTCATGGCCAACTCTACACAGCCTTCTCTAGAGGAAAGAGAGCCAGCGCTGTAAAAGTTTTCATTGTGGATAATGACATTACTGACAACATTGTTTATAGCGAACTCCTTTAGGATAATGGGCATAAATGGACACAGACAGACACAGAGATCTCCATATACGGGCATAAAAGGGACACACCCATACACATACAGAGATGTCCATATATCACAGACACAGATAGCTCCATATATGGGCATAAATGCACACACAGATGGGCATAAATTGACACAGGCAAACAGATGGCCAAAACGGGTCCTATGACAACAGGTATAATGGGGTTTGATTTAAAGGGTGGAGCATTCATTCCCTATTTACATCGTTCCTGTGTAGGCCGGTCCCCGACTAGACCCTCGGCCACCCGAAGGGCTAGGGGTATATTTTTTAAAAGTGTCCACAGCCCTCCTGTGAGACATAGAATCTTTTTTTTTATCACATTATAAGGAGCATTACTGAGGACCAATTATATGAAGATAGGCTGAGAATGGGTGATGTTGACAAAACATGCTGTCAATAATACTTAAAGTTTAAGTGTTATTAACAGCATGTACACACTATACTCAAGTTACTCAAGTACTGGAGAGTTGAGTACTCTGTGAAAGTGCTTCTATTGGCAACACATAAGGCACGCACGCACGTGCGCACGCACACACACACACACACACACACACACACACACACACACACACACACACACACACACACACACACACACACATACACACACACACACACACACACACACACACACACACACATGCTCAGATCACACATGCTCAGATCTACAAGCTCACATGCAACGCTTTGTGAGCTTGTAGATCTGCTATTTTCATGACTTTTGCGTGATCTTGTGTGATGAAGTGAGGCATAACATTGTGACACGCCATTGCCACAAATAGATGACAGAGACTGCAGCAGCATGGGATAGACACACCTCCAGAGAGAGAGAGAGAGAGAGAGAGAGAGAGAGAGAGAGAGAGAGAAAGAGAGAGAGACACGATATACTGTTGATGTTCAAACACTGCATCAAGAAAGGAGTTACCTTCATATAATTGCTCCTCACTAATGCTCATTATAAGATAGAACCATTTCTGTCTAGTCACTCTGTGCCTCTATAGACGGATTTCCGCGCGACGTCATCACAGAGCAGAATGCGCAATCTGCGCATGCTCGGGGGAAACGAATTGTTGCGCCGTTCACTCTGTTGTTATATTCGGGAGTTAGCTAGCCATAATTCTGCTATTATAGGCATAATAGGCATAATGCTGCTATTATATACAAACAGATCCAACTTCCAACAAATCATTTTTATTGAGTAAACAAGGTATTACAAACTGCATAATTTAATCTACTTTCATTAAACCCGGTGAAGATCATTTCTTTTATGAATGGACATTTGACCAGAGCTGCTGCGGGTAATGGCGCCCTCTATAGGCTTAGTTGGCTTACCCCCTCCTCTGCGCGGTCATATCCTCTCAATGTTTACAAACATGAAACCCGTCTATAGGCCCTATGCAGCCATATTGTAAGACATTCACAGGTGTTATCAATGATACTAATGAAGGCTCTGCTCCATTCTGGTCAGACGGAGTCAGGGTGCTGATATTGTGCATGTTGGCTCACTGGAAACACTCCCAAATGGCCCTTTACGGGTGTGTAACTCTGAGAGTGTACAAATGGAACCAAATGGACCCGTAAGGGTTCCATTTGTACACTCTCAGAGTTATGGGGGTCGTAGAAATCTGAAATTCAAAAATCTGAGAACTACTGTGCTACACTAAATGGAACAGAGCCTTCATTAGTCACCTGTGAAGGAAGTGATAATATGGCTGCTGTGCATAGAGCCTATTGGTGGGGCTGTGAACAGTTCAGAAACCTGCCTCCCAGTGACATCATTGATGGGGGAGTCCACACTAATAGCTTTTCTCTTCCTGGAAAGTTGGCGTGCAGAAATAGAATACATTGTTCATTTGAAAGCTTGTGAAATGGGACATTCTGCGTAACGGGTAATTTTACTTTTGTACTTTAAGTATATTTTGATACCAATACTTGTAATACTTTTACTCGAATACGTCTTTAATTCCGGACTTTTACTTTTAACAGAGTATTTCTGTATTGCTGTATTGATACTTTTACTTAAGTAAAACATTTGAGTACTTTTTCCACCACTGATCTTAACTTATGCCTTTGAAGGGCTCGATATGTACTGCATGTGCTGTATGTTTTCTGCGGATTGTACGTTTCTGTGGACTGGTAGGCCTATGTTATATCTATCTTAACGTATGAGCATTAGTGCGGACACCTTTAATTGAAAATGGGTGAAGCGGTCCTTTAGTTTACAAGCTAGTTTGAAGAACAGTGGCTGCCCGTTGTGCTTCATTCTCACATTTATTGAGAGCGTCGTGCTAAACAAAGACATCCATTACTTTTAATTGGGTCGATCCATTTGTTAGAGTATCACCCCATTAAACAAGGCAAAGGGAGGTTTGCCAAGTCGAGCGTTTAGGGGGGGATGCACCGTGCGGGAAATCTGACAGGAAATAGGCTCTATTCACAGCAGCCACATTGTGATGACATTCACAGGTGTTACCAATGATACTAATGAAGGCTCTGTTCCATTCTGGTCAAACAGAGTCAGGGTGCTGATATTGTGCATGTTGGCTCACTGGAAACACTCTGCACACTGCTACACCAGTGGGACTGAAATTGGGGGTGTGTAAACTTGCGGGTGTGTGACTCTGAGAGTGTACAAATGGAACCAAATTGACCCGTAAGGGTCCATTTGGTTCCATTTGTACACTCTCAGAGTTATGGGGGTCGTGGAAATCTGAAAAATCTGAGAACCACTGTGCTACACTAAATGGAACAGAGCCATTCATTAGTATCATTGGTAACACCTGTGAAGGAAGTGATAATAATTATGGCTGCTGTGCATAGAGCCTATCGGCGCATACACGTGCTCGCCTCGCGCACACGCCGACCTGCATCAAGATTGTGTGATTTGCAGTGGTGGAACGTAACTAAGTTCATTTATTCAAGTACTGTGCTTAGGTATTTTTTTTTACTTTACTGGATTACTGTATTCCAGTTTTCCGTACTCAACTACATCTCAGAGGCAAATATTGTACTTATACTCCACTACAATTATTTGAAAACTTATGATACTAGTTACTTTTTTTTATCTCGGCATCATTGAAAATGAGGGCTCCACCCTCAATGTATTCCCGAGAAAATAAATAAAGGTTGAAAAAAAGAAAAGAAAAAAGGTTGCAATTATTATATTATAACACTTACATTAACCCCTTTAGCTCTATTTTAAATTTATACATTTGAAAATAGCAGATCTACAAGCTCAGGTTGTGAGCTTGTAGATCTGCTACTGTCAAACATGTTTGTACTTTTGGTACTTTAAGAACATTTTGATGCCAATAGTTTTGTACTTTTACTCGCGTAACATTTTGAACATTTTACTTGTAACAGAGTATTTTTGTGTTGTGGTATTGCTACTTTTACTTAAGTAAAATATCTAAGTACTTTTTTTCCACCACTGGTGATTTGTGTGAACTTGTGTTGCGTGTTTGTATGCACACAAACATGTATTCACATGAGGAGCACATGCAGTGTGACCCGCCTCATCCAAGCGTGTACGTGGGCGTGTAGTGTCACTCTCCCATGTGACAATGACTTTATGCTTGGTTGTGTGTTGGTGTCACACAATACATCTAGTGGTGGAGGAAGTACTCTGATCTTTTCAAGTAAAAAAAGTAGCAATACCGCAATGTGGAAATACTCTGTTACAAGAAAAAGTCCTGCATTCAAAAATATGACTTGGGTAAAATTACAAAAGTATTGGCATCAGACTATACTTCTTTTTTTTTTCATAATCAAAAGGTTTCAAAAATAGCTGATCTACAAGCTCACAACGTTTGGCTATTTTTGAAGTGACAAAGTATAGCATAGGGCTTAATTGGTGTATGCTTTTTTTATCGGTTAGATAATAATTTAAATCTTCAAAGTAACTAGTAACTAAGTAAAAAGCACAATATTTGCCTCTGAGCTGTACAGTAAGGGAGTAAAAGCTAAGGCTTGAGAAGTGAACATACCCAAAGTCAAATTACCTCAAAATTGTACTTTAGTAAATGTATCTTACCTTTACTTCTACTCAGAGGAAAATATTGCACTTTTACTCCACTACAATTTTATGAAAACTTTGTTACTTGTTACTTTGTAGACTTTGATTATTATTACAAAACATGCATTAACCACTTCAGCCCTATTTAAACGTTGGATATTTTCAAAATATTTGAATGCATTTTATACCTAATGATACCTTGTGGAACGGTACATTCTGCATAATGAGCACTTTTACTTTTGGTACTTTTAAGAACACGGGCATTTTACTTGTAACAGAGTATTTCTACATTGCAGTATTGATACTTTTACTTAAGTAGAAAATGTGAGTACTTTTTCCACCACTGATGGAGAATGAATCCGACGCCACCAGGAGAGAGAGAGAGAGAGAGAGAGACAGACAAGATGACAGCTATAGGAGAGGACGCGACAGAGCGTTGGGGCGAGCGAGGTAGAGAGCGTGAGGGGGAGTGAGGAGAGGGAGAGAGCGATGCACTCGCGGGGGTCCCAGCCCGTTGAATAATTGAGTGAGTGAGCCTCACTGGCTGTGCTAGAGGAGAGGAGAGGATGCTCTGTCAGGTCAGCTCACTCATCACTGGAGAGGGAGGGGGGGGGGGGGGGGGGGGGGGTAGTACCAGAGAGAGGGAGGCAGGGGTGTAAAGTAACTAAGTACTATACATTTACTCAAGTACTGTACTTAAGTACAATTTTGAGGTATTTTACTTTACTGGAGTATTTCCAATTGTCTATACTTTTACTTCTAC
Source organism: Gymnoscopelus microlampas (assembly GCF_963454915.1). Taxonomy (NCBI): domain Eukaryota; kingdom Metazoa; phylum Chordata; class Actinopteri; order Myctophiformes; family Myctophidae; genus Gymnoscopelus; species Gymnoscopelus microlampas. Next base: position 57,324,568 of record NC_139940.1, read on the forward strand.
TCCGCTACGTCTCAGAGGCAAACACTGTACTTTTTACTCCACTACAATTATTTTTTTATAGATAGATAGATGGATAGATGGATCATGGATAGATAGATAGATGGATAGATAGGAAGTGTCACGGTGTGGAGGTGTAGGACTCAAATGCAGAATGACAGACACAGGCCAAGCAGTGAATATTCAATAGGTTTTATTAACAAAAACCCACACAAGGAACACTTGGAACAAAGAACTTCAAAATACTCAAAGACTAGAATAACTTGGAAATACACAAGGGACTAACCACATCAAAAACGACGACGAACTGACAAGGGACCAAACACAACAGAGGCATACCTATAGACAAGGACTAACTAGACACAGGTGAACTCCACAGACAATCAACATTGGGATAGGCTAGGGGCCTAAGGGGACACAGGTGGAAACACTGGGAATCACAGGACTGGTTAGACAAGACAGGTACGGATAACTAAGCAGGCAGGAAACAATAGGAACGATAATAAGACACAGAACACCAAGGCAACAAACTACACAGAACTAGAAGACCAAAACAGAACAGGAATACATAGGAGTCCAAAAGTAATAAACACAGATAAAGTCCAAGGGCTGAGGAGCAGACCGTGACAGGAAGAAGAGATACATCTGTGTATATCTGCACGTATATTGGGAGTATTTGTGTGTGCATGCGTGCCTTATGGAAAATACAGAAAATAAAGGAGGAACAAGCGATCTGCACTTCCTCTTTTGCTTTCTTTTTGGCTTTCTCTTAGTCACCGTGGCAACCGTCTCCTCCCCCCTGCCCACTGTTATAGGCTTGTTTACTACTGTGTCTCCCTCCTCTCTCCGTCGGTGCATTTTGGGTGTCTCTCTATCACTCCCCCCGTTTGCCGCATTCCTCCCTCCTCCCCCTTAAAGCGCTGTTCCCCAATCTGAGGGCCGGGGCCCACCAATGGGGCGTGAGGATATTGCAAGTGGGCCCCCCAAAAAACTGACAAAACACTAACATTTCAATGATGATATAATACTAATATTTAAAAGAAAATATATATGTTAAAATAATATGTATCCTGTAGTTTTTCTTTAACCCTTTTAGACCGGGAACGCATCTGTGTCATTTTTAGATTTCTTTGGCTATCCAAAAATAGCAGATCTACAAGCTCATAGCGCGGCACTCTCTGTGCCGCGCTATGAGCTTGTAGATCTGCTTTTTTTATAAAATTTTGTGCAAATCTTTTATATACATTTTTAACTCAAATCTTTGCTTCTGGGGGTCCCTGGAACAAAATATTTTTAGATGGGAGGGGGTCCGCGGACAAATACATATTATTTTGGGAGTCCTTGACATGAAAAAAGTTTGAAAACCATTGATAATATACTGTAGCAACATAAGTGAAAAAAAAAACATGTAGGAAAAAAAAACTGTTACATTTTAGAAGACATGTAAAATCCCCAGAAGCAAAGATTTGAGTTACAAAATTGTCGCTTTAAAAAAAAAATATATATATATTCAAACTAAAAATGTGCACACATTTTCAAGATTTTTCAAAAAAATTGCAGATCTACAAGCTCATAGCTCGGCACTCGGTGCCGCGCTATGAGCTTGTAGATCTGCTATTTTTATATAGCCAAATAAATCTTAAAATGACACACAGATGTGTTCCCGGTCTTAAAGGGTTAAAACGATTCTACGTGTACTACGTTAGTTCCATTGGTCCAAGTCTGAACTCAAAACATTGATTGGTCAGTGAAATAAACATATACTCTGAAAATGCATGCTTCTCATCGAATCTGACTTAAAGGGGCAGTTCACCCAAAAATGACTTTTATTCTATCAATTACTCACCCCATGAAGCCTTGAGTTCATGGAGATCTTTTAGCTTTTGTCACATTCCTGATGCAATAAAAAGAGAATATTTTAAATATAGTTATCTCGGGGTCTTGTTCACGAGTGAGGGGAGGACGGAGCAAGAGATCAGCTGGAGAATCGGAGCAGCAGGAGCGGCATTGCAGTCGCTGTACCGCGCTGTGGTGACGAAAAAGAGAGCTGAGACAGAAGGCAAAGCTCTCGATATACCGAGCAATCTTCGTTCCTACTCTCACCTACGGTCATGAAGTGTGGGTCATGACCGAAAGAACAAGGTTGCGGATACAAGCGGACGAAATGAGTTTTCTCAGACGGGTGGCCGGCATCTCCCTTAGAGATAGGGAGAGAAGTTCAGTCATCCGCGAGAGACTCGGAGTAGAACCGCTGCTCCTTCACTTGGAAAGGAGCCAGCTTAGGTGGATCGGGCATCTAGTACGGATGCCTCCCGACTCATCGAGCGTCTTCCTACGGAGGTCCTCGCTGCACGTTCCACTGGGACGAGACCTCCTGGCAGGCCAAGTACCAGATGGGGGGGATTTCATCTCCACACTGGCCTGGGAACGCCTCGGGATTCCCCAGGAAGAATCGGCTAATGTTGCTCAGGAGAGGAAAGTCTGGAGCTCTCTGCTGAAACTGTTGCCCCCGCGACCCAGCGGTTGAAGATGGATGGATGGATGGATAGTTTTGCTCTAAGATAAGATTAAGATTGGCCTCCCATCTTACAATAAATGCGCAAAATCTCTGTACGTACGTATGTCTGTACATCCATCTGTATTTCAAGTATCTCAACAACCATCCGACAGATCGACTTCAAACTCGGCACATCACTCACGATGACCCAAGGGAGTGCCATGCCTGACCGACATGCCCAATCGCGCATAAATAGGTTCCTGATGAGAGTGCGGAAATGTGAACATATCACACCCATACTCCATTCGCTACACTTCGCTACAAGGCATTTGTCGAGGGCTCTTTCATGCCATGTGTATTTTGTTTAACTTTTTAACTTTTTCTTAACTGTGTATAGCTGACCTTTGATCTGAATTTCATCTTTATTATTATTATTTTTAATTGTTTTGTTTTTAATATGTAGCACTTTGAGATTTGGTTCAAATATAACGTGTGTTATAAATTAAATGTAAAATAGGCATTATGGACATCCGGTTGTCCAGAGCCACAGATCCAACTGTTATGCCCATATATGGTCATGCGCATGGGACCAACAGACTTCAAACTCGGCGCCTCATCGAGTCGTTTGGATCGCCAGTTGTCCAGAACCGATATGCCCATGTATAGGCATATACAGTACGGAGTTGTGCAGAGCTGCCAATCCAATCGGTATGCCCCATTGACTGATATGCCCATATATGGGCATATGCTGATGACGTCAAGGATATCATATTGTGCCAGTCTGAATGCGACAAAAACAAACAAACACAAAATTCAAGATTTCATGGGGTAAATAATCGATAGAAAAAAGTTGTTGAACTCCCCCTTTAAATGGTCAGATGGGTGGCTCGCAAAATGCTTTCATGATTTTCTAGTGGGCCCCGATCCAGAAAGGGTTGGGAACTGCTGTCTTAAAGAGCATAATTCCCACTCAAACTGGCATCTCTCCTCTCATTAACAAGGTTTCAGTGACATCTGCAGACAGCCATTGATTTGTGTGGGAGTCGCTTTATTGCATTTAATCCTGCATTAGTGCTGAAGGCACATCTGTCTTGAATGCTGCAAGGTAATAACAGTTGTTCTGAAACATGTTCACGCATTTTATTATGTATGTGCCAGAGACCCCCGGAAGCACACACTTGAGTAAATGTAGCTGGGGACCCCCTGCTGTTTTAATAGCCAATCTACAGTACAAGCTTACAACGTGTCGCAATGCAGTGCGTTGTAATTGTAGAGCTGCAATTTGTTTTTGCTAAATAGCAAATCCACAGTACAAGCTCCCACTGTGTTGCAGCGTGATGCATTGTGAGCTTCAAAATGTCAATACAGCAATGCACTATTAAAAACATTTACTTGTAATTTGAACTTTTGCATACTTCAGCATTAGCAAGTACTCCAGCAATTTAACTCAAGTACGAGTATCTACGTAAACTTTGACTCAAGGCCTGGTGTTGAATCCACCTGTGCGTGGATGGGGTCCCCAGCTAAAGTAATTAACATAACATCACAATCATGTACAATCACGTACACGCTCACTGCCAGCTTGCACATCTGCTATTTTTACATAAAAATCACACTCAGTGTGAAGTGAGTGGTGCCTTTGATGATTATTCATTATGCGCATGTGTTGCACTCCTGTTTGTATTTAATTAGTGCATCTTTGTGTTGCAATCAGCTGCAGCTGTTGAGGCCAGACACAAACATGTTGAGGCCGTCCGCAAACACACGGACAGACACACACACACACACACACACACACACACACACACACACACACACACACACACACACACACACACACACACACACACACACACACACACACACACACACACACACACACACACACACAGTCAAATGTAGGAGTGGTTGGCACGACTCAAAAAAAAAAAGAAAAATCTTGAAAGTATTGGCCAATTTTGAATATTTGAAAAAAAAAAGAGTCCCTGGGGGTCCCTGGCAACAAACCATTTTCGGATGGGGGTCCACAGCCAAATACATCATCATTTTGGAGGGACCCTTGGCACGGAAAAAGTTTGAAAAGCACTGCAACCAGTGGATGCATCTCTCTCTGTGGCAGGGTGAGGGTGAGGGATCAATCAGCTTTTATGTGGCAGCAGCGCTGAGCGGTTTGACCTCTTCACGCTCTCTATAGCGTATCTGTGAGCCGAGGGGGAGGAGGAGGAGGAGGAGGAGAAGGAGGAAGGGGAAGGGGGGAGGAGGAGGAGGGGAAAGGAGGGGGAGGGGGACAATGATATCCTGGAGCAGGGGTGGGCAACTTTGATGATGTAGAGCAGTGGTTTTCAACCTTTTTTTGCGTCAAGGACCCCCAAATTGACACATATTAGCCCACAGACCCCCATTTGAAAAGATATGCCAGGGAAAATTCTTTACACGGCTCTAGCAGTGATTCTCAACCCTTTTAATTCAAGGACCCCCAGTTTGACATGCACTAAGGCTACGGACCCCCATTTAATGGCATTTCTATCTCTGGGACCCCAATTTATATTGTAAAATCAATGTTTTTTGGTTCCATTTGTACACTCTCAGAGTTACACACCCATAAGGGTCCATTTAGTTCCTAACTATCCTTCATTTAGCTGGGGACCCCCTGGAACCCCCTCAAGTACCCCTGGGGGTCCCCGGACCCCACTTTGAGAAGCAATGATGTAGAGGGCCACTATATTTCCACACTCACTCCAGAGGGCCACATTGCATATGATGTCTCTCCATCTTCAAACTATTCCAGCGCCTCTGATTAGTTCAACGTGCATGAACTTTTGACTCAGGATAAAGTATATATGTTTTTTAACCCAAGACGTTAGGCCGATTCCACAAATAAAATCAGTAGTTCTCACACTTTCAAGATTTTTCAAAAATGTTCAAAAATAGCCGATCTACAAGCTCACAACTTTGTGAGCTTGTAGATCTGCTATGTTCAAATAGCTGATGTATATGTTAAAGTACTCATGTGGCCCATAGCCGCTTCTTTTGGGCTACACCTGGTTGCTTGTTTCTCGCACAGAATCTGGCAACACTGAATGGGCCCCCGCTGGACCCTATCACACCCGTTCAAGTCGTTTTCTCACATTTAAGGTGCCCAAGGTCAACACTGAATTTGGTAGATCTGCTTTTAGCTTCTGTGGTCCTACCACATGGAATGACCTGCAGAATGCATTGAAATGAAACACTCTAGTAGAGTCGTTTTAGAACTCTGGTGACCAAACAGGTCACCGCAATGTGTTAATTGTTTTTAGAATTTTGAAAAATGCTGTCTTGATTTCTATTTGTAACTTTTATATCGCACAATGTTGTACTGTATGCCTTTTATTTTCCAATTCCCAGATGTAATGTATTTTTAAACTGCAATGTTGTTGAATTGCACCGTATCGCATTACTCGACGACACTGCAAATGAGTTTAATTGCTCAGTGTAATTTTGAGAATAAATAAATCTTGAATGAACGAATTCATTTGTAATTCCACCGGTAGTTATGCTACGTATACAAAATGTTATCATCCCTAACCCATTCATTATTTCTCTGATCTTAAATGCATTGTTTTATTTGCCTTGCTGCCCTGTCATTTGACCTTTGTGCCCTCAAAACATTGGTCAAGACCAAAGGTCAAGTGACCTTGCCCCGGCCTAAAGTGATGAAACTCCAGGCCTGACCGGTACCAATAATCAAAATATCCATGTGATATCATATCCATAGCGTCAATATTTGTAAACTTTGAAAAATATTCTAAAATGGTGAAAATAGGCTCTATGCACAGCAGCCATATTATCACTTCCTTCACAGGTGTTACCAATGATACTAATGAAGGCTCTGTTCCATTTAGTGTAACACAGTGGTTCGACCCCCATAAGTCTGAGAGTGTACAAATGGAACCAAATGGACCCTTACAGGTCCATTTGGTTCCATTTGTACACTCTCAGAGTTACACACCTGTAAGGGGCCATTTGAAAGCCCATGAGGGTCCCTGGACCCCAACTGTAGACCCACTGGTGTAACAGAGTGTTTCCAGTGAGCCAACATGCACAATATCAGCACCCTGACTCCTTGACCAGAATGGAACAGAGCCTTCATTAGTATCATTGGTAACACCTGTGAATGTCTTCATAATACTGTATGGCTGCTGTGAATAGATCCTATAGAGCATCGCAGTTGCGCAGAATCCGGGTGCCGGAAGTAAATACTCAATGCATTTTTCCCATTGACTTTTCCAAAAAGATTTATATCAATGAATTTAAGCCTAGAATCAAGCCATCCAGGATTCTGGTGAATCATGACCATAAAACCTTTTTTTCTGTGATTTTTTAAATTTTATATTTAATGATATGATATACTATGTTTAATAAATACCCTTTCTTTTGCCGTTTTCAAAAAAAGTTTTTTCACAGAATCAAACGTTTTATGGTCATGATTCACCAGGATCCTGGATAGCTTGATTCTAGGCTTAAATTAATTTATATAAATATTTTCGGAAAAGTCAATGGGAAAAATGCATTGAGTATTTACTTCCGGCAACTGGAAGTGGGCGGGAACTGCGACGCTCTATAGAAAGCATCTTCTCCCCTCCCCTCCCCTCCCCTCTCCTCTCCTCTCCTCTCCCCTCCCCTCCCCTCCCCTCCCCTCCCCTCTCCTCTCCTCTCCTCTCCTCCCCTCTCCCTGCCCCCCCCCGAGACATGTCAATCTTTTGTTTGTTTGTTTGTTTGTTTTTGTCTTTGTGCTCTGAGCTCCCCCGGTTTGCTTTAAGGAACAAGCTGTCAGTCAGTTGGCATATAGCATCCGTCTCCCCCTGTGGACAGCCCTCAGCATATAGCTTCTCTGGGAGCGACGTTTCTGGTCTGTCATGATGATCATATAAATGGCATTGCGCCATTATTGTACAGTGCTGTATATATATAGTCCATACAAGCCCATCGGCTGCTTCAAAAAAGGTTTAGTCAGTAGCTGCATGTTTTATTATGACACAAATAGTAGGATATCTTCAATGAACCCTCCCTGTATAACGTATGACCACACAGACTATGTTAAAGTTGAATTGGTGGGAACGAAACCAGAGCAACTTATAACTAAAGTTTTCAAATAATTGTAGTTGAGTAAAAGTACAATATTTGCCTCTGAGATGTATTGGAGTATAGAAGTAAAAGTAAATTGGAAATACTCAAGTAAAGTGCAAATGCCTCAAAATTGTACTTAAGTACAGTAATTAAGTAAATGCACTTAGTTACTTTCCACCACTGCTATCTACAATCAGATGACTGCAGTCGATTCAGATCGCTGCTGCTCGGGTCCTCACTGATACCAAGAAAGTGGAGCAAAGATATCACTCCAGTTCTTAATAGGCCCTATTTACAGCAGCCATATTGTAAGACATTCACAGGTGTTATCAATGATACTAATGAAGGCTCTGTTCCATTCTGGTCAGACGGAGTCAGGGTGCTGATATTGTGCATGTTGGCTCACTGGAAACACTCCCAAATGGCCCTTTACGGGTGTGTAACTCTGAGAGTGTACAAATGGAACCAAATGAACCCTTACGGGTCCATTTGGACCCGTAAGGTGTGTAACTCTGAGAGCTTAGGTGTGTAACTCTGAGAGCGTACAAATGTGTTGCAGACCTTATTGTTTTCTACTGAATCTCTGCAGTAATCTGATTATATTGCATGCATTCAGTCCCTTTTTAATTTCAGTTAAAGCCTGTTTTATACTTCGGTGCATAATGGTGTAAGGTGTTGAGCAGTGAACCATTGTGTTCAACATTGTGTGAACACAATGGTGTTGAGCAGTGAACAACGCGAGGCGTTGTGAGCTTGTTGATCTGCTATTTTTGGCTAACGTTCTCCTCAGAAAAGGGATGCTATGGGTTGAAGTGGTTGGGGTGCTCCTTCCATTCCGACATCTCACCACTCCGACTAGTGGCTTCCGCGTGCGGTTAAGGTTAGGGTTAGGGTTAGGTATAGGGTTCGTCAACATCGGAAAGGCGACATGTCGGAAAGGAGAAATGCACCCGAAGTGGTTAATGTAAAAGGAAAAAAAGAACATATCACACAAAGATTTGGCGGACCGACCCCCTGTAGTAACTCTGAGGACCCCCTAGGGGTCCCGGACCCCCTGTTGAAGACCCCTGCTCTAGAGCAGGGGTTTATAAACAACTGGGAAAGGCCATCGGCAGTCCTTTCATGAGGAGGAGGAGGGACTAGTACAGGTGGGTGGTCTTATAGGAGGAGGCGGAAGGACTGGTTCAGGTGGGAGGTGCTAAGGTGAGAACCAGGAATATTTAGGGTGCGTTCGGAAATTGCGCGCCGAAGTGCACTCGCCTGTTTGTATTGGCCAGTGTGCTCAGTGCTGTATTTCCGAACGCACCATTAAAGAACATAGTTTTAACACTTTCTGTACACTTTTCTGAGGGGGGGGGGATCAATCAACCCTGTCTTTAATATAGCGTCACAATCATTTTAACCACATATTGTTTACTTTGGCTTTTCAAAAATAGCAGATCTACAAGTACTCTCATAGTGTGGCACAAAGTGACGCGAACATTTTTAACTCAAATCTTTAAACTTCTGGGCGTCCCTGGAACAACATATTTTGAGATGGGGGTCCACAAAATATAATTTGGGGGATCCTTGACGGATTCTTGACTCTCTCTCTCTTATCCCCCCTCCCCCTCCCCCCCTCTCTCTCTCTCCTCTCTCTTCCCCCTCCCTCTCCCTCTCTCACTCTCTCTCTCTCTCTCTCTCTCTCTCTCTCTCTCTCTCTCTCTCTCTCTCTCTCTCTTATCCCTCCTCCCCCTCCCCCTCCCTCTCTCTCGCTCTCTCCCTCTCTCTCTCTCTCTCTCTCTCTCTCTCTCTCTCTCTCTCTCTCTCTCTCTCTCTCTCTCTCTCCCCCTCTCTCTCTATCTCTCTCTATCTCTCTCTCTCTCCCTCCCTCCCTCCCTCTCTCTCTCTCTCTCTCTCGACTCCATCAGAGAGGAGGAAGACCTCAGTGACGTCATCACGCCAGGTAGACTGGTCCGTATAGGTTGGGGAGGATCATCATAGCTATAGCGGACACACCGGGACAACACACACACATACACACACCCACTCCCCCACCCCCCCACACACCCACACACCCACACACACACGCACCCACACACAACCACAGACACACACAGGCTGCGTTGCGCTGCGTGGTCTTTTTGCGGCCGTTATCATCTGGTCTACAACGTTGCGGGGGGAGAGGATTACTTTGTGTTTTTGCGGGCTGATCGTTGCGGGTGTGTGACGTGTGTATGCTTTTTTTTTTAACCCGTTGTGGTGAAGGAGACAGACAGACAGACAGTGGATTAAAACAAGGAGTCTGTCTGTCGGTATGGAGGAGCCATCAGCATCAGCATCAGCCCGGCGATCACCGTTACTTCTGCTGCTCTGTCTCCTCGCCATTGTCAACGGTAAGGAAAGGCATTATTTGATGCGTGCGTGTGTACGTGCGTGCGTGTGTAGGTTATACTTCAGAGGCTGCTGTGAGATCTCTCTCTCACACTCACACACACACACACACACACACACACACACACACACACACACACACACTGTGTGTGTGGTGCGTGCGTGATGATCGTCCTCGATCATCTCCTCGCATCATTGCATTTATAGTTTTTTTTTTTATATCGCAGCTATTATTATTGCCTATTTGGATCAAAGACTATCATGATTGATCGAGTCTGCCTTGACTCGATCAAATACATCTATGATAGCCGTTGATCCATCCAAGGCTATATAAACGCTGAATAATGTCGGTTTAAGCAGGAATAGTGAGTGTTTTATTATTATTATTTTTTAATCCAGAAAAGGGTTAGTTTAGGGTTTTTATTTTATGTGTTTTAAAATATTTCTACCTTTTATTGTAGCCTGGCTGCTGCTGCTGCTCTCAGAGGTAAACTATAACCATCCAGGATTTTTGACCGGTGGTTCTATTCATAGAAACGCAGTGAGAGAGAGATGAGATGACACCAACATCATCACCGCTGTCTCACCGACAATGATATATATATATATATATATATATATATATAATAGGGATGAGGGATGTTACAGCGTCCACCATTAAAGTGTCGGGGTTGTTATCATGTGATAAAGAGCCTGCTCAAAGTGGTTTCCCCATTCAAAACAAGCGATGGCATTTCGACCACTCTGAACCCATTATACAGCAGTGGTTTTCACCCGTTTTCATGCCAAGGACCCCTATACATTTGGCCGCGGACCCCCATCTGAAAATGTTTTGTGGCAGGGACCCCCAGAAGCAATTTGAGTTAAAAATGTTTGCTTTAAAAAAAGTATATTATTCAAAGATTATTATGCACGCATTTTCATGATTTTTCAAAAAAATAGCAGATCTACAAGCTCATAGCGCGGCACCCGGTGCCGCGCTATGAGCTTGTAGATCTGCTATTTTTGAATAGCCAAAGCTAAGTGGTTAAAATGATTGTGACGCCATGTTAACTAATTTCGCTGCGGAACCCCCGGTACCCCCCCCCAAGGACCACTGGTGGTCCCCGGACCGCTGGTTGAAAACCCCTGATATACAGCATCACTAGCCTTGCATGGATCAAGACAAAGATGTTATTTTATGTTGATATTTTTATATCTATCATAGATATGACAATATCAATATATGATAGTCTTCATCCAAGGCTATATAGCATCACTATTTTCAGTGGGGAAAATAGCCGATCTACAAGCTGCACAGTGTGATCTCAGAGAAACAATTCAGTTATATGAATTATATACATTCACCAAAAAACAACGTAGCTGTCACAGTGTTGATGGATTTGAACTCAATAAATACAGGCCTTAAACCATTTAGACCGGGGAAAGAATCGGTGTCATTTTTAGATTTCTTTGGCTATTCAAAAATAGCAGATCTACAAGCTCGTAGCGCGGCACCAAGTGCCGCGCTACAAGCTTGTAGATCTGCTGTTTCTTTTTTTAAATCGTGACAATTTGTGCAAATCTTTAAATATATATATTTTTTAAAGCGAACATTTGTAAAATATGTTGTTCCAGGGACCCCCCAGAAGCAAAGATTTGAGTTACAAATATTCGCTTTAAAAATATATATATTCAAAGATGTGCACAAATGTTCACGATTTTCCCAGAATAGCAGATCTACAAGCTCGTAGCGCTGCATTCGGTGCTCCGCTACGAGCTTGTAGATCTGCTATTTTTGAATAGCCAAATCCATCTATAACATGACAGAATGTCAGTCTCTGCACTGTTGTAGCCCAGGCAATGACAACCCCATCGATAAGAGAGCTTGTCGAGCTTGCAGGGCTGCTATGTCCAGAGAGGTGATTCAGTGTATTCAACATAACATAGCATGCAGGATGGAGGTGAAGTATAGGCTACATGTAGGGGGTTTAAGTGGTGGAAGAATTCATGTCTGGCGCCGTTTGTTGGCAATGACACTCCATCACTGTGTACTAGTAAGAGAAGGCAGTTATGGTGATGGAGGTACTAGTGTTGTTACACACTGGCTAGCATCTGTAAAAAGCATGCAGTACATGTCTATAGAGAGGCACGTAGGCCTAAGTGCAGAGGACTCTCTCTCTCTCTCTCTCTCTCTCTCTCTCTCTGTGTCTAAATATAGAATGTAAGACAAGAGGAAGAGAAGTCAGGTTATTGTCAGCGTTTAGGAATGCATTGCTACGTATACCAATACAGTGGTTCTCAAACTTGTTCAATTTGGCAGCAGACCCCCAACTCAAACATATTTGTGTGCGCGGGATCTCCAGAAGAAGCAAAGATTTGTGTTAAAAAAAGAAGAAGAAAAAAAAAAAAATATATATATATATATATATAGCTTTTATATCTCCTTTTTTTGTATATCCAAAGTATAAAATATGGTTAAATTGGTTGATCTAATCGTGCTATTATGCTATATGCTATCTTGACTAATTATGCTGGGGACAACCTGGACCCCCACCCCACTTTGAGAACCACTGTACAATTTTCATGTTCATTTCACCTTTATTTATTCAGGAAGGTCAATTGAGAGCAAGCTCTCTTTTCCAACAATGCCCCCGATTACAGTAATATATTCGAACGAAACAGATTACAACAAAAAAGCAATTTCTTAAGTAAGGCTGTGTAGATAAACACAGTGCAGTGCTGTTCACTCCTCATAGCTACCGATGGCCCGCTGACCTTTTCCTGAAGCCCACAGTGATGGTACTGTAGCAGACACATCAGTGGAGGCAGCGTAGTAAATGTCTGTCGTTAAGGTCATGGCAGGTTGATGGCAGGATGGAGCCATAATACACTTCCTGTCATTAAAATGATACATGTGGCAGTATGTGGGCTACTGTTAGACCATCTGCAAGCTCGCAACGCGTCGCAGTGTGAGCTTGTAGATCGTCTATGTTCGAAAAATCTTGAAAATAATTTGAAGAATTTGTGATGTGCGAATGCTTTGCGAAATCTTGTATGGGGGTCCCTGGCACAAACATATTTTCAGGTGGGGGTCCTTGACATGAAAAAAGAGAACCACTGTTGATGTGGTGTGTGTGTGTGTGTGTGTGCGTGTGTGTGTGCGTGTGCGTGTGCGTGTGCGTGTGCGTGTGTGTGTGAATTCAATTGAGCTTAAAGGGGTAATTCACTTTAAAACACTTCTGGGGTCATTTTAATGTCTACTCAGGCTTTTGAGTGCAACCAAGACAGTTTTTAAGTTTCTTGATTCAATATTGTGATATTTGATATTAATTTTATCAGACACGTCCCGTCATATAAACCCATTGTAACTTCGAACTCCATTTTAACCGTGTTAGACTAATACACACATCCCTGCTTCTGGTGATGTTGTCCTTCTAATGCGTATGGGGAGCGTCTTAAAAAACTGTCTGGGGTGCACACAAAAGCATGAGTAGACGTTAAAATGACTGCAGAAGCGTTTTAATGTGGAAAAACCCTGTTAAAGGAAAAGTAACACGATGGCCTCTACAATGTAATTGTTTTGGTGATTTGAGTTATAAACTTCAAATGTGTATCGAAAATGTATATTGATGGCCCGGGGGTACTTGAGAGATCTGTGTCATCACTTTTTCAAGTTAATTTGATGGTGCTCTCTCTTTAAGTGAAATACTTGAGTAAATGTACTTAGTTAATTTCCACCAGTGAGTAAATGTACTTAGTTAATTTCCACCAGTGAGTAAATGTAACCTACACCATTAAGGTCATGGCAGGTACATGGCAGGATCGAACAATTTAGCCATATAATGATAAATGACAGTACTGTAGACAATACAGTACATCTGTGAGAGAATGGGTGGCTGTAAAAAGGCTCTATTTCACCGTGCACTGGTCAATACACATTACAGATAGTACATGGCTGCCATGGAAGGGATTGAACATCTTACAGATACTGTACATACATGGTTTATCCACACAGCCATTATGTTTACTGCCAGCTCATGTCTGACATTCTACAACGCTGGCTCCCAAAGGTGCTCAGCTCCAGATACTGAATCAATCACTTAATTCTAATTCTTAAATCTAATTAAATAAAATAGCTATAATATCTAATAAATCTAATATAATACAGTGATGTTGTTAGGTTTTCAATAAAGTGTATCCCCGGACTCACTGGTGGTCATATGAATGATAATCTTAGATTACTTGTTGGCCTATTTGACAGTGCAGAAACATAATTGATTTGATGCCTATAACATTAACGAGCGTGAACGAGCGTCAGCTGGACACAGACACACACACCCCTGCCCTCTGCAGTGCTCTAATTTGAAAATGACTTGGAGTCTGTCTCATTTCTCTCCAAAAGCCCTTGAATATGATGGAATATGATTAAGGATTACTGTGATTATGGTAAGCTCACATTTCATACCACACACACCATACAGTAAGAACTCCTGTAACTTGTAAAAAATAAAAATAAAAACGATACCGATACCGATATTTTCCAAAATTACATTTGTATACTAATATCGGCCGATAATATCAGGAGGCCGATAATATCGGACATCCCTTTATTTATTTTTGGCTTTTAAGCTTCCACAGGCCAGATATGACAAATAACATAAATATACAAAGAAATGACTGACATAATATTCATAACGTTATTGATATACTATCAAATTATATAAAATAGTGGAAATAGCCGACTACAGGCTCATGTGAGCTTGTAGATCTGTTACTTCCGCTATTTTTGGAAAAAAGTTGAAAATGTATGAACGTTTTTCAACATGGAAACGATTCATACAATTATGACGATTATCCAAAATAGTTCCTATCAGGCGATCATGTTATCGACAGACCTAGTTGTGGAAGGGACCTTGTAGATCGGCTATTTTTGCTATTAATTCAGATGAAAGGAATCCATTCTGACAATTATGCTATGTGGTGGATCAAAATTTACTTGAGTAAAAGTACAAAAGTATTGGCATCAAAATATACTTAAAGTACCAAAAGTAAAAGTACTCATTAGGCAGAATGTCCCATTTCACAACTTTCACAACAAATCATAAGTGTAAAATGTAGGCTATTTAAAAACATTATTTGAAAATGGCAGCTCTACGTGTTGTGAGCTAGATTGGCTATTTTCAAACAGCCAACGTTTCATTAGGGCTGAAGTGGTTAATGTATGCTTCGTAACAATAATCTATACAAAGTAACTCATTTAGTAACTAAAACTACATTTTCAAATAATTATAGTGGAGTAAAAAGTACAATATTTGCCTTTGAGATGCAGTGGAGTAGAAATGATTGAATATTGGAAGTACTCCAGTACGTAAGTAAAAAAATCCTGAAAGTTTTACCTAAGTACAGTTCTTGAGTACATACTTAGTTACTTTACACCACTGAAAATAATTGGAATTATGTCAAATAACTGCAATAGGGCGATTATGTAATAATAACTGTGCCAGCAGCAGGCCTACTATGTGTAAACAGAAGCTCCCAGGTGGAACAATTGTCTCCACTACAGATCCAGTATCAACTGGTCAGCTCCATGCCTGGGAACCACTGGCCTGATTACGGTCAAGTCACATATCATATCGTTGTTGTCGGGCAGAAACCTTGTATCTCCACATTTCAAATGTGTATGTTATTTTCATAATTTGATGCCCTATACTTTATCACACAGCAGTAGCTAAAATACATTATCTACAAGCTCACACACGCTGTGAGCTTGTAGATCTGCCATTATCTGAGGCCGATTCTACAAATGTCTTCTGAATCCTCACAGTTTAATGAAAAACGTATGGTGCTATATATCAGTGGTGCTCAAACCTTTTTATATCAATTAAGGACCCCCAAAACTATGTGTATTTGACGGCAGACCCCCATATCAAAATGTTTTGTTCCAGGGACCCTCAGAAGCAAATTTGAGTTAAAAATGTTTGCTTTAAAAGGTATGTACAGTATTTTCAAAGATTTGCACACATTTTCCTAAAATAGCAGATCTACAAGCGCATAGTGTGGCACAAAGTGACCCGCTATGAGCTTGTAGATCTGCTATTTTTGAATGACCAACACTAGAGTGAAAGTGTAAGTGTGTGTATGGGTTTTATAAATATTGAACCAATGAAAAGTATTATCAAGGGCTTGTGACTAAATAATAACTACATTGGATCCGTCAGAACACAGATTCTGTTTGACGTTTTTCTGAAAAGTCCAGCCGACAGCAACGGCATGACATAATATAACATTCTACATGGTTATAGGCTCTATGCACAGCAGCCATATTATCACTTCCTTCACAGGTGTTACCAGTGATACTAATGAAGGCTCTGTTCCATTTAGTGTAGCACAAGTTCTCTCAGATTTTTGAATTTCAGATTTCCACGACCCCCATAACTCTGAGAGTGTACAAATGGAACCAAATGGACCCGTAACGGGTCCATTTGGTTCCATTTGTACACTCTCAGAGTTACACACCCGTAAAGGGCCATTTGGGAGTGTTTCCAGTGAGCCAACATGCACAATATCAGCACCCTGACTCCGTCTGACCAGAATGGAACAGAGCCTTCATTAGTATCATTGATAACACCTGTGAATGTCTTACAATATGGCTGCTGTGCATAGGGCCTATTATAAGCGACTTTGGGCTTGTTTTTCTGTAAAGTTGCTTGTAAATTAAATATTGATAGTTGCTGGTTGCGTTTATTTTGGGGCTTGTTTCTAAAGTGCAGTTACTTATTTGGGCTTGTTTCTTAAATGTTGTTTAAACCAGTGGTTCTCAAACATTTTCATGTTTTATTTTAAATTAATTTGTAGCCTAACTGTTCGCGTTTCCCCATCTGAAAATATTTTGTGCCAGGGACCCCCCGTATCTTTTCCTAAATGTAAATCTAACCATAAAACAACCGTTTTTTCGTGTGAGGAGCAGGACAATTGTCCTCACAAAGTCTATTTCTCAAACTCCACTATACCTGGGGGGACATTTGGCCCGCGCAAGTGTGCTGTTTAGACATGTGTAATTAAGCTGTGTCTAATTTGGTGTTGACCGGAGCAGCTGACCCTGCAGTGGGCGGAGGAAACACAGTGGCTCTGCTAATTGGCTGAATTACAGTGGCTTCAATGGTTTCAGCCAATCAATAAGGAGTGACAGGGAGAAAGATGTGAGCCCAGCACCCCAGTCTGTCAATCCCTGTGTAACACACAAACACGAGCGTACGCGCGCACGCGCGCGCGCGCACGCACGCACGCACGCACGCACGCACGCACGCACGCACGCACGCACGCACACACACACACACACACACACACACACACACACACACACACACACACACACACACACACACACACACACACACACACACACACATAATGACTGCTTGATTGATTGATTGATTGATTGATTGATTAATCATTAATATAGTGCATTCTGTATCCTAAAATACATTTGATTCTGCTATGCACATGGGATCGTTTATACCCTATTTTACAGTTGAATCACTTTTAAGACCTCTTACTGTCTTTTTATGCATTCAAAATAATGTGGTATAAATATATATAGCATTATGCTACATAATTACATCAAATAATAACTAATCTTGATCAACGTCTAAACCTTTCACTCCTGATTTGGCTCAAAATGCAAACATGGACCTGATATACATCGGTCAATCTGATACATCAGAGTAGCTCTAATGGATACAGTACTGTATGTACAGCTTTCTCTGCAGATATGCAGAGCTGTCGATCTCTATTTAGCTCCAGGGGAATTTGTCTTGCACATACAAGGTTGGCAATAACACAACGACCAATGTGCACTTACGGGACATTTACAGTGAATCATGTAAATGCACAATAACAATCCATCAGTCCCAGAAACTCGGCTAAGTGTTATGGTCTTTCTCAGTGGCGGAAAGCAACTGAGTACATTTGCTCAAGTCCTGAGGCTGATTCTACAAAAGCCTTC
Organism: Gymnoscopelus microlampas; assembly: GCF_963454915.1. Classification (NCBI taxonomy): domain Eukaryota; kingdom Metazoa; phylum Chordata; class Actinopteri; order Myctophiformes; family Myctophidae; genus Gymnoscopelus; species Gymnoscopelus microlampas. The sequence continues at coordinate 57,342,528 of NC_139940.1, forward strand.
TAAATCAGAAGTGTTCACACTTTCAAGATTTAAAAAAAAACATATCAAAAATAGCAGATGTACAAGCTCGCAGTGCGGCACGAAGTGACGGGCTGTGAGCTTGTAGATCTGCTATTTTTGAATAGCCAACGCAAACATCTTTTTCGTGGGTTAAGTGCTATTTGGAGTATTGTTTACGTTACTGGAGTGTTTCCAATTTTCTACACTTTTACTCCTACACCACTACAACTCAAAGGCAATTATTGTACTTTTTACTACACGATAAGTATTGGAAAACTTTAGTTACTAGTTACATTGTAGATCTTGAAGCCACTTCAGACTTATACTTTGGCAATTTGGAAATAGCAGATCTACAAGCTCACAACGCATCGTTGTGAGCTACTGAGCTTGTAGATCTGCTATTTTCAAAGGATTTTTTACACATTTCTTACATTCGAAAACTTGTGAAATGGGACCTTCTGCATAATGAGTACTTTAACTTTTGGTACTGCAAGTATATTTCGATGCCAATTCTTTTGTACTTTTACTCAAGTAGGCTACATTTTGAATACCACACTTGTAACAGAGTATTTCTACAACAGGGTATTGATACTTTTACTTAAGTAAAACATGTGAGTACTTCCTCCATCACTGGTCTTTCTACAGATATGATGGCGTATACTCTACTCTACAAAGAAGCTATAGGCTGGCTGTTTGTCACGGATTCTGTCATGTGTGCAATTTTGTTGGCAGTTCCGTGACTTCCTTCCCACCCCACCCCCGCGTTTAGTGCTTTCTGTGATGTTTTTTTTTTTTTCTGGCAGGTTTGGGGTGGTTAGTGTCAACCTTTTACTTTTTTTATATATATGTTTTTTCATTATGTAAAATGATAAAGTACATAGTTACAGAAGCACATGGTGTACATTTGTATTCCCTTTTCTTGTTTTTGTGCTCCTTCCCCCCTTATCTCTGTATGCATGGAGAAAAAACATTATAATAATAAAAGATGTGATTAATAATTAAAAAAAAGAAAATAAGAGAGAAGCGACAGCAAACTGAGCAACAATAGCGAAGTAATTAGCTGTATCCGTGTGTGTCGTTCTTTGGGTGTATTAGACATTACAATTATTGCATGGTATGAGGATTTAGACATACACTGTTAAGAAAACCATTGAAGCACAGCAAAACAGAACAAAATGGGTAAGGATAATTAAGAGAAAAAAGGGGGGAAAAAGGGAAAGATAGAAAGAAGAAAGATACAATTATAATAAAGAAGGGGGGAGGGGAGAGAAGGGGGGAAGGATAGAGAGTGTAAAGGGATAGTTCACCCAAAAAAAAACTTTTTTTTCCTCCATCTATTAGTCACCCCATGGAGACTTGGATTCAAGGATATCTTTTTTGTTTTAGTCGCATTCCTAAGCCAATAATTTGATGACCAGCGGACCGGTAGGCAGCGGTTCCGGTAGGAGACACAAAGGAGACTCTTTGTGTCTCCTACAAGTCTCCATGGGGTGACTAATCGATAGAAAAAAAGTATACTGCGTTTGAAGCAGTCTCCGAGGACCCATTCCTTCTTGTGCTTGGAGTCTTTATTCTTCACACAGAGCAGGGGTCTTCAACGTTTTCCTTCTGGCCAAGGAGGACCCCTCAGCAGAGAGAGAGATGAAGCAGGTTGCAGATTCAACTTTTTCCTAAATTTCATAGATAGCTTCGTTGACTGTCATCAGCTTTGTGTAAATGTTTTGTTTATTTCAGACATTTAATCACTTAAACCCTCAATACTAAGTGAACTTGACCTTTGGCTCTGATGGTTTGCTCCTTTTTCCTTCAACACCAAACCTCTTTGCAGAAAATAGCTAGCTTGTATATCTGCTATTTTCCGGCTAAAGTTCCTCTCAGAATATAGGGATGCTATTAGGGTTGAAGTAGTTAATGTAAAAAAAAAAAAAAAAAATCCTATCACACAAAGATTTGGCGGCCCCTCCTGTAGTTACTCACTGTTGACTCTTTGTATGGCTTTGGAATTGCAGCCTCCTGAAGGTATTTTTTTAGGTTAGTTTTGAAAGTGAGTATAGGGTTTTGCACTCCTTCACAACTTTTGGTAGGGCATTCCACATTTTTGTTGCATACCGAGTTCAACCCCTTGTTTGTGCCAAATCTGGGTTGAACACGATCAGTGGAGCTGCCTCTGGTGCTGTGATTGTGGACTTCATTTACATTTTTTGAAATACTTTGACAGGTACATGGGTGTCCCAAAGTTGTGGTGTATCTTGTAAACCAGGCCCATTTGCAAGTTGCCGTACTCTGTCCTCAACCCTGAGCCATCCGACCTTAGCAAAATGAGCAGGGGTTAGGTGAGTTGTAGGCCAAGAAGTATTCTTACTAGTTTGTTTTGGGATGTCTGGAGCCTTGTTTTTAAGGCCTTAGTGGTGTTGTGGTACCATGAGAAGCATGCATAGTCGAAGTGACCTTGGATGAGGGCCCCTGTAACAATCCTCAAGGTATTCTTACTGACTAGAGAGGAAATCCTATACAAAGAAAGTGTTATTTGGTTGACCTTTTTGATGACTCTTGCTGCCATTTAAGGGCAGTGCTAGAATTATTAGCAGATCTACAAGCTCACAACACATCGTAGCACGACGCAGCTTGAGCTTGTAGTCTGCAATTTTCAGTATGTCAGGGTCCCCACGGTCATGAAATTCCTGGAAATATTTTGAAATAAAAAAAATAATAATCCAGTACTGGAAAAGGTTTGGAATTGATCAAACTTCATCAAAGGTCCTGGAATTTATCAAGGGTCCTGGAAAAATATTTGGCTATGCATTGTTTTTGGCTATTGATTTTTTTTAATACAAAAAAAACAGGCTGTGTAACACCCCATCCGCACTGCCAGCGATGCGACATGAGCGGGCGATGAAATCTCATTAAAATACATGTTTTTGAATGAGACCGTCCTGACCTACCACAAGCGACAACGAACCGTGCAACGATGTCGTCCACCCCTCCTATTTTCGCTCGCAGGCTCTATTTGAGCGAGGTTTCGCGGCTGTGCCCCACCCCCAAACACTTTTTATTGTTTTTCATTTATTTATTTTGCTACACTGCCTATCTTTGGGCATTGTACATAGGAGTAAGAGACACATTATTGCGCTGAATGATTGTTTTATAGGCCTGGAAATTGGGCTAAATATTCTGGAAAAGTTTTGGAAAAGTTTTGGAAATTCATTGCTAAAAATGTGTGGGGACCCTGGTATGTGAATGACATTGTTTTATTTGATGGCTTGCTGCCCTGCCATTTGACCTTTGTGCCCTCGAAAAAAATTGACAACACCAAAGGGCAAGTGACCTTACTCCTAAAACGATGAGATTCCAGGCCTGGTGCAACCGGCGCGAAACAGCGAGTGATAAATAATCAGTCAATGCACTGACGCAGCAGTGCTGAACGATCACTGACTCACAGCGGTGGAAAAATAACTCAAATGTTAATCTTAAGTAAAGGTATCAATACTGCAATGTAGACGTACTCTGTTACAAGTAAAAGTCCAGAATTCAACATTTACTTGGGTAAAAGTACAAAAGTACAATTTTGAAAATAGCAGATCTACAAGCTCACAATGCGTCGCGGTGCGACGCATTGTGAGCTTGTAGATCTGCTATTTTCAAAATGAGCTTCTACTCCATGTAGTGGAGTAGAAGTAAAAGTACTGAAAATTGGAAATACTCCAGTAAAGTAAACATACCTCAAAATTGAACTTAAGTGCAGTACTCGAGTAAATACTTAGTTACTTTACACCACTGCTGAATCATTGACATGGTTAGATCATGAAACAATAAACATACAGTAACGGTAACATAAAAAGTGGATCATTCTGGATGCTGTATTAATAATGGCCCATGGGGCATGGTTAGGCTGGGTTAAATACAGAGGACACATTTAGCTCGGGTGCAAATATACAGTGACAAAGGAAAATACCAAGGTTTAACGAGATGGAAAGCCCGAAAACATGCTCAGCCTAGTTGGTTTATACTCTGTAGTACGACAGTGTGAACCAAAAAGCATGCCTAGAGGAAACCATGACAGCAGCAATAGTAAGACAAAGAGCAAATATTAAAGAATATCAGTCATAATTAGAAAAAGTGCTCCTCGGAGCACAGGTCTCCGCCAGGTCAGGTAGGTTATTGTGGCCTCCTGGTGGCGCTATAATAGGCCAATGTGAAAAGGGTGGCATTTCTTCTCAGGCCTTTCAATCGGACACTGCATTCATGTTTTGAGGCATTTTGTTCCAAACATGTGTTTTGCTAAATTAGAGCTGCTGGTGGCGCTATAACAGGCCAATGTGAAAAGGGTGGCATTTATTCCTCGGCCTAGTGGGAATGTGCGCGCACGATTTCACGGAAATCGCACGCTGCGTTGATGATTTGAGGCATTTTGTTCCAAACGAACCAATCCTGCAAACTTTGGAAGCCAATCTTAGCCAATCAGGATATAATATGGGAAATCAGACAGATCCGCGTTGATCGCATTGACTATAGAGATACTGTGTACCGGTTTGCGTGAGGTTTGGACAAAATCTCTAGGAGTGATATCCAAAAATGTGTTTTGTACAAATCGGCCTCCTGGTGGCGCTATAACAGGCCAATCTGAAAAATTCGGGGCAGACGTTCGGCTTAGTTATCCAGGGAGTGTGTGTGCACAGTGTCACAGCGGCTGGGCTAACGGTGCCGGAGATTAGCTGTTCACAGACAGACACAGGGACGGACGGACGGACAGACAGGGTACAAAACATTCTATATGCACTTCCTAATTTGTACTTTTGAAAACTTGAGTTAGCATGTATTTTACATATTTTGAGTTACCATGTAGGCCTACTCTACATCTTAACTTGCATTTGTAGTAGAGTAATATTTGACCAGGAGTATCTATACTTTGACTCAAGTACTGTCTGGAGTTGAGTGCTCTGTACACCACTGATGGCACCACACACCAAAAAACACTCTTCTGGGGAGTGGATGTTTAATGTTGAATGTGTGAGTGTCTTACAGTCTAGTTGAACATGAGGAAGCAGACAGAGCAGAGCATATGTGATGAACACCATCAGCTGAAGCACGCCTTTCTCTTCCAGTCCAGAATTCAGTCAGAATTAAAGGACTACTTCACTTAAAAAATATTTTTTTTTATCCCTTGATTTTGTAAGGGTTACTTCACCCATCTTCAAGCGTATCTTCATATGTTTGTTCATAACTTTTACATTTATATGGTTATTGGAGAAAACGGAAAAGCCAGGAGTGAAGAATTGGTGAGCAGATGTAACAGAATTTTAATATTTTTTCATTAGAAATAGTTTTTTTTATATATTTCAGAGTTATGACTAATGCATCATAATCAGAACAGTGAGTTAGTAATTTCTATGCATTTCAGGAGTTTGGGGGGCTGGCTCCCCCAAAATAATTAAATAACATAATCCTAACGTTACCCTAACCCTAAAATCGAAATAAAGTAACAAAAAAGTACCAAAATCCACCAAAAGAAAAAGAGGTTTGGTCGTTTCAAACAAGACTTCAAACTTTTTTAAATTATTATTATTAATTCAAGAACAATGGCTTATTGCATTTCAGCACACTATCTTTCCAGGAAGAGAAAGGCTGTGGTTTCTAGTTGCTTGGAATCTCCATTGATGATGTCATTGGTGGGCAGTTTTCTGAACTGTCCACACGCCCTCCCCTGAGACACAGACAGACTACAGAAATGGCAGATATGGGATAAAGAAATGACTGACATATTTTCATACTTGCAAAATATTTCAAAGATACCGAAAATAGCCAATCTACAAGTTGTGAGCTTGTAGCTTGTTTTTGAAATAATGCAAAAACATTTTTTTTATCATCGATCATCTCAAATATTAAGCTATCGTGTCACAATAGGCTCTATGCACAGCAGCCATATTATCACTTCCTTCACAGGTGTTACCAGTGATACTAATGAAGGCTCTGTTCCATTTAGTGTAGCACAGTAGTTCTCTGATTTTTGAATTTCAGATTTCCACGACGCCCATAACTCTGAGAGTGTACAAATGGAACCAAATGGACCCGTAAGGGTCCATTTGTATACTCTCAGAGTTACACACCCGTAAAGGGCCATTTGGATTTGGGAGTGTTTCCAGTGAGCCAACATGCACAATATCAGCACCCTGACTCCGTCTGACCAGAATGGAACAGAGCCTTCATTAGTATCATTGGTAACACCTGTGAATGTCTTCATAATATGGCTGCTGTGAATAGAGCCTATTGTGACAGGCCTAGCTCTATGAAAACAAGTGAGTATACATTTTGAAGTGCACTAACGCGTCGTTTGCAAACGCGCCACAGTGGTCAGACCTAGAAACCCTTCTAATCTTACATGTTGTCTCCGAATGGCCTGCAACATGCATATTATACATATATAATACATCTGACAAGGAGAGCCCTACACATCCTGTACACAAATTATACATGACCTAGTGTCCTCGCGTGCACGCACACACGCACGCACTCACGCGAGCGAGCACACACACGCACGCACGCACGCACACACAAGGGACATCCTCATCCCTTCCGCATGAATACACACACTCGCTCTCACATTCACAAATGGAGCTCCTCATGCAGTGAGTGCGTGTGTGTGTGTGTGTGTGTGTGTGTGTGTGTGTGTGTGTGTGTGTGTGTGTGCGCAAGGACACTCAAGGACACTCACGCACCTCTTGTAAGGCGCTGCATCCTGCATATCTCTCTCTCTGTGCCTTCGTGTGTTTAGCCACTTGAACCCCGGCATACGTTCAGGTCTTGAGGGTTTAAGTGGTCGATTGTCTCTTCATTCATTCATCATTCATCCATTCATACACGCATATGCTATCATTTCTTGCAGCGCCAACTGTGGCTTATTGAACATATTTTTTTCTAAAAGAAGAAAGCTATACATGGGTGTTTACCAATGCTGGAAAGTACATTTACTTAAGCACTGTACTTAAGTACAATTTTGAGGTATTTGTACTATACTTGAGTATTTCCAATTTCCAATACTTTTACTTCTCCTCCACTACATCTCAGAGGAAAATATTGTACTTTTACTCCACTACAATTATTTGAAAACTTTAGTTACTGGTTACTTTTCAGATATAAATTATGATATTTTGAAACAACCATTAACCACTTCAGCCCTATTTTATACCTAGGCTTATTTGAAAATAGCAGATCTACAAGCGATGCGACGCGTTGTGAGCTTGTAGATCGGCTATTTTCAAACATGTTAGTACTTTTACTTTTGATACTTTAAGTATATTTTGATGCCAATATTTTTGTACTTTAACTCAAGTAACATTTTGAACACTAACCCTTTTTGCGCAAGCAACACTTTGAAAAGCACTGAACTACATGTACTGCACATCGAAACCGGTCCAATCACAGTCCCTGCCTCTACATGCATGACATCCTCAAACTCAACCATCTCTGGCCTTGAAAGCCTCTCAATGGCAGTGGAAGTATATACAAGTTGAAATGAAACGTATGAAAATAAATTACAGAATATTTTGCCTATTTCAGCCAATTTGTCAGACCAAACAAATTGATTTGGCCGATATATCAGCCATTAGTCAATGACTTTATTGACGACATCTGTATCAGCTATACTGTAGATGTGAAACCCTTCTGAAATGTTCATAAAAAGCTAAATATGTGTGCGCGTGCGCCAGTGTCGATTTTCGTCGACTAAAACTACGACGAAAAACTGTTTGTCGACTACCTTTTTTTCACTGACGAAAACGAAAGAAAAATGAAGCTACGATGACTAAAACTAAGACTAAATATATAGACAATTTCGTCAACAAATAAAAACTAAAATGTTCGCGAGGGACTAGCGGAGAACTTGGTTTCGCTCGGGCGTTGCGCTCTGAAAATAGTAGATCTACAAGCTCACAACGCGTCGCGCTGCGACGCGTTGTGAGCTTGTAGATCGGCTATTTTCAGCATGCAACCAGATGTAAAATCTGCCATTACGGTGCCATCACGGCATCACTGAGTATGGTATTTACTCATCTAAAACTAAATGGAATTTGATTCAAAAGACTATGACTAAAGCTGAATAAAAAAATCCCACCCAGTGTGAAGAGAGTGGTGCCTTTGAATTAATGTAACTGGTTGCATCCTTGTGTTGCAATCAGCTGCAGCTGTTGAGGCCATACTCAAACGGACGGACCCACACACACGTTCAAGTGTAGGAGTGGCTGGCACCACTCAAAAAATGCTGTCAAAATCAACACTAGCGTGCACGCGTGTGTGTGTATGTGTGTGTGACTGGTCCAGGAGATGAGAATGAGGTGGATTTAATAGAAAGTTGAGCATCTGCAGAACAGAACAGAGCAGTATAGCAGATAAGAGAGTGCTGATCCAAACCGAGGCCTCAGGCTGCGGCAGTCGTGTCTCTATTGGATGAGGAGGATAAATAGTTTATCGCACGCCCATGGCACCGAGAGAAAAACAGCATCTGTTAGCACTTTAAGTGAATAGATTAACAATACTGTCAACAAGGAACCCACCGGAACAATGGATCCTTTATTTTGCCCGAGTGAAGGCAATGATAAAGGGACAGAGTGGATGATATAATGTATGTCGAGCAGAGACCTTATCAGCATATTTCAGCTTTGAATCTTTTTATTTTTTTGTCAATTAATGTCCTTCTTCGTCGCACAAGAGTGCAAAGTAGTGCAAATAGCGGATCACATCGTGGCGCGTTGTGAGTTTGATCTGCTATTTTTTGCTATTTCTGAATCATTTTGAGAGTGAACATTTTAAGTGTGTCTGTAGGTTTTATAAATGTTGAATCAATGAAAAGTATCATAATAAGTAATAACTTCATTGGCTCCATTGGAACACACCCATTTCCTGAAAAGTAACGGTTTCTGAAAAGTACAAGGTTTCCATCTGAAACGATTTGCATGCTGCTGATTGGTCAGCTGCCGTATCCTTTCTGTGGGGGAAAACAGCGGCTGACCAATCACAGCAAGCTAAAGTTCCACTGTGCGCTGAACTGGCGCCGCAACCAACCTCGCCAATTGACCTTTTTTCTTGTAGATCGGCTGTTTTCACCGAACGCTTGCCTCAGAATAGGCTCTATGCACAGCAGCCATATTGTGAAGAAATTCACAGGTGTTGCCAATGATACTAATGAAGGCTGTGTTCCATTCTGGTCAAACAGAGTCAGGGTGCTGATATTGTGCATGTTGGCTCACTGGAAACACTCTGCTACACCAGTGGGTCTCAAAGTGTGGTCCAAGGACCCTCATGGTTCCTTGAGGGGGTTCCAAATGGTCCCTTACGGTGTGTAACTCTGAGAGTGTACAAATGGAACCAAATAGACCCGTAATGGTCCATTTGGTTCCATTTGTACACTCAGAGTTATGGGGGTCCTTGAAATGTAAACGTTTGAGAACCACTGTGCTACACTAAATGGAACAGAGCCTTAGTTAGTATCATTGGTAACACCCGTGAAGGAAGTAAGGAAGAGGCCCAATTTCTTTCCAATATGGCTGCTGTGCATAGAGCCTATAGAGACGCGAGGGTTCACATCTGTCTTCAAAAGATTTGTTTTGGAGACAACAAATGAACCATGGTGGACTCGCTCCACAATATCATGTGAGCTCAGAGTTTTCGGGGTGGTTGAAGGTGGCAAGATTCTGCTTCGGGTCCGTCATACAGTGACGTCTATAGGGAAGTGTTAGGTTAGGTAACAATGGAGGTTCGGGGACATATTTTTAACTGTGGCTCAAAGTTGAGATGAGTGTGACAGCATGGGAAAAGTAAAGCAATGCAGAAATATAAATGCATATAGCTCTCACTATATAGTGGAAGCGCAGCCCCAGTTTCTCTCCTCCAATGTCACATCATCCATGCAGTCGGTATGAAGCCTGCTGTCTCCACACCTCAGCTCAATATGACACCTCTTCACATGCAAGGCGTTCTGGGACAGTGTGCAGCGCTGGTTCTCAAACTGCTGTGCTGTGAGTCCCAAGTCCATGTTTGACTTTGTGGCAACGGCGCAAAACCCCATAACTAGTGTCTTTTCTGAGTTTGTGTTACCGTGGGGAAAATCTTTTGCTGAAAATAGCAGATCGACAAGCTCACAACGTGACACAACGCGTATCAAAAATGTATGCTTTATTTTTCTTTCACTATATCAGTACTTTGTGCCCACACATTTCCCGATGCAGAGGCACATTCTATGTATTTCAACCACATTCAACCTGGTGTCATTTTGGGCATAAGTAAGCCTTACCGAACCATCTGGCCCATGTCACTGTAATGCACAAAAGTGTGACTGTTAATTCCTTGTGTCAATAAGTTGTGTTTTTATCAGCAGTTGCCAGTTAAGCTTATCAAAGGCAAATACAATGTCGTTTGATCTGTGTTTGCTATAACCCCACCAGACCATTCAGTGCAATTAATCCAGAACACAAGCAGATTGCTGTAATTTAAGTTCTCTCTCCACAAGTTTTCTTAGGACGTTGTTGGCATCACTTCCTGTCGATTTGATTTGATTTTGTTGGACTTGATTGGATTTGATTGGATCAAATCGACAGGAAGTGATGCCCACCAACGCCCTAGGAAACTTGTGGATAACCAGCAATGTGTGAGTGATAATTCTGCGTATCAAATATAATTTTATTCCAAGGAAACGTCAGACTGCCTCTTCTCTCTTCCATGGTCAGAGAGGGAGAGAGCGTACGAGAGCACTGGACATAAACGACTGCATAGCCCATACTCTCTGATTGTTTTTATAAACCCATTAAGACCTGAAGCCGATTAAAAAAATGTTTTCTAATCCTAACGCTTAAAAAAAAAAAGACAGTATATGTTCAAAGATTTGCACACATTTTCAGTCTGCACACATTTTCAGTCATTTTCAGTCTCAAATCTTAAGTGACACAGATGCGTTCCAGGTCTTAATGGGTTAATGTGACGCCTAAACCACGCCTATGCATAACGTAACGGGTAGCGCAGGTATTTTAGGGATAAAGGCTGGTGTCGGGAAGATAGCAACTTGGCCCACGGGAACGCCCCTTGCGCCATGCTTTATCCCCAAATAGTGGGTATAGCGCGACTTGGGTGGAAAATAGGGCCCATGTGTCAGATGGGAGGACCACTTCAGAAACATGGACCTGCACGGGGGGGGGCCTACCATGGGTCACAGACAAGGTCAGAGAGAGAAGCATGAGGCTGGCAAAAAAAACTTCATTTTTACAGCTTAAACGGTACATTAAACAATGTCTCTGAAAACAATCGAGGCAAAAATACTCAATGCAACAACATAATCTTGATTACACAACAAGTAGTTCAGGCCAGGCAATCTGATTAAAAGTGGCCGCTTGGGAATCAGAAGGTTCCTGGTTTCGATCCCCCGGCTCCCCCTGTGTTAGTGTCAAAGTGTCCTTGAGCAAGGCACTGCACCCCCAACTGCTTCTTATGGGCAGCTTGGTGCCTTGCATGGTTTCCTCTGCCGTGAGCGTGTGCGCGTGCGTGCGTGTGCGTGTGTGTGAATGGGTGATTGTTATGCACAATGTAAAGCGCTTTGGATAAAGGCTATAGAAATGCACCGTTTACCATGTCAATAGGTGTGAGGCTGGATGAGTAAACATGAGGCACTATTGTCTCTGTCAAAAGCCATGCATTTCCAGGGATTGCACTGCCATAATCTAACACATGGGTCTTCAACAGAGGGTCCGGGGCTCCCAGGGGGTCCTCAGAGTAACTACAGGGGGTCCGCCAAGTCTTGTGAACATTGGCCGAAAATAGCAGATCCACATTGTAGATCGGATATTTTCGGAGAGTTGGGCTAGAGAGGGTAAAAGAGCAGACCAAGTACAGAGCCAGCAGTCAAGTTTACTAAATATCCCTTCATCTCTCTCTCAGCTAGGGGGCCCTCGGCCTGAAAAAACCCTGATCTAACAAATTACTTTATTTTAAGTCACTCTAAACATGGTTAAAAACATAAATATTGGCAATAGCACTGGATCTCTGCCCTGTCACCATGTCAGTGATTCTCACATTACATTGGTATACAATCACGTGATATATCTCTGTACATACACACCCATTCACATGCATACTGTAAATCGGGGACAGACCCCCACTTAGAAACACCCCCACTTAGAAGCACCCCCACTTAGAAACACCCCCACTTAGAAACATCCCCACTTAGAAACATCCCCACTTAGAAACATCCCCACTTAGAAAAACGAACCCCCCCATCATCCTATTTTATTATCGTCTCCGCCAGGCCGAAAGGCATGGCGAGAGAGTATGTTTTTTAATATATATTATTAATATTAATTATTATTATTATTATTATTATTATTACCCTTATTATTATTATTATCGTTATCATTGTTGTTATTATTATGCCATTATTATTATTGATAATAATATTATGCTATTTAATGATAACAATAATATTAACAATAATATTAATAATGATAATAATAACAATAAAGACAGCTGGAATTTAACTCATTTACTTAAGTAATGTACTTAAGTGCGCTTTTGAGGTATTTGTACTTTACTTGAGTATTTCCAATACTTTTACTTCTACTCCACTACATCAGAGGCAAATATAGTACTCCACTACAATTATTTGAAAACTTTAGTTACTAGTTACTTGTCAGATATATATTATTATATTATGAAACATATCTCTCTCTCTCTCTCTCTCTCTCTCCATATATATATATGTCTTTTTTTTTTACGTGGTCTGCTCTTTTTTCTCTCTACACTCTATGCCAAAAATAGCCGATCTACAACCGCACAATGCCTAGCACTATGAGGCGTTGTGAGTAGGCTAAATCCTCTAATAGTGACCTCTATTCAATGAAAAACCTCCCTTCTAATAGAAGTCTGAAGACTCTCGCCTCTATGGCTACTATATACGCCTGCCGTCGGTTCAAATCACTGTCTGTGACACAGAGTAATATATAAGACAACATTTAAGTAAAGTACTTGAGTAAATGTAGGCTACTTAACGCTGCTCAGCGCGTCTGCAGAGGTGTAAAGTAACTACCCTACTTTACACCTTATTTCACACAGTATAGGGCAGGCTACTTGATTTCAATAAATGAACCCAGTACATTTTACTGGGGTCCAACTGACACAAAATGTTGATTTATTCATTCTGATCTGTTTGAAAAAAGAAGTATAGGCCTCTATCTTATACATGCCTCCTTTGTCATCATGATTTGTGTGCATGGGGATCTCATCTTAAACAAGCTCAGTGCTTAATGAGTCTTCCAGTTTAGTAGACCTTGTATTGCGAATTTGTACTTCCATGTACTGCTGTTCTCATGTCTTACTAAATAAAGTAAAGTCCTTGTCATGCCAAGGACCCCCAAATTTTGATGTAGGCTACTTGTCTGCAGAACACACTACACAGCATTCCATATGCGTTTTCTCTCTCTCCCTCCTCTCTGGGGTCCACGGCCAAATACACATAATTTGTGATTTGTGGGGTTCCTGACATGAAGGTGCCCCCCCCTCCTCTGAGTGGAACAACTACCGTAACAGCGGAATTTTACACGTGCGTAATTACGCACATAAGTGCATGTAACATAATAATACACAACGTGTGCTGTACATATAGCTCACTGTAGGCTAACATTCTTGGGGATCTTCTTAGCTTTGTGAGCTTGTAGATCGGCTATTTTTGGCAAAGAGCTTGACCGGACCTCTAGTTAGTTATAAATTAAGAATGTATTATTAATGATTTAAAAGGGGGGGGTGATCTTTCCACCTATACCAGAATAAACCATGGGCCTATTTAGCGCGTGCTGCACATCCCTGCCTGCATGGGTGCACAGTATAGGCAAAGTTCACAGCTCTCCTTCTCTCCTAATTCCCCACAAATAGTCCCCAGCAGCTGGCTGGGACCGGAGAGCAAGCTGCCATTCAGTCATGATTGATTGATGTGATTGAGATGACATCATGATTTCTCCATGAGTCTTCTAACTTTCGAGGAAAAAAACAACAACAATTAAATAGGTGTGGATGGCTTCAGTCAATGAATCAACAGCGGTCGTTAGCTCCCCACTGGGAGATCAGAAAAACTTGATGGCCCATTCGGCGCACACATCAAAGGTGGTTAGGATCGAAGGCACTTAGTTTGTAGAGAGAGAGAGAGAGAGAGAGATAGTTTGTAGACTACTAGAGAGAGAGAGAGAGAGAGAGAGAGAGAGAGAGAGATTGCGTGTTACGGCCGCGGACCTTTGACAGACAGACATCCGTCGGAGCACAGTCAGCACACTCACTCGCACCAAAAGTAGCCGATCTACAAGCTCACAACACCTCGCAGCACCAGGCGTTGTGAGCTTGTAGATCGGCTATTTTTGGCAAAGAGCTTGACAGATAGATAGATAGACTGATAGATACAGACAGACAGACCCATGCAGGGCGTCCGTGGGAGCGCACTCACGCCAATGTGCTAAATTATAATATAAGAATAATAATAATAATAATAATAATAATAATAAGGGTAATAATAATAATAGCATCAATTTGTTTATTGCACTGCACAGCATTTACGCACAGCCTCGTTTGGTTTGAGACACATGCAGTGTCCACTGTCCAGTCTGGTCTAATATCAAACCAAACCAGGCTGTCGGTGGACAGCTGTGCGCAATCTCATCTCATGGACGCCTCTTGAAGACTTCATTTATGGGCATATGAAGTGGACTATTATAGTAAGTGGACAGATTAAGGTGAAAGATTAATTTGATCATACTTCTGGTGGTTAGAATTCACGACAGTTGTTGTGAATTAGGTGAGAAAAATCCTTCAATCTGAATGTGGCAATTTGGAGAGCTCCAAGTTGCGCAGGGATGCTTAATTTATTTTTCCTAGTTTCTTAAATGCTACAGTTTCTTCGAAAATATGTAATCTCCTATAGTTCACAAGGCGTGGCGCTGTGATGCATCCAAGTTCATGTTCATGTTACCAAGCCATATTGTAGTACAGTCAGTAGGCTAATACTAGGCTGCTTTTAAATCTACAATGAAATGACAACGGATCTCCCTCCCATGCGCGTGTCGTTCTGCAATGATTTTTAATTCATTAGAGGCAGCAAATAAGCAACACATTTAACATATTAAGCTCAGATGATTCCAACCAGGAGGAAAGAGACGGGAAGACAGGAGAGAGGAGAGGGAGAGAGACGGTATAATGCTTTTTATTTTATTTTTGTTGCGTGTCGACCTGCGCAGCGCGCCCCATCCCGCACCGCAATAATGGACTCTGAAAGCTTGGCTCATGTGTAGCCTATCATAATTATTCACAAAAGTAACATGGATATATACACTTAGGATTTAGAGAGAACCCTGAACTATTGCGCTTGAGATTTGGGTTCATTCTGGGTTAAAACTGAATCTCTCCATTGTCTCCAAACTAAAGGCCCAGAATTAATTGGAGATGACAAAAAGAAAGCAGTGCTGTTCACAAAAATGACATATGCCTATGGTTGTGGCAGGTGTAAACTTTAATATTATTTAATAAAGGAGGATTAATGAAGCATTAATACACACATGGTGTTTTGATGTTGGGCTGATTTGACAATAGATCAGATGCAAGTGTCTCATTAATGCGCATGAGATGCTTTACCAAGTATGCCTACATTAATTCACATTCATTGTGATTATATAGTCGGAATGGCGGTGTTTATAAATAGCAATGCGTCACAGTCGGAATAGCGATGTCTTTAAAACAAATGGGAAACATCTCCACTCCGAAGAATGGAAGTCAATCTTCTAAGTGGCGATGTGGAGGAATAGCGATGTGTAACCCTGTAAATCATATTTGCTGCCCTTTGATATGTCTTATATTAGACTATGAAACCCTGTCTTTATTACACACTTTATGTATATAGACCATACCCGGTCGACGCATGCATGGGGGGATATGCGCACATGATCTGGCAACCCGGGAGGCAGTTCGTCCCATAGCTGGGCAGGCCCGTAACCATGGCGACAGTGTTTGACACATAAACGCTAATAAGAAGCTGAGATTTGATGAAATTGAAAAACGGGCTTCACAGTTAAGTTCAGATGGTATTGGTCAATGGCTGTGTGCAAAATCAGAGCAATTGGTCCAGCCACTGAGGAGAACCGGGTAGCTTCACGTACTCACGTACTCACCTACTCACCACTACAGACAGAGGTTACTAGAATTATAGTAGGATATTTGATATTTGTTCTGATACTTGATTGTCCTATTCTTATTCGTGTTTAAAATGTAACTACAGTTCATGGGCAGCTTAAACTAAAAGATTATAGGCCTGTATTAGATAAATGTTAGTTCCTTCAGGTGTTACCAATGATGCTAATTGAAGTTGTTCATTTTAGTGTTAGCATAGTGTTTCTTTCCAGCGAGCCAACATGCACGATAGCAGCACCCTGACTCTGTTTGACCTGAATGGAGCACAACCATAATGCATATCATTTGTAACACCAGGAAGTGACATTACATAACAAGAAAAGTGTGCTCCTTGGAGCGCAAATCCCCGCCAGGCCCGGTTGCCTAGGGCTGTGTCGCAACCTTTTATAGTGCCACTATGATGCTGATTTGAAACATTTGGGGTGGCATTTCTCGCTTGGCCTATACAGTAAATGTGCGTGCAATCGGGCACTGATGGTGATCAGTGAAGCGGAGCCTCGTACGGACAGACGGACGGGCCGACAGACAGACAGACAGACAGACAGACAGACAGACAGACAGACAGACAGACGTGAAATCATAGTCCCTCGCGGTTCCGGCCTGGCTGGGATAACTATTTATGTCAGGGGTCTTCAACGTTTTCAGGCCAAGGACCCCCTAGATGAGAGAGAGATGAATTAGGGACCCCCATTATAGTGTATAAAATGTGTGTTTCAGATAAACCTTTGCTGCTCTTTTTTCCTAAATAGCCGATCTACAAGCTCACAACGCCTCGCGTGTAAAGTTCTCCTCAGAGAAGGGATGCTAGGGTTGAAGTGGTTAATGTATTTTTTTTTTATCATATCACACAAAGATTTGGCGGACCCCCTGTAGTATCTCTAAAGACCCCCTAGGGGTCCCGGACCCCCTGTTGAAGACCCCTGATTTATGTCAATATAGCTGCTGTGAAAAATGCCTATTCAGTCACTCTTTCACACATGTAAACTTGATATGTGACAATACCGTGAGGTTGTGTGTGGAGTTGAAATAGGATCCAAAGGCCCTCATTCATCTTTGCATTGACACAAATGAAATGCAGAAATGGCAGCATGCAGTGGCCAGAACGCTCTGAATTGATGTCAGCAGTGTGTGTTAGCTGTAATGGTTTGAAATCATCACACACACTCCCACTTGTCATAACAGAGAGTGCAGTGAGTCAGCGAGCGCTGCAGCGGAATGGTCTGCTGTTCAACGGCCACGCGGGATCAATATTAATATCTGTGTTGTAACACTGTGCTGATCAGGCTCTCACTCGCCTTCCATCAGAAACTGTTTCAGCATGAAAGATTTCAGCGGTCGATGGAAAGTTTATGGAGTGGAGTGGAGAGGAGAGGAGGGGAGGGGAGAGGAGAGGAGAGGAGAAGAGAAAATAAATGAAAGGAGAGAATAGACAGGAGCAACATTGAAGAGAACAGTTCAGAACAGAATAGCGGACAAAGGAGAACAGGGCAAAGAAAGACACTAGAGGAGAAAAACAGTTCTTTCATCACCAATCATTCCATTGTCCTCCTGAACATATAAATAGAGTTCATGGCTGTAATTCTCCAAACAGGATGAGTGCCGTTACTGTACTTTTACCTCACCCTCACTTCATCCTCATTGCATGCACATTTATAACAACACAGCTAGATGCTCAATGAACATTTCAGCATTTTGGGTTTTCCATTTAATATCAGTCACTGTCCAGGTGGAGACCTTGTATGTCCAACACTGTTACTTTTCAGGGAATACAAAATTGTAATAGAAAAAATAAACCTGTGTTCTAATTGATCCAATGTAGTTATTATTTTGTTACAAGCTCAATATTTATAAAACCCACAGACACAAATCCACTTTAAAAAAAGGAAAAAAATAAATAATAAATAAATATGGAGATAGATGCCTGACAGCGACTATATGCAGGGATCAGAGCTACAAAACGAGCTATCACACACTGAGAGAATAGCTACGCAAAGGATAGGACGATCATTATTGAGAAATAAATCCCGACAGGGTGATTAGGCACCGACACGTAGCGGAGGTGCCTAATCACCCCAAAGGGATTTATTTCTCAATAATGACCGGCGACCCGTCAATTATCCCACTTATTACACGGCTACTTAATAGATAAATGAATACATGGACCCAAAAGTAACAACAAAACAAAGTATTTCCTTGCTTACGGCAATGAAAGTACTCCAAGTGTTGCGCTGGGCGGACACGGTCGCCTCGGAAAACAAGGACGTGTTGATCAAATGGAATCCATTTTTGGTTACTGCATTGTCTTGTCTATTTCTCGCTTCAAATGTTTTCAAAAACATTCGTGAGAGCAATGTGTAGTTGTAAATGACATGGTGTGTTTGTTAACAGGGCTGTCATGTTGGATACAGCATAAAATGAAGATTGATATGAGCAGGTGCTCTGAGCCTTTGATTTGACAAGCGGTCTGTTATTGAGCTCATCGGACATTATCAAGAAATAACACACCGTTGAATTCAGCGATTGGCCAATCAGAATCAAGCATTCAACCAAGCCGTGGAATAAAGCATAATATAGAATGTGTATGTCTTTCAGAAAATTTGAGGTCCGAGAAATCCGACTTCAGGTAAAATACATCTATGGGAAAAAAATGATGTATGAATTTGTTAGCTTAGATTTGGCACATGATTCTACAACTGTCAATACTGTATGTAGGGAGAGAAGCCTATGATTTGAATAGTCCTTCTTGTTGTCTCATTGGGTTTACTTCTACCCGGTGAAATAGCATTTTTTTTTTTACTGGGGACCCCCTGGAACCCCTTCATGGACCCCTGGGCGGGTCCCCGGACCCCAGCTTTGAGACCCACAGCATTAGCGGAAGACGTGAGCGCGTAGACCGAGAGGAATGATACGACATATAGACGCCAAGAGAGGTTGACTCACTGATGTGATGTCAGCCGCAGCGCGCAGCTACCCCGTGTCGACATCTCCCAGCCCCCAGCAATAACTACTGTCGTTGCTCATAAACTGCAAGCTTCATTTATCCCTTTAAGGCCGGGAAGGGAACGCATTATGTGTCATTTTAAGATGTCTTTGGCTATTCAAAAATAGCAGATCTACAAGCTCATATCGCGGCACCACGCTATGAGCTTGTAGATCTGCTATTTGTTTTGTTTTAATCGTGAAAATGTCTGCAAATCTTTAGTTTGAATATATACATACTCCTTTTAAAGCGAAAGTTTTTAACTCAAATCTTTGCTTCTGGGGATTTTACAAATGTCTTCTTGTTCAAATGTTTTCTTACTTATGTTTCTATATTATCAATGGTTTTCAAACTCTTTTCATGTCAAGGACCCCCAAAATAATATGTATTTGTCCGCGGACCCCCTCCCATCTAAAAACATGTTGTTCCAGGGACCCCCAGAAGCAAAGATTTGAGTTAAAAATGTATATAAAATATTTGCACAAATGCTTCTAGTTAGTTAGCACAAATTGTTCTAAAAATAGCAGATCTACAAGCTCATAGCGCAGCACTCGGTGCCGCACTATGAGCTTGTATATCTGCTATTTTTGAATAGCCAAAGAAATCTTAAAAAGACACGTTCCGTTCCCGGCCTTAAAGGGTTATACCAATGTGTAATGCCCGGCTTCGGCCGCACCGGTGTCGCGCAAACGAAAACAGCCGATTCTCAAGCTCACAACGCGTCGCAGCGTGACACGTTGTGAGCTTGTAAAATCGTCTGTTTTCGGCTGCCGGATGCCGGCTACACAAGTACGTATAATTCACCCCTCAGGACGAGCCCCTTGAGCCAGATTTTTTGGCATCGTGGACGTGATTTGTATACGTCTCACAGGCAGCGAGCCACTTGGCTCGTTGATGATAGCTCCCCGAAAGCCTCCAGCAAAGCGCGTCATCCGTGTCTGACAGCCTTGACAAGCCAGCCGAACGTGTTGAGCATAACTGCCCGAGGGCCAGCATGAGCCATAGCTTGTCTTTACAGTATAAACTATAGGCTTTGGGCTTATAGTCTGATCACATTAGCATTAGTTATGCTTTTTCTGTGATGTCTATGATGTGCGGGGGGTTCCGTTTGTACGAATAAAAAAAAATAACAGCCAGAGTCCTCGAAATCATTCCCTTTAAGGACCACGTTACCCATTCTATAATCTTATCCTCATATACGTAAGTAAGAGTAAGTGGTCCTCGCTAATGGAGATGGAATCATTTCTGTGTAGTACACAGAGTGTGAATTTTGTTGACTAAGACTAAATGACTAAACGACTAAGATTTTGATATTTAGTCATATATTTAGTAGTTTAATTTGCTGTCAAAATTAACACTATGCTGTGTACTCACTCTGTGTCTCAGACAGAGGACGGGTGTGGATAAGGTATATTTTTGGTAATTTTAAACTTTATTAATGCAAGAATAATGTCTTCTATTTCAGCGTGCTAACTTTCCAGGCAGAGAAAGGCTGTAGTTTCTATTTGTTTGTATTCCCCATTGATGATGTCACTGGTAGCTAGGTTTCTAAACTGTCCACAACCCACCAATGAGACACAGACTAGACAGAAATTGTCATCTTACAATGAGCATGAGTGAGGACCGGTTATATGAAGATACGGTTGAAAATGGGTGGCGTGCTCCTTTAACCACTTTAACCCACTTTGTTTCATACAAACAATATTATGCTTTGTTAAAGTATGTTATTCTTCGTTGTACGGCAAAAATTCACAATGTGTCACATCGTGACCCCCGTATCCAACAACCAATCCAGTGACAAGGCTCTTAAGCTGCTATTGGCTCCTTAAGCATCTTCATTGTTTAGCAGTGTGACCAGAAAAACAATAGCCAGTCAGTATTATCCAGTATTGTATATCAATACATAGTATATTGTCTCACCAGTGCCCATACTCTGTATCACTTCATTTCAGCATGATAATAAAAACAGCCATCTTATTTCGGCAGCAGTCAAAAACTGCTCTTTTCTCGTCAGCAACACCTGTGATTAACAACATGAACTTAAAGCTCTATAATGTTTTACTGTGATGTTATTGTGACCAATCTTTGTGGTAGAAAATCTGAAAAGGAATCAGCATCAGCTTATTTTTTTTCACATTGCAGGTTTGCAGGTGTAAAACAGTGGAATGTTTTGTGCAAGCACCAACCTTTTTGTTATTTCAAGAAAGATAGAAAACTAGAAAAAGTGCTCCTCGGAGCACAGGTCTCCGCCAGGTCAGGTAGGTTATTGTGGCCTCCTGGTGGCGCTATAATAGGCCAATGTGAAAAGGGTGGCATTTCTTCTTAGGCCTTTCAATGGGACACTGCATTCATGATTTGAGGCATTTTGTTCCAAAAATGTGTTTTGCTAAATTAGACCTGCTGGTGGCGCTATAAAGGCCAATGTGAATGTGAAAAGGGGGGCATTTCTTCCTCGGCCTAGTGGGAATCTGCAGGCAAACTTTCACGGAAATTGCACACTGCATTCATGTTTTGAGGCATTTTGTTTAAAACTGACCAATCCTGCAAACTTTGGAAGCCACTGTAAGCCAAATAGGATGGAATATGAAATATCGGACAGATCCATCAGAATCACATGACTATGGAGATGCAGTGTACCAATTTGCGTGTTTTTTGGACAGAATCTGAAGGAATAATCTCCAAAAATGTATTTTACATAAGTCGGCCTCCTGGTGGCGCTGTAAAAAGCAGATGTGAAAAATGCAGTCCAATGTTTTTCCTTGGCCTCTAGGGAGTGTGCGTGCAAAGTTTCACGCAGATCGGTGCAGTTATAGTTAAAAATGCAAATCGGCCAGTTATAGCGCCACCATGAGGCTGATTTGAAAATGTTCAAGTGGCATTTGTTCCTCGGCCTAGTGGGAATGTGCGTGTGCAATTTTATGGAAATGGCAAGCTGCGTTCATGATTATAGGCAGTTTGTTCAAAACGGACCAATCCTGCAAACTTTGGAAGCCAACCTTAGCCAATGAGGATGCAATATGGGAAATCGGACAGATCCGGGTTGATCACATGACTATAGAGATACTGTGTACCGATTTGCATGACGTTTGGTTAAAAGCTGTAGGTGTAATGGGAAAAAATGGGTTTTGCACAAATCGGCCTCCTGGTGGCGCTATAACAGGCCCATGTGAAAAATGTGGGGCAGAGGTTCTGAATTGGCATCCAGGGAGTGGGTGTGCACAGTTTCGCAGCGACCGGGCCAACGGTGCCGGAGATTAGCTGGTAACACACAGACAGGACACACACACACACACACACACACGGACGGACGGACGGAAGGAGGGTAAAACATACTCTCTCGCCATGCCTTTCGGCCTGGCGGAGACAATAAATAAGAGGAGGGACGGGAGCGGGGAGAAAGAACAGGAGGGGGGAAAGAGTATGTTAATACAATACAACACGCACATGTGTGCGTGCGCACACACACACACACACACACACACACACACACACACACACACACACACACAGTACATTTAGAGAACATCTACAACACTGGTTGACCGTAGTTGCCGGCCGAAATCAAATGAAAAAAAAGTGTGATTTGATTTGACTGGAATACAGGGCTCATTACATCACATTAACACCTGTATTTCCCCACAGGGATCAATGAAAGGTTTATCTGATCTCTCTAATAATTAGAGAGATCAGATAAACCTTTCATTCAATTAGAGTCTAATTACTAATGTGAGAAAAGGCAGATGTTGCCACTCTTCACATTGCCAGTGGACTAGTGGACAGTAACTAAAGTACATTTACTTGTACTGTACTTCACTCTGCTACATTTCAAATAGAAATCCTGTAGCCTACTTATGACTTATGACGCTACATTTCTAGGAAGTGACTCTTGGCACCCAAACGTGCAAAAAAAAAAACACTAGAGGCAGTATTGTGCTATATCCTCAAATTGTTTTAACTTGCATTATAACTTTTCAACTAAACTAAACTAAACTAAACTAAACTAAACACACATTAAACTAAACACACATGGCAGCTTTGTCTCACCTTGAGCTGCAGGTATTCAACCGCAATGAATTATTTTAATGAATTTAACTATTTATATTATTATTTTTCTAGTGTTTGCACTGTTATTTTTCTTTCTGTTGGGTTGGGTGTTGAGTGTTTTCAGTAAACCACAGTGGAAACAAGCTTTGGCCTTTTGGTGATTTGGTCCACGTTGGCGTTTTTAAAGGTGGCACCGTTTGCTTTTATTGATGCAAATACATCTATTCTATTCTTGTTCAGGTTTCTTGTGGACATTTATGTAATGGCAAACATTGTACTTTTTGCTCCACTACGATTATTTGACAGCTTTATTTA
The DNA here is from genome assembly GCF_963454915.1 of Gymnoscopelus microlampas. Lineage (NCBI taxonomy): Eukaryota > Metazoa > Chordata > Actinopteri > Myctophiformes > Myctophidae > Gymnoscopelus > Gymnoscopelus microlampas. The sequence goes on from NC_139940.1 coordinate 57,366,064, forward strand.
CTACTTACTGTGCAGATTATTAATGCAAAACATACATTAACAAATTAAGTCATACAGTATTTTATATATTCGAAAATAGCTAATCTACAAGCTCAAAAAGCATCACAACATGTTTTGATGTTATGCGTGAGTAAAACATCTCAGTACTTTTCCACCACTGAAGCGATGTCTCCTGGTGAAATATCTTGTCATGTGAGACACCATGTCATCTGTCACTTATGTACTGTAGTGTACAACCCACAGTGACAGAGGACACTCTCACGATGACATGACAGAACGCACTGTACTGTACTGTGCTGTACTGTACTGTACTGTACTGTACTGTACTGTGCTGTACTGTACTGCAGTGGTTCTCAAACTTTTTCATGTCAAGGACCCCCAAATTGACACTTATTAGCCCGCGGACCCCCATTTCAAAAGATATGCCAGGGACCCCCATGAGAGAAGATTTTTTTACAGCTAGCAGTGATTCTCAACCATTTTAATTTCAAGGACCCCTAGTTTGACATGCATTAGGGCTACAGACCCCCATTTAATGGCATTTCTATCACTTGGACCGCAATTCATATTGTAAAATCTATGTCAATTTAACTCTGAGAGTGTACAAATGGAACCGGTCTGGAGCCTTGAGTAAAACAAATGATAACTACACGCAACCCATACACAACTACACAACCCATACATATGATAGTTAGCCTACAGTACTGACAAACAATTAGAGTGTGTTGCTCTTATAAGGAGAATGCAGGCTAAATCACATCCCACTCTGGGGAGATCATCTCCACTCGAGATGATGTATTGGACCCATTACAAACCTGGATATGAACAGTAGAGGACTATGGGCTCTATGCACAGCAGCCATATTATCACTTCCTTCACAGGTGTTACCAATGATACTAATGAAGGCTCTGTTCCATTTAGTGTAGCACAGCGGTTTCCACGACCCGCATAACTCTGAGAGTGTACAAATGGAACCAAATGGACCCGTACACCCGTAAGGGTTCATTTGGTAGGTACACTGGTGTAGCAGAGTGTTTCCAGTGAGCCAACATGCACAACATCAGCACCCTGACTCTGTTTGACCAGAATGGAACAGAGCCTTCATTATGTCATTGGTAACACCTGTGCATTTCTTCATAATATGGCTGCTGTGAATAGAGCCTATTATGAAAGGGTGAAGTGTGTACATGATTACATGCAAACATGAGTGTGCATGCAAAAAGTACTGATGCCAATGCCTTTTTGTTTTATTCAATTGAAATGGACTTTTACTTAGTATTTCTACATTGCTACTTTTACTAGTGAAACATCTTATTTAACCACTGGCCAGTCATAGGTGAAGGCCTACACTAAAATAGCATTAACCACTTAAACCTTCTTAATGTAGCAGGGCTATGTAAAGCAATGACTACGCCACCCACACATATAGGAGTGTGGGATCCTTTAAACACATTAACCATATACTGTATATATATATAGATATACAGGACTGAACAAGGTAAGGTTCCCCAGAAAGGTACGGGTTCAGAATGAACAGAACCAGAGGCTGATGTATCAAATGTGTCAAGTTTATTCAAACAGTTGCTATAAAAATAGTCAGGTTAAAATACAGAAAGGAAGAAAGCGGTTAGTATTACTGGGAGTTCTGCAAAGGGACTAAACTCAAGAGGCAAAGGGGCAATAAGGGTAAGGGCTTCGGGACCTACTTGGGCCTCTAAACTAAATCTACAGAAATTAAACAAATCAAATCCAAATAATGCAAAACCAAAAGCAAATAAAGTAAATAAGCAAAACAAAATACAAATACGCAAAATCAAACTCATGCAATGCTACTTAATGGCTCTGTCCTCAGTCAACTCTATTGCACACAGTCCAATAGCAAACACCTAGCCCCTTTCGGGACCCTGTTTACCTTTTTTGTATTTGGGAAGGCGGTATCCAGGGTCCCTTGACGCTCAAAGCACTCTCTCTCGTAGTCGCGGGTACCACTGTCTCGTCTCGGGCTAATAGCTCGTCGCTTGGAAGTTGCAGAGATTTCCCAAAGGTACCAAAAAGAGCAATACTAAACCGCGGTTAATCTGCATTAATGCGCTCGGATCGGCGCTGCCGTTTAACATTTTTAATAATTTAGTAAAGCTTAATTTCCTCTCTCACACTCTGCTCCACTTCCCATGTCCCGCCTCCCCGCGTTGTGATTGTCATGCAAGCATGTAGGAGCTCGCCAATCAGAGGCAGTACCGTAGGACCATAGAGGTATGTGTAGGACGCGCAGCTTGTCAGTCACCGTGGGGAGGCGGGCCATGGGAAGTGGAGCATTGTTTGAGAGAGGAAATTAAGCTTTACTAAATTATTAAAAATGTTAAACGGCAGCGCCGATCCGAGCGCATTAATGCAGATTAACCGCGGTTTAGTATTGCTCTTTTTGGTACCTTTGAGAAATCTCTGCAACTTCCAAGCGACGAGCTATTAGCCCGAGACGAGACAGTGGTACCCGCGACTATGAGAGAGAGTGCTTTGAGCGTCAAGGGACCCTGGATACCGCCTTCCCAAATACAAAAAAAGGTAAACAGGGTCCCGAAAGGGGCTAGCAAACACCCAGTCTAAATAGTATATATGGCACGGTGGGAAAAACAGTGATGTTAGTTCAGCTCCTACAAAACATCAAATAATAAAGCATAAGACCAACCCTCCAACAATTCATCCCAGACATTAGGCCCCTATAGCATGATGACAAAATACAGCAAAATAACAAACATACCCAATGAGTCAATATATGCTCATGGCTCCCATTGATAGGCACAGCCACAGGGTACTGCTGCTCAAAGGACCTGGAGGCTTCTGGAAATACAGATATATATATTAGTATGTAACAGTAACAGGCCTAATATTGTCTATATCTAAACTCTTATATACTATTGCTACAATGAGTTATAAAAACCTTGTCATTTGTTTCAGATTGTCTTACCGAGAATTAGTCTGTACCCCTCATGACTCCAGGTCTCTTTCACAAACACTCAAGCCAGGCTTCTGGCTAGTCAGGAGGCCACAAACCTGGCCACCCCTCTTTATGCACTTTCCTTAAAGGGCCAGTGCTACATTAATAAAAACGGAACTGTAATTGCACCGTTTCCCCCCCTCTACACCACATTTCTCACGACGCTTTGTGAGCTTGTAGATCGGATATGTTTGGCTAATGTTCCCCCCAACATATGGATGCTGGGGTGGTTCGAGGAAACCTGATGAAAACATGTATTCAAAAAGATAGTTAGAAATTCTCCATCATTCATTCGAAGCAGGCAGACACACATGCACTAAAGCTGTGGTTCTCAAAGTGGGGTCTTTGGGGGCGTTCCCAGGGGGTCCCCAGCAAAATTACTACAGTAGCATCAAAGTCAGTTAAACCACTTTAGCCACTTTTGTACTCAAAGATAGCAGATCTACAAGTTCACAATGTGTCGCATCGCGATGCTTTGTGAGCTTGTAGATCGGCTATTTATTCTGATATTCTGAAAAATTATATAAAAAATGATATAATATAAAAATGTTTCTCTTGTGGGGTTCCCAGCACAAAATATTTCCACATAGGGGTCAGTGGCCAAACACATATACATATGGGGGTCCTTGACATAAAAAACTTTTGAGAAACCACTGGTCTAAACCAGTGGTTCTCAACCAGTGGTCCGGGGACCACCAGTGGTCCTTGAGGGGGTTCCGGGTGGTCCCCAGGCTAAATGATGGAGAGCTGGTAACCAAATGGACCCTTATTAGATCTTTAACTCCTGAGAGCGTAAAATGAAACCAAATGGACCCGTAAGGGTCCATTTGGTTTCATTTTACACTCTCAAGAGTTCAATTATTGTTAAACATCTGCATTACGTAATTTACAAGAAGTCTACACAATAAGAAAGTAGAATAATTGTTATTTTGATCAACGTTTGCCTGTTATCTCTCCTATGGTACCAACAAATACAGCATGGAATTGTAGACAAAACAAAATCTTATCCAACGATAACAAGTTTTTTATCTATTTTTTAAACAAGTTTTGGGTCTAAAAGTCTAAATCTCAACGGTCGTCTGTGGCTCAAATGCAGAATAAACAATGGATCTTGATATGAAAAGGGTTGAAAACATAGAGTTAAAGACGGGGTGCCGTGATTTTCAGTGATTCCCCCCCCCCCCCTAAAACATAATCATCAGGTATTATGGTTATACTAGGAGGAAGATTTTTTTCAAAAAATTGTACAGAAATTGGTAAAATTATGTTTTTATGTGGACACGCCTCCAGTTCATTAAGTATACTTGGTTCTCACCTTAGCACCTCCTCCACCACCTTAGTACCACCCACCTGTCCTAGTCCCTCCACCTCCTCATGCCCACACCTGTTGTGTTATGATAATGAGGGGGAGGGTATGTTTTTACTATGTCACTAAAGCGCTGTTTCTCTATGTCACTAAAGCGCTGTTTCTCTATCTCACGTTTGACCCTCAAGGTTTCAGCCTCCAGGAAGAAACTCCAAATAGTCAGAGAAGACATAAAACACCATAAAACCACCACCGGGGGGCTTAATGAAGTTCTATCAACCTCATAGACACATGAAAAACAGAAAAAGTGCAAAAACATGGCACCAGCTCTTTAAAAAAGAATAGAGAGGGCACCGGAAATCCCCGCCCTTCCACTTGCATTGAGTTGCTCACCTGCAGCGCATATAAATCACCCCTTCTTCCGGGTTATGAAATGTGATGGGCGGGGCCTATTTGGGGCTTCTGTGACACGTTTCGTGTCACGGAGGGCTCCATGCGCAAACCCCGTGCTCAAGCTTGTGAGTCGAGTCCATTGGTCGAAAACCGTAACTCTCAGAGTTACACACCCGTAAAGGGCCATTTGGGAGTGTTCCAGTGAGCCAACATGCACAATATCAGCACCCTGACTCCGTCTGACCAGAATGGAACAGAGCCTTCATTAGTATCATTGATAATACCTGTGAATGTCTTACAATATGGCTGCTGTGCATAGGGCCGCATGTCCAAAGCACTTCAATGCAACCTCTGGGTTCTGGGGGCTTTGTTGAAAACCACTGGTCTAACAATCACTTGTCACTTTCACAGGCAGCCTTGGTGCCGACACGGAGGAGCGATTGGTGGAGCACCTCCTTAACCCCGCCCACTACAACAAACTCATCCGCCCAGCCACCAATGGCTCAGAGCTGGTGACAGTGATGCTGATGGTGTCACTGGCTCAGCTCATCAGCGTGGTGAGTATATGGAACTAATGTGTGTGTGTGTGTGTGTGTGTGTGTGTGTGTGTGTGTGTGTGTGTGTGTGTGTGTGTGTGTGTGTGTGTGTGTGTGTGTGTGTGTGTGTGTGCGTGCGTGCGTGCGTGCGTGAGTGCGTGTATGTGTGTCTGCGCAGTGGTGTAAAGTAATTAAGTACATTTACTCAAGTACTGTATTTAAGTACAATTTTGTGGCATTTTTGGATTTATTTCAATACTTTTATTTCTACTCCACTACATCTCAGAGGGAAATATTGTACTTTTACTCCACTACAATGATTTGAAAACTTTAGTAACTAGTTACTTAGCAGATATTAATTATTGTATTATAAAACATACTTTAACCACTTTAGGCCTATTGCATACATAGGCTATTTGAAAATAGCAGATGTACAAGCTTTTCTAAAATGTTTGTACTTTTACTGTTGGTACTTAAAAGTATATTTTGATGCCAATACCTATGTACTTTTTACTCAAGTAACATTTTGAACACCGGGCTTTTAAGTACTTCTTCCTTGTGTGTGTGCGTGCGTGCGTGCGTGCGTGCGAGCGCGTGCGCGCTAACTTTTTTTTAACAACATGGCTATGGGCCAGGGCTCTTCTAAATCAAGTTGATTAGAAAATGTTGCACTTTTTGACAAAAACATTGTGGTGTGTTAGGACACAACAAAATAGTTTTTTTTACCTTCATCTTATTACATCAGCAGCATGTCATCTCATCAACGCATCTGTGCACAAGAATCCCTGTATATATATTGTCACTGTGGGGTGGAAACCTTGAATCTCCAAGAGCGTTACTTTTCCGGAAATAGAAGGGAAGAAAGAGCCTGTGTTCCAATGGATCCAATGTAGTTTATTACTTAGTGACAAGCTCTTGTCAATACTTTCCATCGGTTCAACACCTCCTCCACACACACAGGGCATTAACTGACACAAATAAATAAAAGTTTAAATGTGGAGATACTAGGTTTCTGCCCGTCAGCGACAATAGGCACAGCAGCCATATCACTTCCTTCACAGGTGTTACCAATGATACTAATGAAGGCTCTGTTCCATTTAGTCTAGCACAGTGGTTTGCGGTTACATGGCGGCTTTCCGACATGTCGCCTTTCCGACGTTAACGAACCCTATACCTAACCCTCACCCTAACCCTAACCGCACGCGGAAGCCACTAGTCGGAGTGGCGAGATGTCGGCATGGAAGACTGTTACCCTGGTTTGCACGACCCCCATAACTCTGAGAGTTACACACCCGTAAGGGGCCATTTGGAAGCCCATGAGGGTCCCTGGACCCCAACTGTAGACCCACTGGTGTAACAGAGTGTTTCCAGTGAGCCAACATGCACAATATCAGCACCCTGACTCTGTTTGACCAGAATGGAACAGAGCCTTCATTAGTATCATTGGTAACACCTGTGAATGTCTTCATAATATGGCTGCTGTGAATAGAGCCTATACATTTATGCAGTTAGCTTTCTTCTAATCGATATGAATTATTTCATGGTATCAGAATAAGATTGCTGTGTGGCACTGGTTAATGACAGAGTTAAAGGTGCAGCACACTTAAAAAAGTCAAAAGGAGCTACATTTATCAATACTGTCAGCATGTTACCACACCTAGCTAATTTTTCTGCAGGCTCCAGTACTACTATCAAACTGGACGTATAACGTTACAAGATAATGGCTATACAGGCTATACTCTTTCAGTTCTTATTTATGTATTTATTCATGTGTTTGTTTGTTTTATTTAATTTAGCTTACACATTATGTTACAGTATACACACTGTGACATTTTGAGGATGCTGTCTTTTGTCCACTGTACATAAACTAAAAGCACACATTGCCCAGAACCACTACAGTTCAAGGCCGTGTTGATTTTCACAGCACATTTTGATGGGTTTTGGTCATATTATTTTGAATAAAATTCCATTTAGTTTTAGTCATATTTTAGTCATCTGAAATGTTTTACTTTTAATCTAGTTTCAGTCGACTAAATCTACCGTTGATTTAGTCGACTAAAATGTATTTTGGCGGCGCCTTGATGGCGTCGTAGTGGCTGACTTAACACTTTGGTTGCATGCTGAAAACAGCCGATCTACAAGCTCACAATGCGTCGCAGCGCGACGCGTTGTGAGCTTGTAGATCGGCTGTTTTCAGAGCACAACACCTGAGCGCAACTAAAACTTTCGAAATCAACACTGGTTCAAGGTCAAGCTCAGAGCTGCTCCTCTGCCCGGGGGGAGAGATACTGAGAGCCGTCCCAAATACACAGGTTGGGTGTGAATTACTGAGAACTCTGCCAGCTACTGTATCAGTAATTGTTATTTATGACATTGTTACTGTATAATAATGTATTTTTTTAAAGATACAGATACGCTATGCACAATATAGAAGTCCGTACGGACAGTATGGCGAAATTAATCTGTGTGAATGATTATGGACACAGTGGAGGAGGTTGTGTTACAGTTTAGTAGTGCAGAATGCACGTTCATAAAATCACCATCCCTACAATGTTGTATAATGGTACAATACGTGTGTGCGTGTGTGTGTGTGTGTGTGTGTGTGTGTGTGTGTGTGTGTGTGTGTGTGTGTGTGTGTGTGTGTGTGTGTGTGTGTGTGTGTGTGTGTGTGTGTGTGTGTGTGTGTGTGTGTCTGTGTGTCTGTGTGTCTCTGAGTGTGTGTGTGTGTGTGTGTGTGTGTGTGTGTGTGTGTGTGTGTGTGTGTGTTCCCGCCCTGCAGCATGAGAGAGAGCAGGTGATGACGACCAACGTTTGGCTGACTCAGGTGAGATTCACCCTACGCGACCCACTGTACTTCTCCACTTCACTTCTCTCCAGGGAGACAGAGAGAGAGACAGAGAGAGACAGAGAGAAACAGAGACAGAGAGAGAGAGAGAGAGAGAGAGAGAGAGAGAGAGAGAGAGAGAGAGAGAGAGAGAGAGAACAGAGACAGAGACAGAGAGAGAGAAACAGAGACAGAGACAGAGATATTCAGTCCGATTGAAAGTGAGACACAAGTGCACACTATCGTCACTCTTCAGTCAGTGCAGTGGTTCTCAAACTTTTTCATGTCAAGGACCCCCAAATTGACACTTATTAGCCCGCGGACCCCCATTTGAAAAGATATGTGCAGGGACCCCCATAAGAGAAGATTGTTTTTTACGGCTCTAGCAGTGATTCTCAACCATTTTAATATCATAACATCAAGAACCCCCAGCTTGACATGCGTTAGGCCACGGACCCCCATTTAATGGCATGTATATCTCTGGGACTCAAGAGGAGGACAATTTATATTGTAAAATCAATGTTAATTTAACTCTGAGAGCGTACAAATGGAACCAAATGGACCCTAACGGGGCCACTATAGGGACTCTCAGATGTGTACACTCTCAGAGTTACAGACCCATAAGGGTTCATTTGGTTCCTATCCATCATTTGGCCGGGACCCCCTTGAACTCCCTCAAGGACCCCATGGGGGTCCCCGGACCCCACTTTGAGAACCAATGAGTTCATTCAAGATACAATTAAAGGGACGCCGCTGGCCTAGCGGTCAAGGCGCCTACCACATATGCCCTTATTGGTGAGTCGTGGGTTCGAGTCTGGAGCCCGATGATCTTCACTCCCCTTATATATATCTCGCTCCCTGTTCCCTGTCTTAAAGGGCAAGACCACTTATAGAGGTTTGGGTTGTGTAGTCACCTTGCCATGATGTAACTCCAAAGGTGGACAATAAATCAAAAATAATTGCTCTATTGATTAGAAATTGATAATTCAAAATATGCTCCTCATTGACTTACATTGTATGCTGAAACAGCTCTCAAAGTCACCATTTTAGCACATAAACAATCTCAAACAAAGTTGATTCAGACAATATAGAATATCACTTAACCCAGTACTGTTTTTTTTTATTATAAAAATGTTACCTTCTTGTTACGGGGCCAGAGCTCAGCTCTGGACCTGTTTTGTTATTGGCAGTATTCTGTCACTTCTTCTTCTTCTTCTTCTTCTTCTTCTGCCACTTTTCGCAGTTCTGGCTGAACCGTGCTGTCGCTTTTTACGAAACTCGGCCATATGGTAGATGGTCATGAAAAACGATCAAAAAATAATTCTCACAATCTTTCGTCCAAAGGTGGCGCTATAGCACTCAATTGAAAATGCCAACTTTGAACAGGTACAACTCATGCCCTGTTTGACCTACAGCCATGAAACTTGGATACACATATGCGTCTCCTCATGCTGAACAACTTTCACACTCTGACTTTTGACCTCTGACCTTTAGATCTCCCACCATTTTGAATTATATGAAAAACAGTCATTGGCTCCTAACTTCTGCATTTTTTCACTTATGGAAAATCCGTTGGAAATTTTTGTAGGCAGAGGTCCAAAGTTCAAGTGTGAAACGTTTCGTGCAGATTGCTCAAAAATTCCAGGAGGAGATAGATTTGAACTATTACAGTTTTATGAACATTATTCATCTGTGCCTAAAACATACATGCAGACTCACATTTCTTTGAAACTTTGCAGAAATGTACAGGGTCATTCCAAATATCACTGAAACCAATCTTACTCCAATTGGCCAAAAGGGGGCGCTATAGCAAATTTTTGAAAAGGCAGACTTTAAACAGGCATAAGTCATGCCTCGTTTGGCCGAAAGTCGTGAAACTTGCTTACACATGTGCCTTGACTCATGAGGAACACACGTATCGCTTTGACCAGTAAGCTCCGCCCGTAGATTGTCCGCAATTTTGAGCAGTTTGAAAAACACTTAAACCCAGGATTTTTCAGCTATTTGCGTTAAACTGTATCATCTGTGTAATCTCCTTTTTCATAGCTCCTTGTCTGTTGGTCCAATGGCGTCTCCCTTAAATGAGTGCCTCACAATCTCAAGGTCGCCAGTTCAAGCCTCACTTGATGCAGACTTAATTTAAGTTGAATTGCAAACAACATGACTGTATCAATGAATACATGTGCAAATGGTAAAGATAACCTGAAATGCTTATTTGAGAGTACGATTTCTCAATGTATGACATACTTCATTCTGAAAATAGCCGATCTACAATCTCAAAACTTTTCAGATAGCAACGTGTTTCTGAGCTTGTAGATCGGCTGCTTTCACTGTTTTCGGTAGCGAGGAGACATACAATTTCTCTATTGGTAAATGGTTTGTGAACGAGTGATCTTAGTGTTGGCTTGGTTCATGACAGAAGGCAAGAGTTTATGATCTTCAACAGACAACATCAGCCTGGACAAAGCTATAGCACTATAGGTAGTGTTGCAGCCTATCATGGGGCGGCCATAGCTGGGTGGTTAGTGAGCACGCCTAGGGAACCAGAGGCCCTGGTTGCCCCAGGTTCGATTCCAGGCCATCCCAGCATAAGCGTCGATGAAATGAAATTTGTCCCTGAGCAAGACTCTTAACCCCTAATTGCTCACAGGTTCTCATTGGAAACAAGACCACAAGGACTTTCATGAACGACCTGTTAAAAGGAATTATCCTTATCCAGTCCGAAGGTTGAGAGTTTGATTCCTGTTAATGGCAATAGGTTGAGATGTCCAATCTATCCATTCTGTTTCCATCTCTCTCTCTCTCTCATCAATCTATTCCGTTTCCATGGCTCTCTCTCTCTCTCTCTCTCTCTCTCTCTCTCTCTCCAGTTTCCATCTCTCTCTCTCTCTCTCTCTCTCTCTCTCTCTCTCTCTCTCTCTCTCTCTCTCCAGTTTCCATGTCTGTCTGTCTCTCTCTCACTGGCCCCGTATTATCGCTGCTTGCAGCTATATTTGATTTTATTATTTGAAGATCCGGATCCACTGGTCCAATCCGGGTTTTCTTCCTAAAAAAAATTAGCAAAATCAACAGGAAGTTTTTATTTAAAAAAAAAAAACAGTACTGGGTTTGGCGATGATCTATATTGTGAAAACTCTGACATGTAACACTGTGAAAGCTTACAGTTAGTGTTATCAGAGACAGAACAGCTTATAGTGAATGTACTGATGAGAAAATGCATGGGGAACAGCTCCCCCTGCTGTCATCAGGAAGAAATGCTGATTCCAATTGATCCGTTTGATATTGATTGCTGATCCCTGCTGTAGAATGTAAGAATAAGATTCTAAATTGATTTTATTTTTGATCTTGTTTAAAAAAAAAAAATCTGGCTAACAATGATTTTATCATGAACTAGGGTCCTTAGTGAGGACCAATTATATGAAGATAACGTTTATTTATTTTTTATAAAGTGACTGACAAAAATAAATAAAAGTTTAAATGTGGAGATACTAGGTTTCTGCCCGTCAACGACAATTGGCTCTATGCACAGCAGCCATATTATCACTTCCTTCACAGGTGTTACCAATGATACTAATGAAGGCTCTGTTCCATTTAGTGTAGCACAGTGGTTTCCACGACCCCCATAACTCTGAGAGTGTACAAATGGAACCAAATGTTGGGAATACCCCAAATTCATCTTTTGGGTCTCAAGAAAAAAATATAAATACAAATTTGAAACGCAACAGATATCGACATATACACATAGCATTATCCATCTGGTACAGCATACATGAGGTTAGATATACGGTGCATGAATATAGCAGCAGTATACTGTACATGATGTGCCTATTCAGCATGGATTGGTTAGCTGCCAAATAAGACCTATTAGTGCGTATAGCAAAACATCCTGAAGGGGCGTCAACAAGTGTCATTTGGTGGGGGATAAACAGGTTGACTTAACATTGACCCCCACCAGTATGTCTGCAGCTACTATGCCATGCCCCCCCGTGGTGACGACATGTTGCCAAGCACTAAGATACGGCAGCTGACCAATCAGCACACACCATCTCAGTATGTGGCAACCTGCATGCTTCTAGATTTGTCTTCTAGTCTGTTCCGTTTGTTTGTTTCATTGTGTGCATACTGTACTTAAATCAACATCTGCCTCATACACACACACACACGCACACGCACACGCACACGTACACGTACACGTACACGTACGCACACGCACACGCACACGCACACACACACACACACACACACACACACACACACACACACACACACACACTCACATGCACACGTACGCACACGCACGCACGCGCACGCGCGCGCACACACACACACACACACACACACACACACACACACACACACACACACACACACACACACACACACACACACACACACACACACACACACACACACACACACACACACAGACGGGTCTGGGGCAGAGCTGTGCGTTCTCCTCCGTACTCCCCTGCTGTTGATTATTGGTGGACGGGTGGTAAAGCGGTGTGTTTTGATTGGTCCTCGTGCAGGAGTGGCAGGACTACCGGCTGACGTGGGTCCCCGAGGAGTTTGACGGGATGATGAAGGTCAGACTGCCGTCCAAACACATCTGGCTCCCCGATGTCGTCCTCTACAACAAGTCAGTCCCTCCTCCTCCTCCTCCTCATCATCATCATCATCATCATCATCATCATCATCATCATCATTATAATCAAACCAGGGGTTCTCAAAGTCCTTGACGGGGTTCCAGGGGGTCCCCAGCTAAATGAGCTAATATAGCACCAAAATCTGTTAAACCACTATATAGCCCAATATACGTCGGCTATTTGAAAATAGCCGATATACAAGCTCACAACACCTTGTAAGATAGGCTATTTAAAAGAAAAACATCTTGAAAGATTTGGAATAGTTTTTGAAACAATATTTAGCAACACAAATCAAAGGTATTTTCAGATGGTGGTCCGCGGGCAAATATCCTACATATAAATGTGCGGGTCCTTGAAATGAAAATGTTTGAGAACCACTTCTCCACAGATGCACACAAACCCACCCAATGAGTACATTCACATATCATTGTTGACGGGCAGATTGCCCTCTAAAACGCTGCTATTTCTTTAGTGCAATAACATACTGTATGAGCCAAGTAAAAAATAGTTTTGTCTTTCTTAGCCTTAAATAGCTTTGTTTTCCCTGTGTAATGTAATGTAATGTTTTTATGGGTTTTTTTTGTGTGGGGACTGCGGATGTAAATTAGCATCTTTGATAAATTTGGTGGTATTGTTCATTAATATACGGTGCTCCGTCTAGATAAACAAACACAGTAAAGTAAGTAAACAGGTCCTTGAAGTGAAAAAGTTTGAGGACGACTGTCATAGACGACTGAGGTCATAGAGTCTGAGAGCCACTTTTGGAGCCATGTTGTCACAGCCAGCGTGACTCGTCCTCTCATCATTCACCCTGAATGGCGGAGCCGACGCCAGTGGCTGAGACACTGGACGCACGCCAAGGCTGCTAAAAGGACAAGACTGCAGCTGGAGCTTGTCCAACAGAGCCTTTTCACAGCAGACATTTTGACGGCTAAACACAGCTGAAGGTAATAACATTAATTGCGAGTGTGTTTCGTTTAGGTGTTCCTTACATGGTCCGCTCGTGTTCAGTCGCTGGCCCACCAACACCGATACGTACATTAAACACAGCCCGCTATTAACGACTGCATTTACCAGTCAACATGTCTACTCCGAAAAGGGTCCTTTGTATGCTAAATACAACAAGCTAACATTACCTAGCATTAGTCTTACACTTGTGGGAAAAAAAGCTTTAAAAAAAAAAACCAACATTTTTGTTAACTGATTAAACTGCTTTATATATTTGCAAAACTAACAATAACTAACTCAAATCGTAGAGAAAATGTCCATAGTTTCGGTCTTTGTCAAAAATCTTCAAGAATAGCAAAGATACCCAATCTAAAAGCTTACAACGCATTGCTTGTAGATCGGCTATTTTTCGGACCTCATTTTGTCTAGCCCCAGACTAATTATTGACCACATTACAAAGAACCGAAACTAACACTAGAACGAATCGAAACTAAACGAAAACTACGCTTGTCCAGATCGTTAAGATTGTTGCTGTCAAGCAGAAAGCTCTTATCTCCATATTTTACCTTTTTGTGTTTTTTCCCGTAAAATAACGCCCTACTTGATCACACTATAGAGCGTCACACAAAAGTGTCAAAAGTAGCAGATCTACAAGCTCGAAACGTTTTGGGATGGTCGATCTGCTGCTTTTGATGTTTATCAGAATCCTGAAAATAAACCGTTTTGGACGTACAGGTCTGAGGTATCCACTCGACAGAGACGATATATCCACACTATGATAACCTTGCCTGTCTCTCCCCCTCAGTGCGGACGGCATGTACGAGGTCTCCTTCTACTCCAACGCCGTGGTCTCGTACGACGGCTCCATCTTCTGGCTCCCGCCGGCCATCTACAAGTCGGCGTGCAAGATCGAGGTGAAGCACTTCCCGTTCGACCAGCAGAACTGCACGCTGCGCTTCCGCTCCTGGACCTACGACCGCACCGAGATCGACCTGGTGCTGCGCGCCGACATGGCCAGCATGGACGACTTCACGCCCAGCGGCGAGTGGGACATCATCGCGCTGCCGGGCCGGCGCAACGAGAACCCGGCCGACCCCACCTACGTGGACATCACCTACGACTTCATCATCCGCCGCAAGCCCCTCTTCTACACCATCAACCTGATCATCCCCTGTGTGCTCATCACCTCGCTGGCCATCCTGGTGAGTTTGACTTGATTTATTTTATGCTTGCAAAAGGTGCGAGTGCAGTGTCATTAATGCTGGCTCTAGAGCGGTGGTCTTTTTTTCAGGCCAAGGACCCCCTAGCTGAGAGAGAGATAAAGCAGGGACCCCCATTATATATTGTATAGAATATTTATTTTTCATAGATTTCGTAGGCAGCTTCATAGACTTGTTTCACAGCACTATCATGTTGGATTCATGTTAATGTGTATTTCCAGACATTTAACCATGCACTTAAACACTACTTAGTAAACCTGACCTTTCACTCTGTACTTAGCCTGCTCTTCCCCCCCCCCCCCTATACTAAACCACTTTGCCGAAAATAGCAGATCTACAGGCACACAACGCCTCGCAGCGCGAGGCGTTGTGTGCCTGTAGATCTGCTATTTTTGGCTAAAGTTCTCTTCAGAATAGGGATGCTTGGTTGAAGTGGTTAATGCAAAAATCACCGAAGATTTGGCAGACCCCCTGTAGTAACTCTGAGGACCCCCTAGGGGTCCCAGACCCCCTGTTGAAGACCCCTGCTCTAGAGCGGTGGGCATGACCTTCACCGACCCTTCTGAAAATGATTGGCCCCTTCCTCACTGAGAAGGCAGCGCAGGCGCTCATCCAGGCTCTTGTCATCTCCCGCCTGGACTACTGCAACTCCCTCCTTGCTGGTTGCCCCGGCGTCTGCCATCGCAGACCACTGGAGCTTGTTCAGAAAGCTGCGGCTCGTCTGGTGTTCAACCGCCCCCAAGTTCTCCCACGCAACTACCCTTCTCCGTTCTCTACACTGGCTCCCCGTAGCGGCTCGCATCCAATTTAAACCCCTGCTGGTGCTAGCCAATAGGGCAGTGAAAGGAACAGCTCCTTCTTACCTCCAGGCTATGGTCAAGCCTTTACACCCCTGCCCGACCGCTTCGGTCTGCCGCCTCGAGGCGTCTGGATGCCTCGTCGTTCAGTGGTCCTTCTAGACAATCTACGAGGTCACAGCCCCACTGATGTCAGGACAGCAGAGTCACCGCCCATCTTTCGCCGAAGGCTGAAAACGCTCGTTTTATTGTTTTATTGGATCTTGTTTATTTGATACTCTTGTTGGGGGCGGTCATAGCTGAGTGGTTAGTGAGCCCGCCTAGGGAGCCAGAGGCCCTGTGGTTGCCCCTGGTTCGATTCCAGGCCAGGCCAGCATATGTGTCGATGAAATGAAATGTGTCCCTGAGCAAGACTCTTAACCCCTAATTGCTCACAGGTTCTCATTGGAAACAAGACCGCAAGGACTTTCATGAACGACCTGTTAAAAGGAATTATCCTTATCCTTGTTTGTTTTAGCTCTTGCTCATTTGATTTTCCTATTTGTCTCATCTGTTTAAGACAGTAGGTAGCTGATATATTGCACTTTTACCTTAGCGCTAGGTATAGTCTTAGCTGCTTGATTTAGAAGAGAATGCACTTAAGACTTCTGGTGATTAGTAGTTTCCTTGCCTACCTATGTTGAATGCACTTATAGGCTCTATGCACAGCAGCCATATTGGAAAAAAAAATGTTTTTTACTCTTCTTACTTCCTTCACAGGTGTTACCAATGATACTAATGAAGGCTCTGTTCCATTCTGGTCAGGGTGCTGATATTGTGCATGTTGGCTCACTAGAAACACTCCATTTTGGTTCCCAAATGGCCCCTTATGGTGGGTGTGTAACTCTGAGAGTTATGGGGGTCCTTGAAAATAAGACAACCACTATGCCACACTAAATGGAACAGAGCCTTAATTAGTATCATTGGTAACACCTGTGAAGGAAGTAAGGAAGGGGCCCAATTCATTCCCAATATGTCTGCTGTGCATAGAGCCTATTGTAAGTCGCTTTGGATAAAAGCGTCTGCTAAATGACTGTAATGTAATGTAATGTAATGTAATGTAATGCTAAGTCACTCGTGGCGCCCTCTTACCCCCCTCCCCAGGTGTTCTACCTCCCGTCGGACTGCGGCGAGAAGATGACGCTGTGCATCTCCGTCCTCCTCGCCCTCACCGTCTTCCTGCTGCTCATCTCCAAGATCGTGCCGCCCACCTCGCTCGACGTCCCCCTGGTGGGCAAGTACCTGATGTTCACCATGGTGCTGGTGACCTTCTCCATCGTCACCAGCGTGTGCGTGCTCAACGTGCACCACCGCTCGCCCACCACGCACACCATGCCGCCCTGGGTCAAGCTGGTCTTCCTGGACAAGCTGCCCACGCTGCTGTTCATGCGCCAGCCGCGCAACTCCAGCGAGCGCCAGCGGCTGCGCCAGCGGAGGAGGCTGCAGGAGCAGCGGGGAGGAGGCGGAGGGAGGAGCGGGGAGGTTTGATTGATTTGATTGAATATTTTATTAGACAGAAATGTAAAAACAGCTATCTTCAGTCAGATAACTCACAAATAGATTGAACCGATATTATAGACCGAATATATTGAACCAATATTATAGAATGAGAATACAAGTGTGGATGTAATAATGTTATCTTGGCCTTCAGGCTCTGCTACATTTTTCTCCCTGCTCAGCACAATTAAGACAACCATAACCTTTAAGAGCAGGGAGATAGATATGTCACAGGTAAATTGGCATTCCAGGGAAATAGGAAAGGGAGCGCTTGTTTTTAGGCGCGGGGCGGGGCTGCGAGGCGGGGCTTTGATGCGTGGATGACGACGACAACATGGATATACATACATACATACCGGCCTCAGTGGCGCACTTCAATAATCATTGGACTCCCCATCCACTACCACTGGGAGTCTGGGTTTGACTCCCGCTTGGGACATTACTTTTTCAAACAACCGCGGAATACTTTTTTTCGCCGATAAAGTATTGTTTTGGACCATGACGGAGGCGCGCCAACTCACCAGACCTTGAGGCCGAGGCGTCGCGCCCGAGCGCCTCCAGGCGCGAGTGCCCGCGACGACCGGCCGATGGTCTGCTAGTCGACTAAGCGCCGTCCGAGTTATGTACCGATAGGCACAGAATCGTAAATGATGCTGTGGGGACTGCGTTTGCCCCTCTATGGTTTGCCCCAACTGCCACTCACTGCACTAACATAGCCCGCCCCCTCAGGCTCGCCCCCTTGTGCTTCATCTGCATGGAATAAGGCTGTTCGCGGGTGTGTGTGTGTGTGTGTGTGTGTGTGTGTGTGTGCGCGAGTGTGTGCGTGTGCGCGCATGCGTGTGTGCGTGCTCGTTTGTGCGCGTGTGCATGCGTGCGTGTGTGGTGTGGGACTCATGTCTGGCTTGCATTGCCCTCTAGCGTTGGTTCTACAGAATTGCCTGGGGGGCGGTGAAAACAAGCGCTTCTTTTCCAATTTACCTGGAATGCCAATTTACCTGTAACAGATATACAATAACAACCCCCAATGGGGGACAGAACCAATAGCAGAGCAAACACCGCATGACAACACCCATAACACACAAAGCGGAAGGAACACAGATCTAGGTGAGCTTAAGTAACCCGCCCGATTGGACATGTGATTGCCACATCAATGTATGACGTATTGATCTGCATGACACTGTATACAGCCACATAGTAATGAGCATGCATGTAACCTATCGAGTGTTGTATCATTTAAACCACTTTGTCTATAAGGAACAAACCAAAAAAAGTCCTTGCGGTTTTGTTTCCATTGGGGTCCTTGGTATTCAATTCATCAACATGTAAAGTAGCACCAAAAAGTTCAATATCATCACAAAAAAATAAAAAAAACTATATGTACAGATCAGTGGTGGAAAGTGGCTAAGTTCATTTACTTAAGTACTGTACTTAAGTACAATTTTGAGTTATTAGCACTTTACTTGAGTAATTCCAATTTCCAATACTTTTACTTCTACTCCACTACATCTCGGACCCAAATATTGTACTTTTACTCCACTACATATATTTGAAAAGTTACTAGTTACTTTGTAGATTTTGATTATTATTACAAAACATACAACAACAACTTCAGCCCCATATACATTTTTTGGCCATTTGAAAATAGCAGATCTACAAGCTCAATGCGACGCATTGTGAGCTTGTAGATCTGCTAAGGGAGATCTGTCTAAGGGAGAAGTGACTTTTTTAAAAACTATTTAAAGGAAGCCAGTGAACCAAATTTTTTAAGGGACGGGGTCAGGGCATTCCACAGTGCTGTAGAAGGAGAATTCACCCATGTTTGTTTGTTTTGGTTCTCGTTTTTTAGGTGGGGGGGCTGATGGTGGGCCTGGGCCTGGGAGGCGGTGGTGGAGGAGGAGGAGGGAACGGAGCAGGAGGAGGGGCAGGAGGAGGTTCGGCATTGTTCGGGAAGGACAGCGGCGAGCCGTGCACCTGCTATGTGAACAGGGCCTCCCTGAAGCAGCTGGGAGGGGAACTGGGAGGTGACGGAGGAGGTGGTGGCGGGGGCGGGGGGTCCACGGAGGGTCTGAACGGCCTGAGGGAGAACAGGGAGGCGGGGTCCGCCAGGGGGAAGCAGCAGGGAGGAGGAGGAGGAGGAGGCGGGCAGGGAGCGCTGACCCAGGCTCTGCTGGGTCACACGTGTCCCGGGTTCGAGGAGGCGGTGGACGGCGTGCGCTTCATCGCCAACCACATGAAGAGCGAGGACGACGACCAGAGCGTGAGTATTGATCTGTCTATTAGTAATCTCTTAAGAACAGATTCTGCTCTGCGTTTGAATCTGTCGGGGGGGTTCGTCATATCGCGTACGCACTGGCCTACAAGTGGGCTTGCCTTCAGATCAGGAAGTAGGCCGCGCTTTACCCAATCAAATGTAGTGGGCGGGATTTACGTGTCCGCCGATCCTTCCCCACTCGAAACAAACCGAAACTCATTTAACAATAGCGTCCTCGGAGCAGACTAAACCACGGAAAGATATTCACATTTTAACTTGCTCTTTCATCATAGAAACAAGTGGGCTTATAACCAAAACGATCCATGTTCTCTGGGAGAAGTGGTGTTTGTGTTCCGTGTAGAAATATTGTTAGTGGGAATGAAAACATAGTTGCACCACCGGAAGTGAAAGGCTGAAGGCACAAAAAAAACCCGGTTTCCTTGCGCACGTGTGCTACGTCGACTTCCTCCCAGAGCCAACTGAGATAGTAAAAAACAGCAGAGGGCGCTGTTTTTCCTTTTCATTTGGCGATGGGTTCCCAGATTGGTCTATTAGTGATGCGTGGGCCGACCCGTAGCCCGCATTTACGTTAAATGACAACATTATGCAGTTTTTTTATAGCCAAAGAAATCTTAAAATGACACAGATGTGTTCCCGGTCTTATTGGATTAACACGAAAGAAAGGAGGAATATGTCGTAATTATTGTAAAATCAAGGCTGAGTGTAATCAACGTAATTGTTGTAGCTTCGTCCCTCAAGCAAGAGGGAAAAGGGCTCAGAATGTAGGGAAATGTAATAGGCTCTATGCACAGCAGCCATATTATCACTTCCTTCACAGGTGTTACCAATGATACTAATGAAGGCTCTGTTCCATTTAGTGTAGCACAGTGGTTTCCACGACCCCCATAACTCTGAGAGTGTACAAATGGCCACTCTCAGAGTTACACACCCGTAAGGAGCCATTTGGAAGCCCATGTGGGTCCCTGGACCCCAACTTTAGACCCACTGGTGTAGCAGAGTGTTTCCAGTGAGCCAACATGCACACAATATCAACACCCTGACTCTGTTTGACCAGAATGGAACAGAGCCTTCATTAGTATCATTGGTAACACCTGTGAATGTCTTCACAATATGGCTGCTGTGAATAGAGCCTATAACGCTGACCCAAAGGAGAGAGGTTAAAAGTTTTGCATCCACCAAAGCTACCACCCAGGACAATAGTTTTAAAACATCAAATTACACTAGATTAACCCTTGAAAGCCCTCTCGTCAGCCAATGACACAGCAGGAATCCTAAGAGAGAGAGAGAGCGAGAGAGAATGCAAAACATTGAAATATTGCTGCCATTTGTTTCAAAGGTTTATGCTGTGCTACGCTTTCCTACAGTATGTATATATATATATATATATATATATAACTATTTCTGACAGCGAATGCACAACGCTTAGGGTTTTGTAAGCTAGCCCTCCTAAGCTGCAGTGTAAACAGCTCTGTTTACGCATGCATTTAATCCCCTTTAATACATTATTTAGTTTTGACTGTTTTGTTCCACTTATAAGCTTTGGCATCGTAAAAAAGAAAAAGGTTTTCCCATGCCAATAAAGCCCCTTTGAATTGATTGGACTATTAGGCCTATTATTTCTCCTATTTTAATAGAGCATCAGAATCATTTTAACCACTTTAACCATTATTTTATACTTTGGCTACTCAGACATAGCAGATATACAAGCTCATAGCGCGTGACTTAGTGCAGTGCTATGAGCTTGTAGATGTGTTATTTTTTGCAAATCTTTGAATATATACATCTTTAAAGCAAACATTTTTAATGTTGCCAAATACATATCATTTTGAGGGTTCTTGACATGAAAAAGTGTGAGCACCACTGATTATAGCAACATAAAGTTTTTTTCAGGAAACTGTTTTTCGCTTTAGCTCACTCGGTGGTCCCTTACGTGGCGACAGTTCCCTTGAAGACTGCGCGCCTTCGAAATGGTTTATTCACAATGGGGGAGATGCGAGGCGGCTATGCACGGATTTTCGGGTTTTCCAGTTGTCTATGCACGGAATTTGAAAAACGTTCAATGACAACGTTTCCTCTGGCGATCGGATTGGACCGGCGGAGTCTCCGGTAGTCTTGTCTACTGAGTCTGAGAATTATTGACTCAGGAATGCGACAAAAAAATAAAAAAAATCTCCATGAATTCAAGGCTTCATGAGGTGTGTAATTGATAGAAAATAAGTATTTTTTTGGGTGAACTACTCCTTTAATGCAGGGGTCTTCAATGTTTTCAGGCCAAGTACCCCCTAGTTGAGAGAGAGATGAAGCAGGGACCCCCTCTAAATTGTATAAAATTGTGTTTCAGATGAACCTCTTTTTTTTTTTACTTGGTCTGCTCTTTTTTCCCTCTACACCTACACATTTTTTGCCAAAAATAGCAGATCTACAAGCTCTGCGAGGCGTTTTGAGCTTGTAGATCTGCTATTTTCGTCTAATGTTCCCCTCAGAATAGAGATGCTAGGGTTCAAGTGGTTAATGTAGAAAAAAACAATCCTATCACACAAAGATTTGGCAGCCCCCTGTAGTAACTCTGAGGACCCCCTGTTGAAGACCCCTGCTTTAATGGGTTAAAACATTTTTTGCCCCCCCCCCGGCAGGTGAGCGAGGACTGGAAGTACGTGGCCATGGTGATCGACCGCCTCTTCCTGTGGATCTTCATTTTCGTGTGCGTGTCCGGCACCGTCGGCATGTTCCTGCAGCCGCTGTTCCAGAACTACACCGTCAAGACCATCTCACCCCCTGGCTGAGAGGCGGCTCCGCCCCCCCTCCCCACGTACCCTCCCTCCCACCCCGACCAACCAAACCAATCAGCACGGCGGGGGACGGGACCAAATGGGGGACGAGCGCGGGAGGGGAGTCTAGGGGTTTTACTATGGCGTAACTTCTACTACGAAGGGGGGGGGGTGAAAACTAAACGACGGGAAAAGTACGACGTGGAGAAAAGCTGGAGGTGGAATGGCAGCCACATCCACGATATGTCCATACATCTTCTTTTCTTTCTTTTTTTGACAGGAAAATAACGGATATATTTTTCTTCTTGTGTTGAAGACAAAGATCGTTAAAACGTCACCATCATCATCACCGGCTTTTGATTTTTGTGTCTCGTCCGGACGCTATGTGGACACGCCTTCCCCTTCCTTTCTATTTTTTTTAACGGAGACAGGACTCTCTCTCTGGGTTTTTATTTTGCCGTCGTGGTGTAAACATTTCCAATCAGACAATCAGTGACACATGCTCCGCCTCCAACCGCTGACTGCTCAGTGCACATGCACTAGACCGCTCCCCCGCCCCGCCCCCCAAACCACTAACTAAGCAAAAACATTTTGCTGAACTCTTACTGAAAACCATGATTTAACCGTTGGACGGAAGGGAGGTTCCATTCATATTTGGTTTTCTCCCTCCCCCCCCTGTTTATCTGTTAAAATCAACTGATTTATTATGGCATATAATAGCATAGAGGCTTACCCACAGTATAGCTATGAACACATTATTATTATTATTATTATTGTGTTGGCCCTGTGTGGGGTTGTGTTGCAGTGATACTTGCAGTGTGTCTAGTATGGCCGCTATAGAATGTGATATTAACTGTACTCCACAGCCTCTGAGGCACAATAATCATATATTGTGTAAAGAAACAGACTCTGAAAGCAAGATAATGATGAAATACGTAAAAAGTAGGTGTATACAATGAGCGTATGAGAGATAGGAGAACGGTATTATTATGTGGAATAGGCTGCCAGGGTATTATATTTTGCATGAGCAGAGAACATCAACAGCAAGTCGGTAGGTAAGCATAGAGTACAGTTAGCCGCCGGTGGGCAAGCTACAAAAAAATGTAGCAAGCTAGCTAGCTCTTCAAAGAGTAAGTGATCTACACCAAACGCTCTATTTCAAAACAAGTAGCCTCACTATAAGTTGCTACCAAAAGTAGCTAACTTGAAGCCACTTTGTGGTTGGTAATGTGGCCGTGACGGTGTTATGACGCTGAGGGATTAAATAACACATATACGGCTGTAAAAGCTACAAACAAATGGATGCAGTGGTAGAATTGGCGCCTTGATGTGATGGACAAACTGCACTCTAAACTCATCCGTTGTGTTATTTTATGTTGATGTGCCACTGAACATGTTGTGATGTGTAGCTTTTGCCAAGCTATACCGGCTACGTGGTGAAATAAAATAACTCGACTACTTGAAATCTACATCCTTGTGAACGTAGGGAAAGCTTCCCACAAGCTACTTGGAAATGCAGTTCAGTGGAAGTAGCTAAGCTACCCAACACTGATGATAAACCTAGATAGCGATGAACTGTGACCGTATGCTTTGTACATCAATTGTACAGGACATTGATGGTGGAAAGTGGAATATCATGACTATACACGATGGAATACTTTGAATCGAGTCTAGCTTTTTTTTTTTTCATTTATTACATTTTCCATGCACAATCTTTGTTGAGGTGAAGTTCATCCGTGCACTTTTACATCAGTCACATGGCTGCAAAGATTGCTGATGGGAAAAAAAGTCATAAATGTGTAAAAAATACTACAGGTGGAACAACGGGAAGTGATCTCATGGAAATGAATAAGGCGTTGTGTATTAATAGATCATTTGCACAATGCTTCTCTGTTATTGTTATGATTTATTTGCTCCCAGTATTAGCTGTGTCTCACTTTGTTTTTTCTGTTCCACATCTCTCCCCTCCTCTCCTCTCCTCTCCTCTCCTCTCTGTCAGTGTGTTCTGCGATGGTCACTCACACAATGTTCATTGTGAGTGAGTGTGCGCATGCATGTACATTATGTATGCATTATGAAGTGATTCTCAAACACTTTAATATCAAGGACCTTCCAAAATTGAAGTGTATTTGCCATTGGAACATTCTCACTCTCAAGCCGTCCTGTATAGACTCTATGCACAGCAGCCATATTATCACTTCCTTCCCAGGTGTTACCAATGATACTAATGAAGGCTCTGTTCCATTTAGTGTAGCACAGTGGTTTCCACGACGCCCATAACTCTGAGAGTGTACAAATGGAACCAAATGGACCCATTTGGGTCCATTTGGTTCCATTTGTACACTCTCAGAGTTACACACCTGTAAGGGGCCATTTGGAAGCCCATGAGGGTCCCTGGACCCCAACTGTAGACCCACTGGTGTAACAGAGTGTTTCCAGTGGGCCAACATGCACAATATCAGCACCCTGACTCTGTTTGACCAGAATGGAACAGAGCATTCATTAGTATCATTGGTAACACATGTGAATGTCTTCATAATATGGCTGCTGTGAATAGTGCCTATTGTCAAACGTTTGACATGACGGAGGTTAACCTGACCCTGCCAGATGGGGGCGGTATTGAGTAACCAGGTTCCTCAAGACAGCTACTAGCAAATAAGCTGTGAAACAATGTGTGGAGCAAGCTTCTTTGATCTGGCAGCGTCAGGTTAGATGGAGGTGCCCCTCGCGTCATTTTACAACGTCCCCCATAACCCCGCCCATTGCCGTTGTCAAACCCAAGACGTAAAAGGGTGACGGCCCCGCTAAAAAACCTGTTAAAACGATGTTGTCTGAAGCGGACTTGAGTCACGAGAGGCACCTCCAAGCGAGCCGTTAGGCGAGCGAGTCGCCGTGCTGAATGTTGCAAAATGAAAGGTTTCATGACATCAAATTGCAATTTTCTTTCAACATTCAGTGGATTTTATGTGGTCTGGGGTTTTGTGAATAATTAGGCTCAGAAAAGTTGCTGTGATTGGCCCGTGGACTTTGATGCCAAAGTCCATTAATCCCGCCCCCTCCCCTCTCCTTCTCCTTTGGGGGGGCGGAGCAGAGGTGATGATTGACAGGCAAAATCCCTCAACAGCGACACCCGCAGGCAAATAGGGTTTCTTTTTTTTAAATTGCAGCTGAAACAAACCTGCCATGGTTCATTGGAGTGGATTTTTCAGTTAAAACCTTTTGATACACGTTTGAAGGACCACGATAAAGATGTTTTGTAAAACCAGCATGTCATGAAACCTTTAATATTTTGTAAAACTAGCATTTCATGAAACCTTTAAGTCTCGATAGGGACAGAATCGTAAATCATGACTTCCCCCATCAGCGTGCAACGTTGCAGGTACCCCCGTCACGCCAAACAGTACCGCATGGCCACATCCGGTCCCATGCTGTCATCCGTTACACAGCTTCAGAGTGAGAATGTGTTTCTTTGAAACTATGTTGTGCCAGGGACCGCCGTAAGAGAACATTTGTGTTCCAGATATTTCAACCTTTTTTTTTCAAACATAATCGATCTACAAGCTCACAACACGCCATTTTCAAGTAGCCGAAGTATAAAATATATTAGGGCAAGTGGTTGAACTCTTTGATTGTACATTACTTCCTCACTTTGCTGGGGATCCCCTGGAATCCCCTCAAGGACCCCTAGGGGTCCCCGTCCCCCACTTTGAGAACCACTGGCATTATGGGGTACATATTTCCCTCTATGTCGTAACTCCGCCCCCTCCTTTGTTCACACGCCACTCAGTCCTGTCCATTGTCCGTCCATTGGTGAACATAGGGCTGGGCAATTTAGCAGCAATAATCGACAACAAGTCCACAATGCGTCGTGATGCGATGCGTTGTGGGCTTGTAGCTCTGCTATTTTCACTTTAAAATAATAATAAGCGTTCATTAATCGTAATCGAGGCATATTGCCCAGCCTTAGGCGCTCCCCCCTTGACTCCCGCCACAGATATGTGAGTGCCCCCCTAGGTGAGTGGCATGTGGACAGTTGTTTATTGATGTTCTACCTGCTTACCAGTTTATCATTTAGATAAAGTTGTACGCCTGGAAACCAGTAGAACAACACACTGTTGTCATCTTCAGGGGTCTTCAACAGGGGGTCCGGGACCCCTAGGGGGTCCTCAGAGTTACTACAGGGGGTCTTTGTGTGATAGGATTTTTTTTTTTTTTTTTTTTACATTAACCACTTGAACCCTAGTATCTCTATTCTAAGGAGAACTTGAGTGCTGCGAGGAGTTGTGAGCTTGTGGATCGTCTATTTTCGGCAAAGAGGTTTGGTGTAGAGGTAATATAGAGCAGACTAAGTACAGAGTGAAACGTCAAGTTTACTAAGTATTGACGGTTTAAGTGGTTACATGTCTGAACATACACATTAACATGAATCCAACATACTATGATAGTGTTGTCAAACAAGTCTATGAAGCTACCTACTGTATATGAAATCTATGAAAAGTGTAATCTGCAACACAGTTTTATACAATATGTAGTGGGGGTCCCTGCTTCATCTCTCTCTCAGCTAAGGGGTCCTTGGCCTGAGAAACATTGAAGGCCCCTGCTCTAGTTAGCTGCAGAATGAATAGCCAGCCAGATATGAAATGGTGCAGCCTAGAGATGGAGCAACGTTTTCACCATCTATGTGGGCTTAACGTTTGGAGACGAGTTTTACCTGCCTTTTACCATGTACATTGTGATACTGACAATAAAGTTTGACCTTGACCGTGACCTTACCTACATACACACATACATAGATTACATACATGCATACATACATGAATGCATACACACATACATATATGCACTCACACACTCACTCATGTGTGTGAGTGCACAACCTCATTACATTAGCGTTGCAGGACTCAAGCAATGACAGAAAACACGGGGACCCAACAACTACACGTTGATAAATGAAAGCTGCAATGAGCCATTTCTAAACACTAGAGGGCAGCAACTTGTAACATAAGCCTTGCAGAGTCATGAAGCCCATAGGGCAGGAGTCCATCTCCTGTTGTTTCTGTAGTGAGGCAGCTTGATGCCCAAGTACACCCCCTGGACATGATGTACAAGTATAGCCCCCTGGACATGACACTAGTATGTCACAGGGACTTACCCCCCAATAGCATAGACATATAAAGGTAGACGCCTCCTCTGGCTTTGAAGCGCATGCATCTCGGACGCACTTCCGCTTCTGGGGGGCAAGCTGGAAACTTCCGTGTGCGTCACAGAAGGGGGCGTTCAGTAGGCCAATCAGAGGAAGGTGGGGGCGGGACAACTAGATTCTGACAAGTCCTGGAAAAGACGCGCTGTGATTGGTCAGTAGTCAACGCGCTGTGATTGGCCAGTGCCCGCCCCCCCCCCCCCGGAAATATGGCGGCCACCATACGGTTTCTATATCTGTGCCCAATAGGCTCTATGCACAGCAGCCATATTATCACTTCCTTCACAGGTGTTACCAGTGATACTAATGAAGGCTTTCCATTTAGTCTAGCACAGTTTAGTTCTCATATTTTTGAATTTCAGAATTTCAGAGTGTACAAATGGAACCAAAAATTTGGTTCCATTTGTACCCTGACTCCGTCTGACCATATTGGAACAGAGCCTTCATTAGTATCATTGGCAACACCTGTGAAGGAAGTGATAATATGGCTGCTGTGCATAGAGCCTATTGGGGGGTAAGTCCCTGCGACATACTAGTGTCATGTCCAGGGGCTATAATATGGCTGCTGTGCATAGGGCCAATATCAGGGCTATGACACTCTACACGCAAGGCCACTGAAGGTTCTAAATTGCTTCACAAGAAGCTACAAAACAAAACAGAAAATACAAAATGACAAATATTGTCAATATAGCCGATCTACAAGTTCACTTGGATCGTATTTTCACAATGTTTGTCTCTTTCATAATATTTGGCCAATTTGGTATTAAAAAGGTCTTATAAGTAACTTTAGAAATGTGCAGATACCCTGTACACACTTATACTGTATGTTGGTTTGTTTACTGTTGAGTGAGAACAAATTAATTAGCTTAATGTTGCACATTAAGCTAATTAATTAATTAACCTTAAGGTCAAAGTGTCAACATGTGCAAAGACTATAGAGTAATGGTGGTCAGAAGTGTGTTTACGACAGCTACGTCCACAATTGCAATTTTAAGTTTAGTCAAGACAGGCGATTCAATATCACCGGACCAATTCATAAACAATGAGCCCAAAGTATTTTTTTTTCATGATAATCGTTTATTTCAGTTACAAACAGTTTGAACGATGGGGTTTAATTAGAATTTTCAGGAAGACAAGCAACGTTGCAGGTCATTTGACACGGCGCGTTTGTCACAGTCGGTGCTGGTTGGGTGACACGTGGAACAAACGCAACGCGTGGCCTCTGGGTAGGTGAAGCCATCTGGACAGTCTGCAGAAGGTTCCTCTGTTACAATCGACCACTCTCCTCTGCACACCTTCTGTTTGGGCGCTTCCACATTCATCCGGAATACGTTATCCTGTCATTGGTATCAATAGATAATATTATCGTTAGCCTCATAGCATAATTGCCTAAGTCATATTTTGGGTTTTTTTCAGAAAATAATAAATGAAAAAATCACTGTCTTTGCTAAGTCATGAGACATGTTTATATGCCTTTTTTTTTTCTTTCTGCCTAACTCTACTCTCCTAACACTGCTGATTCACCCTGCCTTATTGCCTATGTCCTCAGCCTATCAGAATTGCCCTACCAATTCTTTTTCTGAATCTAATTTTCTGCCTAAGTCAAAAAGTTGACTTAACATGACTCAGTCAGAAAATGATTTTGGAATGTAACAAGGATTCTGATAGGCTGAGCAGATCTTAAGTGGTTAAAGGTAGGGCAACAGATAAGGGACAACATCTGATATTTGCACATTAGTCCATATGTAAACAAAACAATCACACCCAGTGTAAAGTAAGCGGTGCCTTTGATGAGTAATGGTCGTACTCTATTTGAGTGTGTGCTGCTATTATTCAGACGGTACTACTACTACCAACGTAAAAATACATTCCATAATAGCAACGTAACGGCATCCCATAATATGTGTGTGTGCGTGCATGCGTGTGCGTGCTAGTGTTAGTGTTTTGCCAATTGTTTGGGGGCCACTCGCAATACCCAGTGATGGAAGAAGTACTCACATTTTTCTCTTAAGTAAAAGTATCAATACCCTATAAATAGTCTGTTACAAGAGCAAGTTTGGTATTCAAAATGTGTGAGTAAAAGTACCAAAGTATTGGCAACAAAATACTTAAAGAGCTGGTGCCATGTTTTTGCACTTTTTCTGTTTTTCATGTGTCTATGAGGTTGATAGAACTTCATTAAGCCCCCCGTGGTGGTTTTATGTTGTTTTATGTCTTCTCTGATTATTTGGAGTTTCTTCCTGGAGGCTGAAATCTTGAGGGTCAAACGTGCCAATAGAGAAACAGCCCTTTAGTGACATCACAGAGCCCCCAAAAAACATCCCCTCCCCCTCATTATCATAACACAACAGGTGTGGGCATGAGGAGGAGGAGGGACTAGGACAGGTGGGTGGTGCTAAGGTGGTGGAGGAGGTGCTAAGGTGAGAACCAGGCATACTTAATGAACTGGAGGCGTGTCTACATAAAAACAACATTTTAACACTTACTGTACACTTTTTTTTTGGAAAAAAATCCTTGCATAATAATAATACCTTATGATCAGGTTTTAGGGTTGAAAATCATGGCACTCCATCTTTAAAGGGACTACACCATGAATTTGAACTTTTCCTTCTTTTTTTGTGTGTTTTTGGTCTCCCCTACCTCTCTTCTATCCCCAAAAATACCCCAGTTTGAACACTCAGGCTTTCACAGCATATCTGGGGTTTTATGTAAATTGGTCTCAAAACAGGCCAACTGATTTTCCCCCGTTTGTGACGTCACATGCGATACCTACTTTGTATAATCCCTCCCGTTTTTCAGTTCCAACATAAAAAAAAATATATATATATATATATATATATATATATTTTTTTTTTCCCTTTTCCACACAGAACCAGGAGATAACATGCATACAAACTGGCTCAATAGCGTCACGTGCCAAATAAGGACAATGTGGTATTGCAGGTGAAAGTGCTTTATAAGCCAGATAGAGAGAAGTTAGTTGGAATGAGTATATCTGAGGCTTGATTTAGGCTCAAACCTTTTGAAAAACGTTTGAGGGACATAAACAATATGATATTAAATATATATATATATTTTTAAATGCATGGTGTAGACCCTTTACTTTAAAGTACCAATAGTAAAAGTAATCTTCATGCAGAATGTCCCATTTCCCAAGTTTTCAAATGTATGAAAATGTATGAAAATCCTTTGAAAAATAGCCGAGCTATTTTCAAATTGCCAAAGTATCTGAAGTGAAGTGTTTTTTAAAGAATAATCAAAATCTACGAAGTAACTTAGTAATTAAGTTTTCAAATAATTGCAGTGGAGTAAAACGTACAATATTTGCCTCTGAGATGTAGTAGTAGATGTACAATTATAGAATATTGGAAGTACTCAAGTAAAGTAAAACAAATACCAAAAAATTGCAGTTAAGTATAGTACTTGAGTAAATGTACTTAATTACTTTCCATCACTGGCAATAGGCTCTATGCACAGCAGCCATAATGTGAAGACATTCACAGGTGTTACCAATGATACTAATGAAGGCTCTGTTCCATTTAGTGTAGCACAGTGGTTCTCAGACTTTCCAATTTCCACGACCCCCATAACTCTGAGTTACGGGTCCATTTGGTTCCATTTGTACACTCTCAGAGTTATGGGGCTCGTGGAAATCTGAAATTTTAAAATCTGAGAACTGTGCTAGACTAAATGGAACAGAGCCTTCATTAGTATCACTGGTAACACCTGTGAAGGAAGTGATAATATGGCTGCTGTGCATAGAGCCAATATCAGCACCCTGACTCTGTTCGACCAGAATGGAACAGATCCTTCATTAGTATCATTGGTAACACCTGTGAACGTCTTCACAATATGGCTGCTGTGCATAGAGCCTTGTGAGAGTGAGTCAGCATTACCTTCAGGTAGCACTGTCCGGCACATATAGTGGTGTTGATCGTCCTCGAGCAGCCTTCTACAGTGATCTCCTGGATCTGTGGACCACACCCGTCGCTGCAGCGTGGCTCCGCCCTCATCAGTCCCATCGCCAGCACAGTTGCCACGACGACCAGCTGCATCCTCAGCCAGGTGCAGTGCACAAGCATACCACAGGGGGGGAGTAAGTCTGCACATTACAGTACATATCAATGCCACATGTTAATATCTGTATGGCTGTGTATCTCATCGACATGAATACGTAGACGCCTGGTTTGCCAGTGGGACCGCACTTCAATAACACCCCCATTATGTTGGGAAGCTTGCCACAACTCTGCTGCAAGGAATAGCTGTATAGAATATAGAACTTTTTGTAAGGGTTATGCTAGCCTATATAAAAAACATAACTGTATGTCTGACATTAGTAACAAGCCAATACATGTGACAATTGGTTGAGAAGTCAGCGATTTATGATGATTTCAATAGTGGAGAGACCAGGGGTGCAATGCTCTCTGGACGGCCTTGCACGCCGTGCCGGAACCTATTTGACCAGGCACGCAGGCACACGCATAGATTTAAAACTACTTTAAACTCGCACCTCAACAAAGTTTACAAAGGCTCCCGACTCACACTTAGCGAATTAACATAGGAATAAACCTAGATGCATATCAATTGTCCATTGTGTGACTTGCAGTGTAGGTGTTAAGCGACGTGCGCATCACGTCTTTGAAATAGAGTGCAAGAACATACCAAATGAGCATTGCATGCCTGGAAGAGACCCAAGATAGCAACTGACTCTGAGCCGACTACGTTTTCGAATCATTTGAATCTCTCAGGAGGACTCGGCTGAGTGGCTCTGGACCGATTGTGGCCTAACTCATTAGATTGACAGATCGGGCTGATAGGTTAGCAACGGAACCGGGGCGGTCCGTTCAGCCGAAACCCCAGTCTCTGTCTGTCTGTCTGTCTCTCTGTCTGTCTGTCTGTCTGTCTGTCTGTCTGTCTGTCTGTCTGTGTCTCTCTTGAAATTGAAACTATATGAAACACAGAAAAAAAAAAAAGACCAAAACAGAAAACTAGTCAGTTAAAAACAGTGAGGTAGGGAGATTTGAAAGCAGGTTGTTGATTTGGGGCATTGATTTTTAACGCAAGTTATAGATTGTTCCGTGAAACTGGAGCATCATAGCAGAATGCAGATTTTCCCAGTTCAGACTGAACATGTGGAACCTATAAGTGTAAGCCAATGGTTTGAGTGGGTCTGGTCAGTGCTGTTTTCCACTCTAACAGCAGTGTGATATAAAAGGTGGTAACTTCCCATCAATAGCCTTAAAAACAAACTGGTACCAGTGCCTATTCCTCCTCTCTGAGAGGGAAGACCAACCTACTATGTCATAAAGGATACAGTGGTGATGTAAATAGCCTTCCTGTGTGGATTTACTTGTGTATTCTACCTTAGAGCCTTGATTCTCAAAGTGGGGTCCGGGGACCCCCAGGGGTACTTCCAGGGGGTACCCAGCAAAATGTGTAAATATAGCATCAGAATAATTATGACCTTTTATACTTTGTCTATTCAAAAATAGCAGATATACAAGCTCATAGCGCGGCACTCTACGAGCTTGTAGATCTGCTATTTTGAAAAATCTTGAAAATTTGTGCAAATCTTTGAAAATATATATTTTTTAAAGCGAACATTTGTATCTCAAATCTTTGCCTCTGGGGGGTCCCTGGAACAAAATATTTTTAGATGGGGGTCTGCGGGCCAAATACATCTCATTATGGGGGTCCTTGACATGAAAAAGTTTGAGAACCACTGCCTTAGAGTGACTAACACTTTTACTTGATGGACAGTTTTCTTTTCTCCAATGTGTATTTGCCATGTGGCTTTTACCTTATGCAGACTATCTTCCTATGTGGACCTTTGCACCTCATGCACATACCTGCTACTTTTCTTTCACGCTGTATGTAAGAATGTACAAAGCACATATTTCTCTCCTTGACCCGTGTCTTATATGTTCCCCTTGCTCTCCCTTTCTCTGTCGGGTGCAATACGTTAGTCCGACAGCGCATTCCTCCGACAGCGCAGTGCTCCGACATTAAACAGTAAACCCGAACCAAACCCGCACCCTAACCCTAACCGCACGCGGATGCCACATAGTCGGAGAAAAGGTCTGTCGGATTAACGCATGCCTCCCTTCTCTGTCCCCCCCCCCCACACTTTTGAAAACTGCGAAACAATGGGGCTTGCACAAACAAAAAACTAAAAAATCACCCAGTTCTTTAAACCTGTGATGTGACAATAAAATCTGATTCGGTCTATAATAGAATAGAAATTTTGAGAGCTTATAGATTTGCAAATTGACATTTAAAGTCAGAAACAGGGCCGGATTAACCCTTCGTGGTGCCCTGTGCTACGAGCCGTGTCTTTGTGACTTAAAATTCAGATTACTTGTGTGGTTTACAGGTTACAGGTTCAAATTGTTGTGAGTTTGAGAGCCAAACTAAAATCTAACGCTCTCACATACATAACCTTGTAGGAGTGAAGATAGAGGAGCTAGGTCTAGGACAGAATAAGGACCAGAGACACAGTCGTACAGTAGCTGTTATCTATGGATGGACAGACGCGGGCGGGCAGATATATAGATAGATAGATAGATAGATAGATAGATAGATAGATAGATAGACTTTTGTGATCCAAATATGACACAGGCTAGTATAGGCTACTGCAAAGTGTACTCTGTTAAATTACTTAACTTTGTTCACTAGACGGGTATCAGCTCAGGTATACGCTAACATACATGAAGATGTATGACCCTATTATTGCACCAAAACGGTACAGAACATTATCCCCAACATATTGCTGCAACATGTTAACCCTGAAGACAAGTACTCTGTTCCAATGCTTTTAAACCTGTTCCACACTTCAAAAAAGTTCATAAATGATATATTATTAAAAAAAAACATATCAAACGCACCTGTAGAGTTTGGTGGCTTTGGAATTCCAAGTCTTGCTTCTTTGCGAACAAAATGTCATTGTGAACTGATTTTCCTTCATGTTGCTTAAATAGTGCTGGTCATAAATCTTTTAACCCTTTAAGGCCGGGAAGGGAACGCATGTGTGTCATTTTAAGATTTCTTTGGCTATTCAAAAATAGCAGATCTACAAGCTCATAGCGCGGCACCGAGTGCCGCGCTATGAGCTTGTAGATCTGCTATTTTTAGAAAAGAAATTAGAACATTTTTGCAAATCTTTTATTTTCAACTCAAATCTTTGCTTCTGGGGGTTCCTGGAACAAAATATTCTTAGATGGGAGGGGGTCCGCGGACAAATACATATTATTTTGGGGGTCCTTGACATGAAATAAGTTTGAAAATCATTGATAATATAGCAACATAAGTAAAAAATCAATAAAAAAACACTTTAGGGAAAACAAACTGTTAGACATTTGTAAAATCCCCAGAAGCAAAGATTTGCACACATTTTCCCGATTTTTCAAAAATAGCAGATCTACAAGCTCATAGCGCGGCACTCGGTGCCGCGCTATGAGCTTGTAGATCTGCTATTTTTGAATAAAAAATAAATCAAAGAAATGACACGGATGCGTTCCCGGTCTTAATGGGTTAATCTCTCTGGGCTCGACTTGCTCCTGTTTTGTTTTCTATCTGTTTAGATGTAATGGAAAAAAGCTCTTCCCACACAGGAGAATGGACAATAGCTCTCATTCTCGTTCCTCCCACACATGGCGAGGAGCCGGTCTGCACAGATCAAATACCTGATTAGAACAGCGGTGGAAGAAGTACTCAGACGTATTACTTCAGTTAAAGTAGCAATACCACAATATAGAAATACTCTGTTACAAGTAAAAGTCTTGCATTCAAAATATGACTTCAGTAAATGTACAAAAGTATTGGCATGAAGATATGCTTACGGTACCAAAGCAAAAGTACTCATTATGAATGGCACATTTCACAATTTCTTATGTCAAACATGTCGTTTTTTGTAGCAGATCTACAAGGACCATGATGTGTTGTGAGCTTGTAGATCAGCTATTTTCAAATAGCCTTAAAACGGTTAATACACCGTATGTTTTGTAATAATAATCTAAATCTACAAAGTAACTTGAACTTAACCTGTCAAATAATTGTATTGGAGTAAAAAGTACAATATTGCCTAATATCCAAATATCCAAAGAAGGCTAATCCTCAAGTAAAGTAAACATACTTCAAAATTGTACTTAAGGAACAGTACTTGAGTACTATAACTATACTTAGTTACTTTCCACCGCTGGATTTGGAGCATAATGGAGAAGAGTGGAAGGATTAGATTAAACAGATTACATATATTGTCCCCCACACTGAAATGGAACTAACACATTAAATGTCAAACCACATTATATTTATTGCAATGATGGGAGCTTGTACAATAGACAATTCCATCCACTGTTTCCCCCTTTTTTTACCCTTTGATGTGACAATACAGTTGTATCAATATTTGTATCGAGTTCTTAATTTCTTTTTGACAATACACATCACCACTTTAATCCTATAGGCTACATAAACCATTTCCCACCCTCCCGCCCAACCACACAGATCTCCATAGAACCACATAATAAAACACACACAGTGCCCAGGAGAATGTACTACGTATAAGGAACAGCAATTTAAATGTCATCAATAACCAAAGTACAGTAATGCTAA
This sequence comes from Gymnoscopelus microlampas, assembly GCF_963454915.1. Taxonomy (NCBI): domain Eukaryota; kingdom Metazoa; phylum Chordata; class Actinopteri; order Myctophiformes; family Myctophidae; genus Gymnoscopelus; species Gymnoscopelus microlampas. The sequence continues at coordinate 57,402,112 of NC_139940.1, forward strand.
TTAAGGAACATCATTTAAACTTTGAAAATAAGAAAAGAAACGTTGCAGAACCCTCAAGAACCTCTGCTTTTCTCCTTGGGTGAAATATCTTCAACGTTGGATGTTTAGGTGTGTCATCACCTCCTCCACCCATCGTTTATGGGTGGGTGGCACAGCCTTCTCCCAGCTTAACAGGATCAGTTTTATGGCTAGGCATCAGTGGTGGGAAAAAGTACTCAAATGTGTTACTTAGGTAAAAGTATCAATACTGCAATGTAGAAATACTCTGTTACAAGTAAAAGTCCAGAATTAAAAAAATACTTGAGTGAAAGTACAACAGTATTGGTAACAAAATGTACTTAAAGTAACACAAGTAAAATTACTGAAATGTTTGAAAATGGCGCGATGCGCCACGTTGTGAGCTTGTGGATCGGCTATTTTCAAATAGCCTACATATAAAATAGGGCGAACGTGGTTAATGTATGTTTTATAATATAATAAGTTATATCCGAAAAGTAACTAGTAACTAAAGTTTTCAAATAAATGTAGTGGAGTAAAAGTACAATATTTGGATTCAAATGTAGTGGAGTAGAAGTAAAAGTATTGGAAATTGGAAATAGTGCAAATACCTCAAAATTGTACAGTACCTAAGTAAATGTACTTAGTTACTTTCCGCCACTGCTGGCAGCAGCAATACCTCTGGTGAAACCACACCAAATAACACAGCCAAAGGGTCAGTGAAAGGGTCACTTATATGAAAAAAAAAAAAAAAGACTATATTTCCAAAAGCTGGATAGATTCTAACACATTTATTTCTGGATACATGAAGCCTAAGCAGCACTATTAACTGTAACAAACCATGGCTGATACACAATGCAGATTAATGACCAATTTCACTGAAGACTGCCAAGTAAAAATATATATATATAGTAGATCTACAAGCCTATATACATTTTTCGTACACAAATAGCAAAAGCTCACTATGTCACAACAAAAAGTGGCGTTTAAACTGCTTCAATCATGTGTGATGTGCACAGAGCAGAACACCAGTGCGCTCCCTGTATGCAGTGGTTGAAAGTAACTAAGTACTGTACTTAAGTACAATTTTGAGGTATTTGTACTTTACTTGTGTATTTCCAATGTCCAATACTTTTACTTCTACTCCACTACATCTCAGAGGAAAATATTGTACTTTTACTCCACTACAATTATTTGAAAACTTTAGTTACTAGTTACTTTGCAGATACTGTATACATTATTACATTATAAAACATACATTAACTTTTGCCCTATTTTATGCATAGGCTATTTGAAAATAACCGATCTACTGAAAAGGGTGCCATTTCTTCGTAGGCCGTGCACAGCAATCAGACACTGCATTCATGATTTGAGGCATTTTGTTCCAAAAATGTGTTTTGCTAAATTAGACCTGCTGGTGGCCCTATAACAGGCCAATGTGAAATGGGTGCCATTTCTTCCTCGGCCTAGTGGGAATGTGCGGGCAACATTTCACGGAAATCGCACACTGCGTTCATGATTTGAGGCATTTTGTTCAAAATAGAAGCCAATGTTAGCCAATTATGATGGAATATGAACAGATCCGTCTTGATCACATAACTATAAACATACTGTGTACCGATTTCTGAGATCTTTGGACAGAAACTGTATGAGTAATATATATATATATATATTTTTTTTTTACAAAAGTCGGCCCTCCTGGTGGCGCTATAAAAAGCAAATGTGAAAAATGCAGGGCAGAGGTTTTTCCTTGGCCTCTAGGGAGGGTGCGTGCAAAGTTTCACGCAGATCGGTGCAGGCATAGGTCAAAACGTGAATTGGCCTGTTATAGCGTCACCATGGGGCTGATTTGAATTTGTTCAAGTGTTATTTTTTTCCTCAGCGCACTGCGTTCATGATTTGAGGCATTTTGTTCAAAACACCAATCCTGCTGACTTTGGAAGCCAACCTTAGCCAATCAGGATGGAATATGGAAAATCAGACAGATCTGTGTTGATCACATGACTATAGAGATACTGTGTACCGATTTGCGTGACTTTTGGACAAAATCTGTAGGAGTAATGACTAGTAGATTGTATGAATAATTTTAACAGGAATAATTGTGATGCAGTTACTGTTATGAATGTCTGTTTCATTACAGAACAAAGTGTCAGTCACATTGCAATAGATTAAATGCATGTAATCAGTAAACTCATTTATGTGGTTCGACTGAAGCAGCACGACTAAAATACTCCTAGTGCACAGACTGGAACTCATACAGAATTAATTAATTAAAATTAATTAAAATTAATATTTTGTTATTGAATGAATGTTAATAAGCATGGTCCTAATGCCAGCTCAGCATCACAAAGCTACATTATAATTCTCCCTCCTGTCATAAGAGTCTTTAATTCACAGAGATAGTGTGTTTTTATCACACCATGCCCAAATATGGATTACTGATGTCATATAATTGACACAATAAATTATTCAGGTTGAGTAGCTTCATTAGCTATTCCAGATAACAATGTCATCACGCAATTATATCACAGCATCATTATGACATCAGATGTAATTATCCTTTTAAATGTCTTTATTGTATTTTCCTACACAACATCATTCACAAACTTCTGGAAACAGCTTGTCCTGCCTTCTAGCAACCTCTTCTATAATTTAGTTGCACTGCTTCACAGTGGTGCTGGTGTGTGAAATGTTTCACTGGACGATACATCTGAAAGGAGGACATAATAATTCCTACCCAGCAGCTGTGGTAGTCGGACACAAGCTGTACTCTTTTAAAGGATACAGTAACAAGAACAACAGCGATCAGATTGATGTCCACATATTCAACACAGTGTCTCTACGCTGGAGGAGGTTGCCCCCATGGACAAATAGAAGAGGAGAACATCACCTTGAGGTTCCCTGCGTGCGCAGGGGCCACACAGCTGTTCTGGTAGACGATATTGTCTACATCTGGGGGAGATATCCTTTCTGTAACGTTCTTTATTCCTTTGATGTTGAAAACCACAGATGGTCCAAACCCAAAATTGCCGGTACTGTTCCAGAGGGGAGGCACTACCACTCAGCCTGTGTCTTGAGGAAGGTCATGTATATTTATGGAGGAAGAACCTGGCTGACTGGACGCACTAATGACATCTACAAGTTGGACACCACCACAATGATCTGGGCTTTAATTAACACCAGAGGCCCACCACCACCTGTTTCATCAAGTCACTCTGCCACCATCATCGGGACAAAGATGTTTGTATTTGGAGGCATTGGGGACCAGGGAGAATACTACAACAACATCATGGTGTTTGACACAGAGACCAACTGCTGGCTGAGCACACCTTCTGCACAGCTTCTTCCAGAACGACGCTGTGGTCATTCAGCCGTTGCTTACAAAGGAGAGTTGTACATATTTGGTGGCTACCACTTTAACCAGACCTTCAATGATCTGTGGACATTCAATCCACAGACCTGCTCATGGAAGAAGGTTGAGCCCAAAGGGAAAGCCCCGTGTGGGATGTCTTGGATGGGTTGTTGCATGGTGGGAGATCGTATCTTCCTCTTTGGAGGAGACAAAAAACCTAATGACCTGTATATCTTAGATTTAAGTCCTAATCTGAAGATGTTATGCAAGCTAGCAGTTATTCAGTACGGTGTGGAGCAGTCTGAACTCCCACATGACATCAGGTGGGAACTGGCTGTCATGACTGCCAACAGTAACTGAAAACAACATAGCCCTATAAGAAGAGAAAACAACTGTTATCCCACTATAAACAAGACCAGGAGACCTGGTTCTGCCAGACCCGCCAGATGCCCATGTGTCTATGCCCATGTATGGACGAAAGGGGGACAGACTTTTATAAGCCGGACTTCACATGACGTGTCAGCCTGTTTATGCCCATATATGGACGAAAGGGGGACAGACTTTTATGGCTGGGGCCTAAGGACAAAGGGGGCATGCCCATGTACGGAGAAAACAGGTACAAAACATGCCCATGTATGGACGAAAGGGGGACAGACTTTTATGGCTGGGGCCTAAGGACAAAGGGGGCATGCCCATGTATGGAGAAAACAGCTACAAAACATGCCCATGTATGGACGAAAGGGGGACAGACTTTTATGGCTGGGGCCTAAGGACAAAGGGGGCATGCCCATGTATGGAGAAAACAGGTACAGAGCCTCATGTAAGCCAGACCCCTTGGGTCTGGCAATAAATAAACAACTAAACAACTAAACAAATACATAAATAAATTAGAAAAAGTGCTCCTCGGAGCACAGGTCTCCGCCAGGTCAGGTAGGTTATTGTGGGCCAGCAATGTTCGGAGATCGTCAGTCAGGATGGAATATGGAAAAGATGGATCCGTCTTTATTACTTGACTATAGAGATAATGTGTACCGATTTGAGTGATGTTTGGACACAATTTGTATAGTAATAATATTGTTTTTTTTGCAAAAATCGGCCTCCTGGTGGCACTATAGGGCAATATTAAAAGTGTGGCATTTGTTCCTCAACTTAGTGCAAATCTGCGTGCAAAGTCGTCCACCTGGTGGCGCTATAAAAAGCAGATGTGAAAAATACAGGGCAAACATTTTCCTTTGCCCTCTAGGGAGTGTCCATACAAAGTTTTACACACATCGGTGCAGTTATAGGTAAAAACTTAAATCGGCCTGTTATAGCACCACCATGAGGCGGATGTGAAAAATGTCAAGTGGCATTTATTCCTTGGCCTAGTGGGAATGTGCGTGCACAATTTCACGAAAATTGCACGCTGTGTTCATGATTTGAGGCATTTTGTTGAAAATGGGCCAGTCCAGCAAACTTTGGAAGCCAATCTTAGCCAATCAGGATGGAATATGAAAAATCTGGAATACCCGTTTCGTTTAATGACTATAGAGATACAGTGTACCGATTTGCGTGATGTTTGGACAAAATCTGTAAGAGTACTGTCACATTTTTTTTTTTGCAAAAGACAGCCACCTGGTGGTGCTATGACATTTTCGCTTCGATCAAGCCAAAGGTGCCGGAGATTAGTTGTTCACAGACGGACACACGGACACACACGCGGACATACGCATGGACGAACGTACAGGGTGCAAAACATAGTCTCCCCATGCCTACGGCCTGGCAGAGACAATAACACAGCCAAAGGGTCACTTATATGAAAAAGTATGACATATTTCTGACAGTCCCAAAACATATGACAAAGGGTAACCAGGTCATGACCACACCTAAGGCAAGTTGGATCAAAACCTAGATAGATTCTAACTAATTCATTTATGGATAAACTGCCAGAATAAAACATCGTCTGTAGCCGACCTTGCCAGTGATTCCGAGCATTTTCTCTGTTTTTTTTTAAAAATCCCACGATTTTGTAACCCTTTTTTTTCACCCGGTGCCAATTATCTAAGTGGTCCTGGGCGCTACACTCCCCCCACCAGCCTAGAGAGCCCAGAGCCGAGCTCATGCCTCCTTCAATGCATGAGAGCCAACTGACCTTCGTGTCACCTGACAGGGGGGAGTTTCCCCGGTAGGACGTAGCGCGTGGAAGGAACACATTATTCCAACGAGTTCCTTATATATATTTTTTTCAAGTAAACATTATCCAGCCAAACACTAGTCAGATCAGAATGAAAACCAGGCTTTCCACACTTCCGCGGAAATGATGCGAGGTTAGCCCTGGATAGGCTCTATGCACAGCAGCCATATTATCACTTCCTTCACAGGTGTTACCAATGATACTAATGTAGGCTCTGTTCCATTTAGTGTAGCACAGTGGTTTCCACGACCCCCATAACTCTAAGAGTGTACTTAATGGAAGCAAATGGACCCTTACAGGTCCATTTGGTTCCATTTGTACACTCTCAGAGTTACACATCTGTAAGGGGTAGGGTTGCCAACAGTCCCGTATTAGCCGGGACGCCCCGTATTTGAGCCAAAAGGGGCGTGTCCCGTACGGGACTTTGTTTGTCCCGGACTCCGGTGTAAAGGGAAAAATAAAAAATATATTTCTGTTTGCGCACAATACAGTGTGTCTGGCTGCGTGTTTGGGGGTGCTCCTTCCATTCCGACATCTCGCCACTCCGACTAGTGGCTTCCGCGTGCGGTTAGGGTTAGGGTTAGGGTTAGGTATAGGGTTCGTCAACGTCGGAAAGGCGACATGTCGGAAAGGCGAAATGCACCCGCGTGTTTGTGTGCTGTATGCGAAGGGCGCTAGGACCGCTCAGTTGACAGGGCAGGCACAGTGCTCGCACCCGTGCGTGTGTGTGTGTGTGAGATTTTCTCCGGTGGGCGCGGCTCCCCCAAAATAATTAAATCACATAACCCTAACCCAACCCTAACCCTAACCCTAAAACTGAAATAAAATAACAAAAAAAGTAACTTTATCTGCGGGAAACCCGGAAAAAAACGCGCGCGCACGAGGGACCCATGCACGCGCGCTTGTCCCGTTTCCCCAGTTCTGGATGTTGGCAACCCTAGTAAGGGGCCATTTGGAAGCCCATGAGGGTCCCTGGACCCCAACTGTAGACCCACTGGTGTAACAGAGTGTTTCCAGTGGTCCAACATGCACAATATCAGCACCCTGACTCTGTTTTACCAGAATGGAACAGAGCCTTCATTAGTATCATTGGTAACACCTGTGAATGTCTTCATAATATGGCTGCTGTGAATAGAGCCTATTGCTTGGGACTAGCCTATTAGCTATGCTGCTAGAGCAGGGGTATTCAACTAGATTAGGCAGGGGGCCACAACTGTAAAATAACTTGGAGTCGGGGGCCACACAGCATGTGCGCACACAATTTGCGCGCGCACGCGCGCGGAATTTTTCGGGTCTAATTCGGTCTAATTCGGGTCTAATTCGGTTCTATTTGACCAATATAAATCAACCGTTTTTCGGGTCTAATTCGGTCTAATTCGGTTCTATTTAAGGTTCTAAGTTAAGTTCCAATGAAAGATGGCCTTTCAAGAACTAATGAAGGATAAATAATTTGTGCTGTTTTAACTTTGATAACATAAATCAAAGTTAAAATAAATAATAATTATGAAAATTAAAAAAAAAAAAAAAAAAAAAAAATTTTTTTTTTTTTTTTTTTTTTTTTAATATGGCCAGGGGCCACAAGGAAGCTCCTCGCGGGCCGCACGTGGCCCGCGGGCCGCCAGTTGAATATCTATGTGCTAGAGGCTCAGACTGCTGTGGGATTTCCTCTCCTCTCTCCTCTCTTCTCCTGTCCCTCACCACCTGCGTGCAGTCATGCCCCATTTTCTTCAACTTCAGAGCTCAGCAGTTAGTTCATGGATGTAGAAATTCCATTCATTTCCTGCATATAGGATTTACTACCAGCTACAATGTCATAACAATCCCACGGTTGAATTGCCATGAGAAATGTGATTGTAAAACAATGTAGTGGCACATACAGTATGTGTGGAATTTGTTTTGTTTTGTTTCTGGTGTGACTATTCTCATGGCAGACCACTGAACAAGTGTTATCGTCCAATATAGCTGCAACAATTAACTACTTTCAACATGGCATCATTTACACGGGGGATGTCATGACTTCATAGGGCAGTCTGTACTCAAATGTTTTAGTTAAGTAAAAGTATCAATACTGCAATGTAGAAGTACTCTGTTAAAAGTCCGGAATTCAAAATGTACTTGAGTAAAAGTACAAAAGTATTGGTCTCAAAATGATTGTCAAATGTTTGTCAAAATATTTGCCTCTGAGATGTAGTGAAGTAAAAGTAAACGTATTGCAAATTGGAAAAAGTAACTCAAAATTGTACTTAATTACACTTTCCACCAGTGCTCGACACACACGCACACTAACAGACGGACGCGGACAAAGACAGACCCTCTTATAGGCAGTTTTCAAACTCACACCAGACTCGTTGGTTAAATGTCATGGTTTATTGCATCCAGGACAAACAGCTTTAATCATGAACGGACAAAAAAAAATAAGTTTACAAAATGAGTGAAAAGACAGTTGAGTGAGAGACATTCCATTCCATATGTTCAACAGTAACGGAATCCAACATTCAATTATTGATATAGAAATGATCCGATTGGTCACTCTGAGATAATTATACAGCTTGGGGGGGGTGATGGGAACACACACTCGCACACACACAAACACATACACACACAACTCACCACACAAGCGACACACCAGTGTGTGTATTTTCAAGTCCATGACAGAAATGGTCGTGTGACACTCCTTTTCCTGTCACAACCTTCCTATTGAAGTGTGCGCTGTTGCAGTGTGTGAGTTGTTTGTGTGTGTGCGTGCGTGTGCGCATGGGGGTGCGTGTGTGAGTGCGAAAGGCGCACGCATTCACTTCTTCTTCTCTGACTTTTCGTTGTACTCGAGGAAGAAGTCGTTGCAGGCGACGGTGAGCGCTCCTACGAGGATGATGAATTCGGTGAAGTCGACCTCTCCGTCGTTGTTGGTGTCCAGGTCGCCCATCACCTTCTCCACCGCCTCTTTGTCCTGGGCTTGCTGCGCGGAGAGAGGACAATGGCAACACAAGATGATTACTGATACTGTACCCAATGGTGGACAAAAGTACTCAATTGTATTACTTGAGTAAAAGTGTCAATACTGCAATGCAGAAATACCCTGTTACAAGTGAAAGTCCGGAATTAAAAATGTACTTGAGTGAAAGTACAAAAGTCTCGGTATCAAAATGTACATAAAGTACCAAAAGTAAAAGTACTCATTAATGCAGAATGTTCCGTTTCACAAGTTATCATATTATGTCTAAAATGTATTTAAAATGTTTTGAAAATAGCAGATCTACAAGCTCACAATGTGTCGCATCGCAACGCATTGTGAGCTCGTAGATAGGTTCAAATAGCCGAAATATATATCGAGCTTACAGTAAATGGTTAATTTATGTTTAGTAATAAAAAATCTAAATTCTGTGACTGTATTATTATAAAAAGGATAATGCACACTGTAGGGCTCCAATGACAGACAGTCTTCATCAGTCTGATGAAGAGCGTGTAGCTCGAAACCTCACCGATTTCTTTGGGTTTAAAAAAGCACTTTATCATTGGAGCCCTGCAGTGTGCAAGCGGTTTATTATTATTTTTATAATAATCTTTCAATTTGCCCTGCATTGATACATTCACACTGTCAAACACAGTCCTGATCAACTGTTTAACTAAGCCTTATAGCCTGTACTTTGTTGTACGACGAAAAGCAAAAATAGCAACAACTGTAGCTCAGAACACGTCCTATTGCGCTTTTTTTGTTTTGTTTATCTTTTTCTTTTAAATCCTAATGATAAATATATCTAATTAATTTAAAATCTTTGCCTATAATGACACGTCAAAACATCGTCATGCCAGTTGGCATAAAGCTACAATCCTCAACTTATTTCAATAAGCAAAAGGTTATTTTATCCAATGTGCATGATATTTTATGTTAATGCAATACATATAACTAGTATATTTGCAGTAATACTGCGCGTATTAGTGTAGAGAGGCACTTACTCCCAGGTAGTTTCCTAGCTCCGAGACCAGCATCTCTTTGAGCTCGGCGTTGCTCAGCGTGTACTTGTCGCCCTCTTTGCCGGAGTACTTGTGAAATGTCTGGATCATCAGCTGCATGGCGTTCTCCAGAGCCGAGGCGTTCTCACCTGAGTTAAGACCAGACATTCTGAGGAACAGAGGAGAGGGGAGACACAGGGGAGGAAGACAAGTAAAGACAGATGAGAATAGAGGAGGTGGGGGAAGCAGAAAAATATGACAATATTGGTTAGATCAGGGGTTCCTGCAACTTTTTTTTCAGGTCGAGACCCTAAAGGAGAAATTGAGTGCATGTCTCCCCGCCCGGGACCCAAAAATACATTATGTGAATTAATCACGTAAGCCCTGTGGTGAAAACAGTCAATGTGCAAGCTCACGAGGATGTTATTTTCACTATTTCGGGGGAAAAGAAAATACCTGAAAAATCTCCGGGAAAACTTAATATTTTCATTTTTTTTTTATCAGACTTTTTTTATTATTATTATTTTTATTTCACTATATAAATAAAACAAAAACATTTTGGAAAGCTTAAGAAAATGTATTGAAAAAACAATGGGTCGAACCCCTATGTTGCACGTATGAGTACCCCTATAGGTGTACCCCCAAACTGCCATAGAGCACAGGAGTGTCATCCAACCACGTGTTTGAGTTCGACAAGTGCATGACAGTGAATGACATTTGCTATGAGCCTGGCGTGAGGCCGGTTCCTGCCCGGTTGCATCATGATGCTGGCTATACGTGGCAACCAGTGGTGGAAAAAGTACTCACATTGTTTACTCAGGTAAAAGTATCATTACTGCAATGTAGACATACTCTGTTACAGGTAAAAGGCCTGTGTTCAAAATGTTTCTTGAGTGAAAGTACAAAAGTATTGGCATCAAAATATACTTCAAGTACCAAACTTGAAAGTGCTAAAATGTTTGAAAATAGCAGATCTACAAGCTCACAACGCGTCGCATGGCGAGATCGGCTATTTTCAAATATGTATAAAAAAGGGCTAAATTGGTTAATGTATGTTTTATAATATAATAATTTATATCTGCAAAGTAACTAGTAACTAAAGTTGTCAAATAGTAAAAGTACAATATTTGCCTCAGAGATGCAGTGGAGTAGAAGTAAAATAATTGAAAATTGGCAATACTCCACTAGAGTAAAAAATACCTTAGAACTGTACAATACTTGAGTAAATGCACTTTGTTACTGGAGGCAACCCCCCTCCGCTACCATGTCAGCGGATCTGATTACAGATTAGGGGGGGAAGCGTGTCTTCTCTCTAACAATGTTTGTGACCACAGTTTGTTCCACATGACGTGATCCCTGCCCCTCACAAGCTTCCCTGTACAGCCCAGGGGCAAGCTCCGACGGACAGGAGACATGTGAGCTTAAGTAGCTGATAAGCATGAAACGTGAACCCCCCCACCCCACGCCCCCCTCGCTCCGGAACAGCTGTCCAACCCAGAGAGCTTACAGATAAGCAACGCAACCCGAGCTCCACACCGCAAAAAAAGTTGTAGCACCCTGTGTTTCCTCTGACCCAGATCACCCCTGCTACACTGCTGATTTAACCTAGCTGTCAATCACCTGTCAAATCACCTGTCAGTCACCCACCGCCTTCGGCTTGATTAGCAGTGGTGTTTTTGGTGCTTTTGCTTCTACTCCACTACATCTCAGATGCAAATATTGAACTTTTACTCCACCGCGATTATTTGAAAACTTTAGTTACTAGTTACTTTGCAGATATAAATGATTACATTGTAAAACCTATACTAACCACTTTAGCCCTATTTTATTCATAGGCTATTTGAAGTTACTGTAGATTTTTTTTTTGTTACTTTTGCTTTTGGTACTTTCATACGAATACTTTTGTACCTTAAAACATTTGAATACTTTTTCCACCACTGTTGATTAGCATCCTGAACATTCGGCCAATATTGTTTACATCAACCACACAAGCAGAAATGACTCAATACCTTTCACGGGACAACGGATCAGCTTTGAAGAGGTTTTCTCTTCGAATCGTGTTTCCTGGTTGTGTGTTTTAACTGTATGTGTGCCATAGGCAGGATACAATTAAAAATACACAACCTGAGATAGTAACATCTCAGGTACATCTCATCTTATTGGATCTTGTTTATTCGATACACTTATTTGTTTTAGCTCTTGCTCATTTGATTTTCCTATTTGTCTCATCTATTTAAGCAAGTAGGTAGCAGATATATTGCACTTTTACCTTAGCGCTAGGTATACTCTTAGTCGCTTGTTTTGGAAGAGAATGTACTTAAGACTTCTGGTGATTAGTAGTTTCGTTCCGTACCTATGTTGAATGCACTTATTGTAAGTCGCTTTGGATAAAAGTGTCTGCTAAATGACTGTAATGTAATGTAATAATGTAACATGGTCATCATAACATGGTCAATAGGCTCTTTTCACAGCAGACACACACAGCTTGTAGGTGTGTTTCATTCAGGTCTTACTACGAGCCAACCAACCTCACACTGGCACACAGTAACAGAAACACACCCGCTTTCAGCTGTGTTTACCTGCTGTGCAAAGGGTGGATGGAGCAAAGGGTGGACGAAGCAGAATACAGTCACTAAAACACTTATTGCAGAGCTGCTATATAAGCAGTCAACAAGCTGGGAAAACAAATGCAGATCATGCACTTTACTTTACTGAGACATAAAGGAAAAACAAAATCCTTGCACGGCTGTGCTTCTCTAACTTGATGCCGGCTGTACGTTAAAACAGGAGGCCAACTTTTCTGTCTCACTCCAACACAAACAGGGACTGACAGACTAGATAAAAAAAAAAAGACATCTTTTCATTTTTCAGAGTTACAGTTCATTCTGTCATCAAACTAATCTGATGGACGAATACCCCAAACGTTCTGCACTTGGTAAAACGAAAAATAAGGAAAAAAAGTCCTGTTTGTGAGAGCGCTTGAGCATCGGAGTGAGTCTGAATTATTAGGATCCTGTTCTCTGCCTCGCACTGAGAGAAAAATGATATTCATAAAGTTTGTCGTCTACAATTTGTGGAGGTAGTATTTGCCCGTTTAAAAGTTAAACTTTTTAGGCTCAAATGAATGACATCAAGCATTTCAAAAACAACATTTGAACAGTGAAGGGAGATTTATATAGCAGAATGCAAGCTCAACGGTTGACAATCTGCTATATCTGGGGCGCGGCACGGCACACAACCAAGTGCAACCCAGGAAACATCCCTTTATCTTGACTTGTTCGTTACGTTCTCTCCTGACAGCAGCCTCTCAGAGGAAGTATAAGAGTAGAAAACAACTTTGGGTAAAGCTCTTTACCCAAATGAAGGGACGAATGATGATAACAAAATGTGTTGAGCTTTCACATCAAACTATATACATGAGCATATAGTTGATGCCTAATTCATACAGGTTGATGCTCGTATTTGCAGAGAAAATTCAACCGAAACAGATTTAAGTGGATGACATGTGAATGCACTCATACAACAGTTAAAGTGAACAGAGTAAAGTAAATGTACTTAAGTACAATTTTGAGGTGCTTTTACTTTACTGGAGTATTTCCAATGTTCAATACTCTCCCCCACTCCATCTCAGAGGCAAATATTGTGCTTTTACTCCTCTACAATTATTTGAAAACCAGTTACTAGTTACTTTGTAGATTTTGATTATTACTACAACACATACATTAACCACTTCAGCCCTATATACATTTCGGCCATTTGAAAATAGCCGATCTACAAGCTTGTAGATCTGCTATTTTCAAAAGTTTTTCATACAATTTATACATTTAAAAAACGATCTGCATAATGAGTACTTTCTACGTTTGGTACTTGAAGTACATACTGACACCGATACTATACCAATAGAGTATTTCTACATCGCAGTATTGATACTTTTACTTAAGTAAAAGAGTACTTTTTACACCACTGCATGACACCTGGAACGCATCTGTGTCACTTTAAGATTTATTTGGCTATTGAAAAATAGAAGATCTACAAGCTCATAGCGCGGCACCGAGTGCCGCGCTATGAGCTTGTAGATCTGCTATTTTTGAAAAATATTGAAAACATTTTTTTTCCCCAAAAAAACTGTTAGGATTTAGAAAACATTTTAAGAATCGGACTCAGGCCTTAATGGGTTTAAAGGCACACAAAACAACAACAACAACAACAACAACAACAACAACTAACAAAAAAAAACAGTGC
>NC_139940.1:57420826-57443326 GCF_963454915.1 Gymnoscopelus microlampas
ACTGAAGCAGATACATACTTTCTCCTGATTGGCTGAATATTGGCCACCCAATATTGTTCAGAGGTGTGGCTGTTGCGCAAGTGTGACTTTGTGATTGGATAATTGCAGGTGGGTGTGTAGGTGAACCGCCCTTCCTGATTGGTGGTCAGATGACGGCTCCAGACACACAATGGCTTCCTGCCTCCCGGCCCATCTGCTGTTTTTATCTGATTGTCCAGCAGCCAAGCTGTGCTTTGCAGCCAGGCTCTGTGCACAGCAGCCATCTTGGAAAGAAAGTGGGCCTCTTCCTCACTTCCTTCACAGGTGTTACCAATATACCAAATGGTTCCATTTGTACACTCTCAGAGTTAGACACTCCCGTAAGGGGCCATTTGTAACCCCCTCAAGGAACCATGAGGGTCCCTGGACCACACTTTGAGACCCACTGGTGTAGCAGAGTGTTTCCAGTGAGCCAACATGCACAATATCAGCACCCTGACTCTGTTTGACCAGAATGGAACAGAGCCTTCATTAGCATGACAACACCTGTGAAGGAAGTAAGGAAGAGATTAGATTGTCTTGGTAATTATTCTAAATATTGTAGAGACCCAGCTGTAAGTTGCTCCTCGACATTGCCTGTTACCTGCCGGTCTGCCGAGCTGGAGACCGGGGTTCGATTCCAGCTCGGGGTGCGAAACGTTATTGGGATCACGCTGTCTCTCCAATTACATTCACAATCACTTAATTCAGACGTGCTGCTGTTTGGCTCTGAAGCCGCACTGAAGCACTTGTATGTAATGTCGGACATTACCCGACGTTTGAACACAATTGACACAAGGAATTGACACTCTCACTTCTGCTGATTATAGGAACATTTTAATCTCAGAGATTTGTTGAGAATTAGGAGTGAGGGAGACCTCTGAATGTGGCACTGTTGTACGCCCGACCTTTCCAATTCCATTCCAAACAAATTTAGTATAGTGGGTGGTTTTAGAATCCAAGTCAATAATAAAGAAGCATGGTCAATAACCTGATCCATCCCGTTCCTATAGCTCCACCGCAGAATGCTCCCCTTCACATAATCCATCCCTGCATGTTGGTCTTGGTCTGGAAATGTTCCTCAAATTCTGTCTGATATCTATGGAATCTCACTGGATATACAGTATCTTACCGATCAAGGCCTTCATGTTTTCAAAGTAGCTTTTTAACCCTTTTTAGCCCTGTTCTGGGCATGTCATAATAGTAGGGTTAACAGGGTTGTTCCTGATCATGATGTACTATAGCTCATCACAGATTAAATGAGATTCTTCAGGAAAAAAAGAGAAAGGACAATACCAACACAGTCTCACTCCCAAGAAGGCACATATTGCCTTTTGGTCAGAACCCCAGGAAGGCACATAGTGCCTTCTGACAGTAATCATTGCTATAGAGTGTTTGTTCGCTAACAGGAGTCTCCCTGTCTCTCCAGCTCTTTATTACACAGAAAAAAACATTTTCAGGAGAAAGTGCCCCATTTTAGTGTGTTCCGGTTCCAATTGTGTCTGCTTATTTCTTTGTGTCATAACTTTCAAATGCACTTGATTAACATGTCTCCTGTGTGAGCTCTCTCTCCTGATTGGATAAAACTGGTATCCCGATCTGAAAATACATGTTCTGTTTAATCAAGAGCTTGTATTGTGAATTTGTACTTCCATGTACTGTTGTTCTCATGTCTTACTAAATAAAGTACATCAATCAATCAAGTGACAGGAAGACCCCTGTTACTGAATAAACACTCTATAGCAATGATTATTATCAGTACATAGAGCAATGTAACACTTATTTTAACCAAAAAATATCACTTACTTTAATATCCCAACTTTCTTACAGAGCATAATCTAACATCCTGAAGGAAAACATGGTCAAAGACCACTTGAAAATATTCTCTCAGCCTTCCTGCTAGCTTGTTTGATGCTAGACAACATCTCTCCGGAGAGATTGCTTTTCTTCTCCTCCACACACAAACTGCACCCACACACACACACACACACACGCACGCACGCACGCGCGCACACGCACACGCACACGCACACTCACACTCACACACACACACACACACACACACACACACACACACACACACACACACACACACACCTGGAGTATGATGGGTGATAATGGTGCATAATGGAGGATACAGTCAGACATGATACAAGTAATGCTTTCATTGAGGTGAAAACCCAATAACCATAATCCCCTTTGTATCGACGCTTTGTCAAAAAAGACAGCCCTGCAAACTCTGAATGCATTCCTTCACAGCACAGACCACACAGTGTCGATTACTCAATTTAATTTGGCCATTTTGTCATTTGCCTGCAATGGATATTTTAAGTTGTTGAGCTTTGGTATCATTATGTGTAACCAAAGAGTATAGCACTTAGCCCTTCTCTGAAGTGTGCTTGAGGAACATTTTGTTTAATTAAGATAAACCACCCAGCCATGGGATTGGCTAATACAAAAAAACCTTGGAGAAAAGTGAGGGAATTAAAAGATAATGATCTACTGAAAAATATATGAAAGTCTATTATGGCTATTATAGACTTTCTATTATGGCTATAGACTAAAGTCTAAAGACACTAGTCTTGAAAATGACATCAAATCATTATCAGTGGTGGAAAAAGTACTCAAATGTTTTACCTAAGTAAAAGTATCAATACTGCACTGTAGTAGTAGTACTCTGTTACAAGTAAAAGTCCGTAATTCAAAATTTACTTGAGTAAAAGTACAAAAGTATTGGTATCAAAATGTACTTAAAGTACCAAAAGTAAAAGTACTAAAATGTTTGAAAATAGCAGATCTACAAGCTCACAACACGTCATGATGCGACACGTTGTGAGCTTGTAGATCTGCTATTTTCAAATAGCCTCGGTATAGAATAGGGCTAAAGTGGTTAATGTATGTTTCATAAAAATAAAAGAGCGTATCAAAGGGGACAGATATTGAATTTTGAAAGGATTCAAACTTCAAACCCACAACTGTTCTGGAAGGAAATTAACAAACTGGGCCCAATAAGGACAAAGAAAATCCCTATGGAAGTGTTGGGGCAGGATGGTAATCTAGTTAATGAGCCATCACAGGTTATTAAAAGATGGGAAATAGATTTTAAAGGTCTTTTCTGTGATGATGCATCAAGTTTTGATGAAACATTTCACAAAGAGAGATGTTTTGCAAAAGCCTCGCAAGAGTGTAAGATGGCACTGGAGGTAGAGCCTTGTAATGACGATCTTAACACTGAACTGACCATAGAAGAAGTCCAGTTGGCCATTAATAAAGCAAAGACAGGAAAAGCCACAGGCATAGAAAATCTTCCAATATGAGGTCTTGAAAACGCCAATGCTATCTCACACTCTGCTTATTTTGTTTAAGAAATGCTTTGAAATGGGCAAAATTCCCTCTGTGTGGTTCAGATCCATTATAAACCCTATTTTTAAAAGTGATGATCCTAGGGTGCCTCTTAATTATAGAGGGATCAGCCTGTTGAGCACAGTCTATAAGTTATACTCCTCTATACTCAATGACAGGCTAATGTTCCATCTAGAGGAAAGACACCTACTCGTAGATGAACAAAATGGGTTCCGCAAAGATAGAGCTTGCATTGACCATCTTTATTCACTCTGTACAATAATAAGGACCAGGTTAGAAGAGAGGAAACCCACATTTATTTGTTTTATTGACTTTAAAAAAGCATTGATTTTGTTAATAGGGACTTACTCTGGTGCAGACTGTTAGAATATGGAGTGAATGGAAAGTTTTACAAATCACTACAATCCTTATACAGCGCACCTGTAGCTTGTGTTAAAATAAATTAATATTATTCAGATTGGTTCCCAACACCCCTGGGAGTTAAACAAGGAGATAATCTCTCGCCTATTTTATTCGCAGTTTATATTAACGATCTAGCATGTACAATTAAGTCACTAAACTGTGGTGTGCAATGTGGGGAAGTTGCAGTGAGCATCCTTTTGTACGCAGATGATATTCTTTTAATGACCGAAAATGAATATGATATGCAAACTAGAAAAAGTGCTCCTCGGAGCACAGGTCTCCGCCAGGTCAGGTACGTTATTCTGGCCTCCTGGTGGCGCTATAATAGGCCAATGTGAAAAGGGTGCCATTTATTCTTAGGTCTTTCACGGCAATCAGACACTGCATTCATGATTTGAGTCATTTTGTTCCAAAAATGTGTTTTGCTAAATTAGACCTGCTGGTGGCGCTATAACAGGCCAATGTGAAAAGGGTGGCATTTCTTCCTCGGCCTAGTGGGAATGTGCGTGTGAAATTTCACGGAAATCGCAAGCTGTGTGCATAGTTTGAGGCTTTTTGTTCAAAACGGACCAATCCTGCAAACTTTCGAAGCCAACCATAGGCAATGATTGATTGATTGATTGAATATTTTATTGAACAAGCATTTGTAGGATGGTACAAGTACAGTCACATAAGAAAAAGAACAAGCAGTACTGCACAAGTACATACAACAAAACTGTCCAAAAGGAACACTCCAAAAAAGACCTTGCGGCCTTGTTTCCGTTGAAGGTCCTTGACCTTCAACGGAGGTCAAGGACCATGAGGATGGACCATGAGGACCATGAGGATGGAATATGGGAAATCGGACAGATCCGTGTTGATCACATGACTATAGAGATACTGTGTACCGATTTGCATGACGTTTGGATAAAATCTGTAAGAGTAATGTAAAAATGCACAAATCGGCCTCCTGGTGGCGCTATAACAGGCCCATGTGAAAACATTGGGGCAGAGGTTCTGAATTGGCATCCAGGGAGTGTGTGTGCACAGTTTCGGAGCGAACGGGCCAACGGTGCCGGCGATTAGCTGGTAACACACAGACAGGAGGGACACACACACACGGACGGACGGACGGACGGACGGACGGACGGACGGACGGACGGACACACGGACACACGGACGGACGGAGGGTAAAACATACTCTCTCGCCATGCCTTTGGCCTGGCGGAGACAAAAATGCTATGTCACACTAATGAGTGGTGTAAAAAATGGAGAATGTCCATAAATGAAAAGAAAACAAATGTGGTACATTTTAGAAGCTCTCTAACTCCCATTAGTAATTATCCGTTTTATTTTGGTGAGAAAAAGATTAATTTTGTAAACTCTTATAAATATTTAGGTTTTTATGTTGATGAGCATATGAATTTTGTTCATGGTTCCACAGTCCTCTCTGAGTCTGCAGGCAGAGCACTAGGAGGAGTCATTGGTCAAATCAAGGCACTCAAAGATGTTGGTTTCCGTACCTATACAACACTTTATCAGGCTTGTGTTTGCCCAGTTCTAGACTATGGGGCTGGGGTATGGGGTCATGGGAGATTCCCTAAGAGTATAGCTGTACATAACAGAGCCCTCCGATATTTCATGGGTGTACATAAATATGCACCAATGGCAGCTGTCTCAGGAGATATGGGATGGGAACCTCGTGAGGTCCGATGGAAGGTCTGCACCGCCAGGTTGTGGAACAGATTAGTTGACATGAATGATAATAGATTAACAAAGAAAGTATTTAACTGGGACAAACAACAGAATGGACCTTGGATAGAGGACATACACAATATGTTCTGTGTATATGGAGCTGAAGATGTGTTTCTCAGATCAAGTTAATATTGTAACACTAAAGGAGAAGATTTTTGATAAGGTCAAACATACAGTACTTGGGCAGAAGAGATCTGGAGTAAACCAAAAATTGTGTATCGACAAATTAAACATGATTATTACACCGAAAACGATGTTTTATTTAACCTACCAAAGAAAAGAAGATCACTCTGTGCTCAGATTAGAGGAGGTATACTACCACTTTATATTGAAACAGGTCGATATGTTGGGTTGGATGAAGAAGATCGAATCTGCCAAATGTGTGATCTAAATGAAATGGAAAATGAGTATCATTTCGTTTTGTATTGTCCTTTTTATTGTAGGGTCCGTGAAGAGTTGTTTAAGAATGTTAACTATGCTGATATGTTGGACATCAATGACTCACAACTTATTAACTGCTTATTTGAAAAAGATGTATTTAAACTGGCAAACTACCTGGAGAAAGCCTGGGATATGAGGAAAAGAGCATTGTACAGCCAGTAGGAGACATGTAATTCATATTATGCTTTGTTTTGTTTTGTTCGGTTGGTAATTGTTGTATATGATCAGCAATGCCGGTAACCAGTATATGAAAATATTTTTGTGAATATTGTAACTGTCTGAAAAGGTGTCATATAATCCCATGAGGGATGGGCCACGAGGTGGCATGACACTTAAATAAAATAATTCATTCATTCATGTAGATTGGCTATGTTTTGCTACTTTTTTACTATGTATAACATAGGGAATTAATTCATGGGGGGAAAAAACATAAGAAATATGGAGATAGAAGCAGAGGTGGAAGTACTCAGATTTGTTTTACTCAAGTAAAAGTATTAATACCACATGTAAAACATTCTGTTACAAGGCCTGCATTCAAAATTTGACTTCAGTAAAAGTACAGAAGTATTGGCATCAAATATACTTATACAGCACTGAAGTAAAAAATACTAACGTGTGGATTGGCTGTTCTTCAAATAGACATAAGAATAACAATGCTTTTAACTAACATTTTCAAACACGTGTGGTTGAGTAAAAGGTCCAATATTATTTGCCTCTGCGATGTAGTGGAGTATAAAGTATCAAACAATGGAAATACTCAAGTAAAGCAAAAGTATGTCAAAATTGCACACAAGTACAGTATGTGAGTATGTGCATTTTATTACTTTACACAACTAGATAGGCTCTATGCACAGCACCCATATTGGGAATGAATTGGGCCCCTTCCTTACTTCCTTCGCACGTGTTACCAATGATAGTAATTAAGGCTCTGTTCCATTTAGTGTGGCATAGTGGTTGTCTTATTTTCAAGGACCCCCATAACTCTGAGAGTGTACAAATGGAACCAAATGGACACTTACGGGTCCATTTGGTTCCATTTGTACACTCTCAGAGTTAGACACCCACCATAAGGGGCCATTTGGGAACCAAAATGGAGTGTTTCTAGTGAGCCAACATGCACAATATCAGCATTAGCTCATTAGTATCATTGGTAACACCTGTGAAGGAAATAAGAAGAGGCCCAATTTCTTTCCAATATGGCTGCTGTGCATAGAGCCTATTCAAGGTTTGTGCTGGACAGTGATAATAGGATCCATCTTGGCACGTGCATGGTGGCCATGCTGAGAGAGGAGGCGGTCTAGGAAGCAGCGGGGTTCGCTCCACTGCTGACCTGGCTCATTGAGTTGGCCAGGGAACCAACCAGGTTGAGGTATTCCGCGAAGCTGACCTTCCCATCGCTGTCCTCGTCCAATCCATGCCTCATCTCGTTAACTGCCGAAGAGTTATTTGTGTCCTGACACGGACAGACAGGCGGACATACAGGCGGACAGACGGACAGACGGACAGACAGACAGACAGACAGACAGACAGACAGACAGACAGACAGACAGACAGACAGACAGAGAAGGGAAGAGCAGTTAATGTCATTTTCCGCCAGTCATTTTGTTTTAACCATGAGCCCTAGCAGGATTGGACCTATTCATTGGGGGCCCAAAAACTTTACAAACAGAAGAAACAGACTGAGGAAAGGAATGCATGTGCAAGAAATATATATATATATATATAGAGAGAGAGAGAGAGAGAGAGAGAGAGAGAGAGAGAGAGAGAGAGAGAGAGAGAGAGAGAGAGAGAGAGAGAGAGATGGCCATTTCAGCACCATGGACAGAGACCCTGAGGGCTTAGCATGGGCTTATAAGTATGGCCAACGGATTTGTATAAGTGCTGTTTGGCAGTAGGTTATTAAATGGTAAACGGTGCATTTATGTAGCACTTTTATCCAAAGCGCTTTACATAGATTGTGCATTACATTCACCCATTCACACAACGATGGCAGAGGAAGCCATGCAAGGCACCAACCTGCTCATCGGGAGCAATTAGGGGTTCAGCGTCTTGCTCAAGGACACTTCGACACTCTGGGGGATCGCCCAGGATCGAACTGGGAATCTTGCAGTTCCCATCCGGCCGTTCTACCGGCAACTCTACCCCTGAGCCACTGCCGCCCCTATGAAATAGATGCAATATGCACATACATATACTGTATGTGCTCAAATCAAGCTAAAGTAAATCATGACTACACATGCTTCAGGGGTGCTATATCTGGTTTAATGTGGGATGGTGAAAATGAAATGCCCGCTCCTGCAAGATTTACATTGATTCCCGCGGGACACATGGGAATCAATGTAGGAACTCACTGACACTGAAAGTCACATGGAGGAGGTTGAATGACCAGTGCTCCCCAGAGTGATCCCCAAAACAATAGGTTTGGGGATCTGTTGGGAATAGATTACATGAAACAGGCACCTGCGTGTGCAGTCTCAATGTTGGTGAACAAGAAATCCGTCTAGATGTACTTATGTCACAGTATTCAGCTTTTTGGCCCACCTCTTGTGATTTCAACAAGGAGAGAGGGATCTCCACCTTATTGCTTATACAGGCTCTATGCACAGCAGCCATATTATCACTTCCTTCACAGGTGTTACCAGTGATACTAATGAAGGCTCCATTTAGTGTAGCACAGTATAGTTCTCAGATTTTTTTTATTTCAGATTTCCACGACCCCCATAACTCTGAGAGTGTACAAATGGAACCATTTGGTTCCATTTGTACACTCAGAGTTACACACCCGTAAAGGGCCATTTTGGAGTGTTTCCAGTGAGCCAACATGCACAATATCAGCACCCTGACTCTGTTTGACCAGAATGGAACAGAGCCTTCATTAGTATCATTGATAACACCTGTGAATGTCTTACAATATGGCTGCTGTGCATAGGGCCTATTAGGCTATGTTTCAACAACATCTAAAAACATTTTTAGACGGGTTGTGAACTTTTCAAAATAATAAAAAACATGCCTAATAACATTAACTCTTTGCCTGTCACCGACAAGATTTCTCGTCAGATTCTGCTAAGACGAGTTTGCAGAGATTTGTGCTTTCAGTGGTTTTCCACCAGATGGTGCTGTTCGCTACCTATGAATGATGCCTCACCTGTCAGAAAAGGATAGACCAGGACATGAAGTCATTAAAAAAAAAAACTGCTCCTTTACTTCCTGTTTATTCGTTTTGAGAGTGTTCGTAACACTCTCTAAGAAACACACTGTCCATTTGTGGGATGTGTTTAGACTGAATTGTGGGCGTGCACTTCTGTTCATATATATATATACTGTATATGGTGGGGGCGTGGCTGTGGGAAGGGGGTGCGTTTGGTAAAAAAGGCTCTGCGTCATGATTGGTTGCCATGTCTGCTTATTGTAAGCGACATTGCCCTTGTTTTTCTGTGAAGGTGCTTGTAAAGACTGGTGGTTGTGTTTTGTCCCTGTTTCTAAAACGTTGTTGATATTAAGTATGAGCTATTGGTTGATATTATTGATATATTTCACACACACTCTCACATTGGATATGTTATCCAATGAATTCTTGTTTGACAAAAACAAGCCACAACTGGCGACAACTATGCAACATATTACCGCATCCAGACATTCCCCCCCCCCCCCCCCACACATCGTTTTGCGGCGTGGCAAACGATGTGTTATTTCGTGGCAGTCAAAGAGTTAACCTAAGGGATGAAGCAAGATAGGGCCCAGTGAGAGAGAGAGAGAGAGAGAGAGAGAGAGAGAGAGAGAGAGAGAGAGAGAAAGAGACACTCACACATGTCTCGACTCCGACATGCAAAGCTCTTGAACTTGAACCGAGCTCTTGAACCGAGCTCTTGAACCGAGCTCTTGAACTTGACTTGGCAGGCAGAGGGAAGATCCACCGCAGAACAAAGTGTCATGTTTGTACAGGGTGTCACACCACATGTACCGCGCCAGGGCTAACTGTCACCACCCGCACTCACTCACTCACCATGTACTCCATGGATGTGGCCAATGCTACTGACACTGTCTCCAACTGCACTCACTCACTGCCTCGCCTCCATAAATAACTAGTCCCATTAGATGTTGATGAGGCTTGGTGAGCATGAAATTTAAACAGTATTCTTTGTTCAGTGGTGGAAAAAGTACTCAAATGTTTTACTTAAGTAAAAGTATCCAGACTGCAATGTAGAAGTACTCTGTTACAAGTAAAAGTCCGGAATTGAAAATTTACTTGAGTAAAAGTACAAAAGTATTGGTATCAAAATGTACTTAAAGTACCAAAAGTAAAAGTACTAAAATGATTGAAAATAGCCTAGGTATAAAATAGGGCTAAAGTGGATAACGTAATAATATATATCTTCAAAGTAACTAGTAACTAGTAACTAAAGTTTTTGTTGGAGTAAAAGTATAATATTTGCCTCTGAGATGTAGTGGAGTAGAAGTAGAAGAATGGACAATTGGAAATACTCCAGTAAAGTAAAAGTACCTCAAAATTGTACTTAAGTACAGTACTTGAGCAAATGTACTTAGTTACTTTACACCAATGTCTATATTATACAACAGGTAGTTCCGACCAAGCAATCTGATTGATTGAAATAGGCCCTCTCTACCCTTGCTCAAACAAGCATGACAGCACACCTTATCAACATTATAAACATCAGCTGTGCTGATCAGAGGAGTCTCTGCAGAGCAGAGCCGGCTAAGCTACTATAGGCTAGCAATTTGCATGGGAAGTTTGCAGACGTAGTAGCTAAATCTGTCATTAAAAATACATTGAATTGAAACAATTGAATGAGTTTTGTTTCTCTGTGTGTTCAGTTTGGGAAAAGTTGTGTAGCGCACAGCCATCTCAATCTTAGGTCTTAACTGGCTGTGTAAACAAGGACTCATAAATGGGGTCTAACAGAGAGATAACACTCCCTTAAAGGTTGTTGCGAAATGCCCCGCAATATGAATACATTTGTATATGTTTTATTTTGATGGTAACTGTTGTATAATCACAATATTACACTCGAGGGTGGCTTTATCGTGATGATTGGCACTTCAGTGAGGCTTGCGGAACTCGGTTCTGCCTCGTTCCAGACCGCATCACCACATTTTTGCCGGGCCGTGCTGGCATCAAAATGATTTTCAATTGGCTGCATGCCAAAAATAGCCGATCTACAACAGCCGATCTTGTAGATCAGCTATTTTTGGTCTGTGACACCCGCACGCACCCATGATGACTTGTCTTAGTTCTACTGGATCTCTTCGCACGCACGCACACTAAACATTACCCCCTTTCCATCCAGTGTGACTGCTGATGCTGTAGCACCTCGACTAGTCAAAGGGACATTGGGATTTCAAAAAAAAAAAAGAAAGAAAAAAAGGAAATAAATGAAACTGAGGGAAAACTCATTCTGTTGAATCTCTGGAGCCATGTCCAACGTTACAGTTATGAGCTGTATGAACCTGGCTCTTAAAGCGGCCCTGCAATGCATTGAGAGCTTGTGGATCGACTATTGATGATGTGCAGCCGAGTATAAATCAGGCATGAGACTTGCATTTCTCCTGGCCATTCGTCTAGTTCAGGACACTGTGCCAGAGAGCTGCTGTCTGTGGATGATTTGTGTCTGAGGTGGAACTCAGACAGCTCAGGTGTCACTCTGTGGCAGAACGCCGTGTTCCTCCTTAAGGTACTATCACACTCACACATGCATCAACAAGGGGGGGGGGGGGGGGGGACAGACGGACGGACAGACAGACAGACAGACGGACAGACAGACAGGCAGGCAGACAGACAGACAAGCAGACAGACTAAGGTTAAACAATGGGTCTTACAGCCATGATGTTGCCAAACTGCGTTTTCACCAGCTTGTTGAAGTCCTTCCTTCCCAGACCGTCTTTCCCCTTGGAGGCTTTCACATACACACTCACCAGTGTCTGGATGGCCGACTCCATGTCTGGGGGGAGGGGGGGGGGGGGGGAGAGAGAGAGAGAGAGAGAGAGAGAGCATTAGCAGGCCGTGTTAACCTGTATTGTTGCAGACGTTCAATATCTTGCAGAACACAATTTGCCATTGTTCAATGAGGAAGACAAATAGTAACGTCTTAGGACCCAACCATGCCAGAGCATCCCAGGCAAGAATAGGAACAAAATGAAAGTGACAAGATAGGACATTAGTAACATGCATTAACCCATTAAGACCTGAGGCAATTCCTTAAAATGTTTTCTAAATCCGAACAGTTTTTTAAATAAAATCCAAAAAAAAATTTTCAAGATTTTTCAAAAATAGCAGATCTACAAGCTCATAGCGCGGCACTCGGTGCCGCGCTATGAGCAGCCAAAGACATCTAAAGTGACACAGATGCGTTCCAGGTCTTAGTGGGTTCATTGCAGTTAGACATATTTGGTAGGGCTTAAGAAGGGCATTTATTGCTAGATTTCTACAGGAAATTGTGTTGAACATTCAGTATCGCCAAGGAGCAATTTCCCATTGGTTCAAATGTTCTACAGACAGATCCAGAGTGTGGGTACATTTTGATACTCTCAAATGAACACATAGAACGCATTTTTGTGTTATCCAATTAGCAAAACCTTTGACTCTATACGACCTGTACTGTTAACAAACGTGTTAAGAGTATAAAGTACTATATTCTGATAGTAATCATTGCAGCGTTTGTTCGGTCACAGGGGTCTCTCCAGCTCTTTAGTAAACACATTTTCAGGTAGGTGACAAAATGTAAGCCAATCAGGAGAGAGCACTGAAAATGCATTTTCTGTTTAATAAAGAGCTGGAGAGACATGGGAGACTCCTGTTACTGACAAACACTCTATAGCAGTGGTTTTCAACCAGTGATCCGGGGACCACCAGTGGTCCTTGAGGGAGTACCAGGGCGTCCCCAGCGAAATTAGTTAATATCATTTTTAACCACTTAGCTTTGGCTATTCAAAAAGGGTTAGGGTTAGGGTTTGAAAATCCTTGAAAAAGTGTGCATATCTTTGAATATTTATATTTTCTAAAGCGAAAAACTAACTGATATCTTTGCTTCTGGGGGTCCCTGGCACAAAACATTTTCAAATGGGGGTCCGCGGCCAAATGTATATCAATTTAGGGGTCCTTGGCATGAAAAAGGTTGAAAACCACTGCTCTATAGCAATGAGTACTATCAGAATATAGGGCAATGAGTACTATCAGAATATAGAGCAATGAGTACTATCAGAATATAGAGCTATTTAACACTTTTTTTTAACCAAAGTAAATCACTTACCCTACCTTTAAATCAAACAATCAATCAATCAATCAATCTCTGGCTGCAGATACATTTAAAACAAGAAAGGGGCGCACTGCGGAGCGCACACCCCTGCCCGGCCCTTTGGTCTACTCGGGGCTGTATAAGAGGCAAAATGTGACATGGCAGGGATGGTGTGTGGCATTGTGCCAACCCCCAAAAAGCATGAATGTATCAACACAACTTATGATCTATCAGTCTTGTAGTTTGTGAGATAAGCCAGACACATGCAGGGGGGGGGGGGGGGGGGGGGGGTGCGAAAACATCATCTCCGGCCCCGGCACCTTCGGGCCTACCGGCGGCGAAAAACAAACCCATTTGGACGGAGCAGAGCTGTGTGAACAAGCCGGCGAAAGACGAGACGAGCTGATGTCAGTAAGACGAGGACGAAGAAGAAGACAGTTGAACAGATGGGGTCAAGCCCCGAGGTGCGCTGAGGTAAACAGAAAGACGCGGCTTCGACACCTAATTATCTAATTATCATAACCTCTGCCCCCCAGGTGCTCTGATCCGAGGTAAACAGAACGACGCGCCGCGGCGCTAATGACCTAATTATCACAACCTTCCGCCCCGCGCTGCGCTAATGGGCAGATCCTTTACCGAGAGGGCTTGCTTTTCAACCCTGTAGCGTTCTGCTACCATCATCAGTTTTTAAATGGGGCTTTTTTTTTACGGCATGCCACTGTCAGGGGCCAAGCCATGTAGATGTGTGTGCATGTATGCGTGAGAGTGTGTGTGGGGAGGAGGGGGGGAGGGGGGACTAAGCTCGCAAACCACCTGACTGATCAACTGTTTAGTGCTGCCAGTAGGCCAAGAAAGTGCCTTCCCCAAATATTTGTTATGTGATTTAAACTTTTTGAAACATAACAGTTAAAACGTTCTTCTTTAAAAAAAAATGGCCTACATAATGTTGATGACTGATGGCATGGTACTGTACGTAATAGACAGTGGTGGAAAAAGTACTCATATTTTACTTAAGTACAAGTATCAATACTGCAATGTAGAAGTACTCTGTTACAAGTAAAAGTCTGGAAATGTACTTGAGCAAAAGTACAAAAGCATTGGTATGAAAATGTACTTAAAGTACCAAAAGTAAGAGTGCTAAAAGTACTTTGAAAATAGCTGTGTTCTGAGCTTGTAGATCGGCTATTTTCATATAGCCTAGGTATAAAATAGGGCTAAAGTGGTTAATGTATGTTTTATAATGTAATCATTTATATCTGCAAAGTAACAAGTAACTTAAATTTTTCAAATAATTGTAGTGGAGTAAAAGTAAAAGTAAAGACAATTGGAAACACTCTAGTAAAGTAAAAGTACCTCAACATTGTACTTAAGTACATTACTTGACTAAATGTACTCATTTACTTTACACCACTGGTAATAGATGACTGACATCATAGTGTTGAAGTCATAGCCTGGTCATAAAGTCTGAGATCCATATGGAAGCCACACCGTCATTCACCCTGTGTTGGTTATTAATCACAATATTAGTTGCTTGTCAACTTTATTTAGTTTAGGTGCATGTATTGTATGGAGCCCCTAAACGGTCATGGTTCTGCAAAACCTGACAATATCCCCTATTCACAGCAGGGTAAACGCAGCTGCGGCCAATTAAATTAATAATAATGAGACCATTTGTTTTAGGTATGCGAATGAACATGCACTGACTGACAGTATTCTCAATGCTTGATAACTACTGCACCTAAATCAAACATGCCCACTATTGATTTAATTAGCTGCAGCTGTGTTTAGCTTGTTAAGACACATCTGTGAAAAGGGGCTAAAAGTAAAGTCAATGTTGCATGAACCCCAATTATACCATGATGACAGATGGCACTAATTAATACATTCAAGATAGTCAACAATATAAATGACCCATATATATATATATATATATATATATATATATATATATATATATATATATATATATATATATATATTAGGGCTGGGACTTTAACTGATTAATTTAGATTAATTAATTACAGAAAATTAACGCGATTAAAAAAATAAATCGCATTTTAATCGCGCTTAGTTTATGCACCACGGAACCTTTCTCACTGGACGAGTTTCAGGCGTACCGATCACACCAGTGCACCAACCAACAGCCAACACACCCCAGTGCACACAATGGGACAAGAAGCCGATCAGACTGCTTTGCTTGGCCCAGTGGATGGGACATTAAGATTTAAAAAACTCTCTGATGGAAGCGTGGATAAAAACACGGTTGTGTGCAGAACTATTTTTTGTTGCTTAAACTTATGTATTCACTCATTGACTCACTCATATACCAAAATCTGACTGTCTAACTGAAAAGAAATTGCTTCTCAGGTCAAATATTGATATGCGATTAAACATGCGATTAATTTAGATTAATTAATTACAAAGCCTTGAATTAATTAGATTAATTTTTTTAATCGAGTCCCAGCCCTAATATATATATAGTTACCTGTCAAACTACTTCTTTAGAGTGAGTGATGTCCATGGGCATAACGCCAGAAGGAGATCATCTGACCTGGTTCGCCCCAAAATTAGGCTCAAACATGGGTAAAGAAATCTACTATGCTGGCACCAACATGTGGACTGACCTACCAAAAGACGGTGCCATGTTATTATTCCAACTGGCCCCATTATAACTAACCCAATCCCTAACCTCACACTAACCTAATTTTCGGAATAATGGGATGTCGAAATTATGAGTGGACCCCCCAAAGGACGTAAAGGTTCTCGAATCCCTACCAAAACTCAACACTAAAATAATGCATGTCCTCAAAATACAAGTGAACATAGTTTAACTCCTTGAACACCTTGATAGTAGAATCATCTGCCCCCACCCCTCCTTTCTCTGTAAATATACCTTATGATTCTACTGAGCTTTATTCCGATAGGCTTTGTATTGTATTTAATACTGATTAATTGAGTACAATGGACCACAATGGAAACAAGCCCCTGGGTCTTGTTGTGTTATACTTTGAGTATAACCTTTGACTGTACTACCTGTACTGTTAATAATCATGTTGATAAAGTATTCAATCAATCAATCAATCAATCAATCAATCAATCAATCAATCAATCAATCAATCAATCAATACATCAATCAATGGACCAAATATGTTCACACAGGCCTTGTAAATCCGCTATTTTCCAATAGGGTTAAAGTGGTTCAACTGATTTTGAAGCTGTATTAACACATTGTGCTGGGTGGCCCGCCTGGAACCCCCCCAAGGTCCCACTTTGAGTACCACTGAGGCAGTGAACATGAGGTGCAGGTTCAGCCACAGACTCATTCTTCCTTATCAGGGCCGTTCACACGTTTTCCTGTTCTGCATAATATTAAATTAATTGAGGTACAACTATTGAACTGCAGATTGATTTCGGTAATGTACGGAGCATCACACTGAGAGGAAAATAATCACGCTCAGGCACACACACACACACACACACACACACACACACACACACACACACACACACACACACACACACACACACACTTCAAAGAGAGAGAGAGAGAGAGAGAGAGCAGCACATCACTTCATGCCACGCTGCGAGCTTGTACATTGTGCTATTTTAGATGTTTTTTTTTTAATCTTGAAAGTGTTTGGGTCCGTGGCCAAATACATATGACTATGGGGGACCTCGGCACAAAAACGTTTGAGAACTAGGGCATTTTTAGAATCGGCCTCAGGTCTTAATGGGTTCATTGATTCTTGCTATGGCCATAATGGTACAAGACTAGTATGACATTCTGTTTGCTGTTAACACTGAGTAAGACTCAGTCAGGGTGTGGTGTTGTCTCAGATTAAGGGAGTCATTAAATTCATGGAGAAATACAGAGACACTGCAGAGAACTATTAGCAGACCTCTCTGTCTACAGAGCGGATCAGAGGATTTACTCCAGCAAGAGTAGGCTAGAGGAGTGTGTATTTACATGAGCAACATGCTGGTGTAGCACTGTTCACCTTTTTACCTCCTGAAGAAGTTTACGGCAGTCATAATGGCTGCAGCGTTGCCAGATTTTGCGAGAGAAACAAGCGGCCAGGTCTACGAAAACAAGCCCAAAAGAAGCGACTTGGACTAATACGCCTAACACATAGGCTATTTCAAAATAGCCGATCTATCCGATCAATTCCACTCCTTTCCACAGGTTGGAAGTCGCTTCCTCAACCCGTTCGGATGCGATTGGTCGACAATCACTTCCGTCCACTTCTGCATTCCTGCACACCTGCGGCTGGCTCCCTCATTAAGGCCTCTGTATTTATGCCAGCTCACATCCTCTAGCTGGCTGCCAGGTTGTTAGCTACAGTATGACTCATTGTGGATCATGTGTGGACTTTCTAGATTCTGTTACCCGTGTTTCCATTTGCCTGCGTCCTGTTTCAGGGTTCTGCATTTCATGTTCTGTGTGCTGCTGGCACTGGCTCTTACGTCAGTAACTGGCTTCTGCTTGCCTATACCGGTGGTTTGGATGTCTTCCTGTTTCCTTATTTTGGGTTTCTCCGCTTGTAATTGGCTCTATGCACAGCAGCCATATTATCACTTCCTTCACAGGTGTTACCAATGATACTAATGAAGGCTCTGTTCCATTTAGTGTAGCACAGTGGTTTCCACGACCCCCATAACTCTGAGAGTGTACAAATGGAACCAAATGGATTCCATGGATTACGGGTCCATTTGGTTCCATTTGTACACTCTCAGAGTTACACACCCGTAATGGGCCCCCATGAGGGTCCCTGGACCCCAACTGTAGACCCACTGGTGTAGCAGAGTGTTTCCAGTGAGCCAACATGCACAATATCAGCACCCTGACTCTGTTTGACCAGAATGGAACAGAGCCTTCATTAGTATCATTGGTAACACCTGTGAATGTCTTCATAATATGGCTGCTGTGAATAGAGCCTATTGCACTGGTTCTCGAACGTCATGAATGAAAGGTCCATTAGGTTCCATTTGCACACTACTGGGGTTCAATTAACAAAAATGTCTGAAAATAGCAGATCTACAAGCTCACAACGCGTCGCATCGCGACGTGTTGTGAGCTTGTAGATCAGCTATTTTCAAGTAGCCTATGTATAAAATAGGGCTAACGTGGTTAATGTAGAACGGGAAACATCACGTCAGACCCTCTAACCCTCAGCATATAGGAGCCAGTGTTGATTTTGTCGACTAAAACTATGACGACTACCTTTTTTCACAGATGAAAACTAAATAAAAACTAAGCTATGATGACTAAAACTATAACAAACACATTGACAATTTCGTCAACAAATAAAAACTAGACTAAAATATTAGTGAGGGACTAGAGGAGAAGAGATCCTGTAGAACTAAAAGACAGGTAATTTTATGTTTGGTTGTGCTCAGGTGTTGCGCTCTGAAAATAGCCAATCTACAAGCTCACAACGTGTCGTAGATTGGCTATTTTCAGCATGCAACCAAGTGTAAAATCAGCCATTACGTCACCATCAAGGCGCCGCCAAAATAGATTTTAGTCAACTAAATCAACTGTAGATTTAGTCGACAATAATCTTATGATAGTTGGTCGACTAAAACTAGACAAAAACTAAAACATTTCAGATGACTATTTTTATGACACAAACTAAATGGAACTTTATTCAAAAGACTATGACTAAAACTCAATCAAAATTTGCTGTCAAAATCAACACTAATAGGAGCAAATTGGGGCTGCATGCTTGCTGAGTCCTCTCACACACAACTGCATGGCCATGCACAGCTCCAATGTCATCATCACGTATGCTGACGACGCGACAGCGATGGGCTAGATTGTGGACGGCGACGACGATGATGCTGCCAACAGGGACAGGGGGCGGATCGCTGACACTTTTGTGCCGGGAGAACAGCCTTGCTGTCGTCTTCAACAAGACCAGGGAGCTGATGGCGAACTACAGGAGGCCTAGGAGAAAGCACGCCCCCCTATCTTCATCGACGGCGTGGCAGCGGAGAGGGTCAGTGACCTCAAATGGGCCATACTGTCAGGA
Source organism: Gymnoscopelus microlampas (assembly GCF_963454915.1). Classification (NCBI taxonomy): domain Eukaryota; kingdom Metazoa; phylum Chordata; class Actinopteri; order Myctophiformes; family Myctophidae; genus Gymnoscopelus; species Gymnoscopelus microlampas. The sequence continues at coordinate 57,440,067 of NC_139940.1, forward strand.
ATGAGTGACGAGAGGCACCCAAAAGCAGACGAGTAGGAATCCAGGATAAACTTGACGTATGTATCAAGCCGAACAGGCTGGTTAACAGAGGTAGGTAAGTATTGCAACTTCAGAATGGCTGACTGCTAAACACAGACTCTCCTAAACAATGGTCCACGGACCGACAGGAATGCATTGCAAACACAGGGATTAAATAGACAGGGGATTAACAGGACGCAGGTGAACTCAACAGACAAATCAACAAAGGATAAGCTAACAGGCAACGGGCACAGGTGACTAGGGTTACAATAATTACAGGGAGGTGAGACAAGACAGGAAACAGCAAACAAGGCAGACAGGAAACAATACTACAAAATAAGATATACAAGACCATGGCAAAGGCAGCAGCAACGTAACAGAAATACAATTGGAACACTACAACAGAATAGAGGCCCCAAACAGGTCTAGAGAACAGCCCTAAAGAGTCCAAAACCATATAAGGGCATTCAAGGTCCAAAGGCTGAGGGGCGGAGTGTGACACATACACACCACACACCAGAGGTGGGGACTTGGACTCGAGACTCGAGACTCGACTTGACTTGAAGTCCCGATTTTGATGACTTTAGACTTGCTTGACCAAATCAAAAATAGACTTGGACTTGCTTGGGACTTGAATGCCAAAGACTTGAGACTTGACTTGACTTGAACGCTAAAGACTTGAGACTTGACTTGACTTGAGCCCTCTTGACTTGAAAATTCAAGTCTTTTCAAGTCACTTTCAAGTCACTTTCAAGTCACTTAAGCAAGCCAAAAATGTTTAAAAAGTGTGCATCAACTATAATGTTATTAGTCAGAAATCCCGGCCGTCAGTGACACCTAGTGTAGTGTTGCCAAAGCTGCTTATTTACCCTAACCTTTGGACAAAATTTGGCAACACTGGCCCACATGTTGCACGTTACCAAACAAACAACACACCGGCTTCACTCCTGCCGTGAACTGAAGCCAGGTGGAATAAAATGTCAACTCCAGCAGTTATAGCTTTCCGTTTTAAAGATTACAAGGTGTAGACAAGACGAGAAAAGCAGTATGCAAGGCAAGACCTATTCACATTAACATTACTGCGTGCTAAGCGCAAACTATAACCAGTGGTGGAAAGTAACTAAGTACATTTATTCAAGTACTTTACCTAAGTACAATTTTGACTTATTTTTTACTTTACTGAAGTATTTGCAATTTTCAGTACTTTTACTTCTACATTATTTAGCAGACGCTTTTATCCAAAGCGACTTACAGTAAGTGCATTCAACATAGGTAGGGAACGAAACTACTAATCACCAGAAGTCTTAAGTGCATTTTCTGCAAAAACAAGCAACCAAGAGTAAACCTAGCGCTAAGGTAAAAGTGCAATATATCAGCTACCTACTTCTACTCAACTACATATGAGAGGCAGATATTAGCCTACTTTTACTCCACTACAATTATTTGAAAACTTTAGGTACCAATTACTTTGTAGATTTTGGTTATTAATACAAAACATACATTGACCACTTCAGCGCTATATACATTTCCTCTTCTGCCCCGAATTTGAACGCGGTATCCAGTGCAAGTGCTGAAATTTCACAATCGTGATAATAGAGCCTGCCTGCTTGATCAGAGGATACACTGAATTTGTGTCAGATCCTGTGTCTAGGTGAGACATGGCCTTTGACATTATCTAAATGTCTCAATAGAAGAGCAGGGAGACAAAATACAACCACCCTCATTGTATAAGTTATATTGTAGTAACATACTCTACCATACATATTGTAATTACATTATATTCATTAAAAAGGGCCCTTTTGAACCCTGTCCTCAAGGAGGAAATTAAAAGTACAGTATCTGCGTTCTGTTGGCCTGGAAGAACCCATGTTTTAAAACAAATGCAAATTGTGAAAAATGCTCATGATTTATGTAAATCTTTACATATCTAGAATTAACATTTCGACTTGTTTGGGACTCGAAACAAAAAGTTAGGACTTGTTTGGGACTCGAAACAAAAGGTTAGGACTTGTTTGGGACTTGAAACAAAAGGTTAGGACTTGTGTGGGACTCGAACCAAAATGCCAAGGACTTGTGTGGGACTCGAAACAAAAAGCTGAGGACTTGGACTTGACTTGGGACTTGGCTGTGTTGACTTGGGCTTGACTCGGGACTTGAGAGCAAAGACTTGAGACTCGACTTGGACTTGCAACATAGGGACTTGGTCCCACCTCTGCCACACACCCCAGTGAAAATGTCTGAGCAGCACCTGTACTGTCTCTGTCACCTGAATAAATGATGTGCGAGTCCCCACATCCTCATGTTGTTCAACAACATGCTCCATCGAGAGCATCCGCCTGGCGGGCTGCATCACCGCCTGGTATGGGAACTGCACCGTCCTTGACCGGAAAACACTACAGAGCATCGGCCCAGCCCATCATTGGAGGTGAGCTCCCCTCCATCAAGGACATGTTTCCTTCTTTCTCTATCTCTGCCCTCCTTTCTTGAAACTGCAATGACGGAGATTGTACGACCAATTATGTCACTCACCTGTAAACCTGTGACAATAAAGTTTAGTTATAATCCTGGTCTGTCTCACTATCCCATTAGCCTTGTGCCCTGTGTCTGATTTATTACATCCTATAGAACTGTACCTGTTTTGCCTCCGGCATTTTCATTTGTGTCTTTCTCACCTTTGCCGTTGCCATCCCACTGGGACGAACCCTGAATTCAGAATTTAAATCTGGAAACACTCAGGCTTACAGAGAAGCATGGGGGAGTGGAGGGGTATCAGAGTTGCCAAGCGAGTGGGACATGTGGACGGGGGTAAGGACAGTGACATTGAACCAGTTCTTTACTCCCTTCAACCACTAAAATTAAGAGGTCGGTATCCACCCTGCACCACCAGGGCAGGACCAGAACATAAATCTACATCAACAGTGACATCCTCCCTGAGCAGAATAGGCTCTATGCACAACAGCCATATTGGAAAGAAATTGGGCCTCTTCTTACTTCCTTCACAGGTGTTACCAATGACACTAATGAAGGCTCTGTTCCATTCTGGTCAGGGTGCTGATATTGTGCATGTTGGCTCACTAGAAACACCCCTTATGGTGGGTGTGTAACTCTGAGAGTGTACAAATGGAACCAAATGGACCTGTAAGGGTCCATTTGGTTCCATTTGTACACTCTCAGAGTTATGGGGGTCCTTGAAAATAAGACAACCACTGTGCTACACTAAATGGAACGGAGCCTTAATTAGT
>NC_139940.1:57448326-57728326 GCF_963454915.1 Gymnoscopelus microlampas
TGTAGGCATCGACCATAGCCCGGAGGTAAGAAGGAGCTAGTCACAACAGGTCTCCTAGAATAATGCCATGGTAAATGGTGTTATGCTGAACTAAACATGATTGTATTATGTTGTCAGCAAATCATTTAGATGGCAGCCTCAAATATTCAATAAAAAATGTGCCAATTAATGCAACAAAAATATATGGAGTCACTACAGCTCAAAAGCCACTTCAACTCATGATCTTATTAGAGTAATTGAACATAATAAAGTCTAAATCAAGTCTAGCCTATATTTCCAAAACTTTTCAAGCCACCTATATTTGTGATTATATTTATATTTGTGGCCCAGGACGCACCATGCATTTTGTGCAGTAAAATACAATAAGCATTCAATTTGCATAATCTGTCAGGACATTAGGCTACAACATTTCAAATATGTTATGCAATAAATTCAATCACCAATTAAATAGGTTTCCCAGTTTTATCCAAAGATATATGGGAAAATGTGTCTTCTGGTTAACTTACTTGCTACAGCATTTTTTGACTGATGTTTCTCCACGCTGGGGGCTGAATATATCGGTTAATTTAAAAAAACATTTCTCCGCCTTCCTTTTCTTGTGTATCTCCCTTTCAACTCCACCTTTCCTCTCTCTCTCACTGGGAATGGGGCTAGGGTCCACTGATACTGGTAACGTAACATTTTGTCGATATAGAATCGCTGCTCCGACAGTCCCCTTGCTCACTCACACACTAGTTTTTCTTTTTTACAACGGCGCTGGTCTCGGGGCGGGCGGAGAGCGAAGTAAACCAATCACAACTCGATTCTTCTAAAGAAAACTTTGATTACTGACATTTTGACCAATCGCTGATCTTGACAACTTTTCTTTGTGTTGACAGAGGGCTCTGCTGTGTTGATGTGGCCGCCACCCCGCAGTCAGAGCAGTTCTGGGCTGAAACATATGTTTTTGTGCCCCGTGTTTTGACAGGACCATGACTGCAGGCCACGTCAGTTATCCACTTAAACCCCACGTGGTTGAGTGAAGTCCCTCAGGGGTATACCAGTGTCTTTTCTTGTTTTCTGTTATTGTGGGGAAAGCTTTCGCTGAAAATAGCGATCGACACCACGTTGTGAGCTTGTCGATATGCTATTTCATTAGATATTATATTTATATTATAGCTATTTTATTTCATTAGATATGTCATATTCCATTATATTCAAGGGCTTTTGGAGAGAAATGAGACTCCAGTCACTTTCAAAGTAGAGCACTGCAGAGGACAGGTGTGTGTGTCTGTGTCCAGTTGACACTCGTTAATGTCATAGGCATCAAGGCAATTATGCTTCTGCACTGTCAAATATGCCTTCAGCTAATCTTTCAGATTAGTGGGACTCATTCAAATGACCACCAGTCCCAGGACTCACTTCATTAAGAACCTAGCAACATCACAAGCAATTCAGCACGGATACGTCCACAGAGGCAGCCCATGTAACGGCCCAAGTTTATTTACCTCTAATGGCACTAAGTCATAAAACAACAAACCTTCAAAAGTGAATTCCGAATTTATGCCTCTATTAGCAGTAGTGGTACCGGCATATTAATGGTAGCAGTAGTGACATTGTTTTTGCCGGTTCGATGAGCACTCCCGAACCTAACTGTTCTGGCAGAGTATGCAGCTACCTTAACATACTGGTACCATTAACATGCCGGTACCACTACTGCTAATAGAGGCATCCATTCGGATTCAGAATTCACTTTTGAAGGTTTGTTGTTACACACACAATACTGCCACAGAACACTTCTGTGTTCTGGAAGCCTGACCCCGCCCACCACGACTTGCACAGTGTTGGTCGTTCAAGCCACTGACTGAAGCAGTGTACGCTACAGCCAGCGCTGGAACCGATGGTTTTAATACATGGACATCGTGACACATCGGGTCACTAGAGAGATTTCAGAGGTTGGCTCGTGAGGCTAGTACAGCCAACGTCTCTGCCAAACTGTTTTCTTTTCACTGCTAGATATATCACGCCCACCTTGAACTTCTGACCAATCACAGTAGTCAAAACATCTCAGGGGAGCAGAACCACCGAAAAAAGGTTCAGAGACCGGCCACCTAAAGCTCTGAATGACATCCTATTACCAAGACCCTGTTGAAGACCTAAGTGTCGAAACGCGTCGGTCAGCTGTTGCCTTGCTCATCTGCTAAATAAATGATTACATATTTTTTCACCTGAAGACGGAGTGCCGCAGTATTTTTTCCCTAAAGTCACCTCACCACACAGGCAGCACTTTGGTTTCCTTTGCTTCGACGTCCTATAGTTTGCAGCCAGCTGAAAACGGACAAACGTCGCCGGTTCTGGTGTGGCGTGCGTTGGGCTTTGGTGGTACCAGTATCTTAGCGGTAGTGTCGGCAGGACGGGTGATGCTGATTAGTTCTGTGTGTGATGTTGGGTGACGTTAGAGTAACCCTAGAAGCGAGCGAATCTTTCAGCTGACACAGCTGTCACACCTTGTACACACACACACACACACACACACACACACACACACACGCACGCACACGCACACGCACACGCACGCACACACACACACACACACACACACACACACACACACACACACACACACACACACAATAAGCAAGCACGTACGCGCACACACACGCACAGACAGAAAATGCACATACATGTGAGGTCAACACCAATTAGGCCTTCTCTTGCATTAGCCTAATTAACCAGGCCAAGAAAAGCACACCACACCCACTGTTCTGCACTGGGTACTGTTTCATATACCTCCCTGAAACCCCCTTCACACACACACACACACACACACACACACACACACACACACACACACACACACACACACACACACACACACACACACACACACACACACACACACACACACACCATAAGCAGAGACATGAGTTACAGAGACATTCAGCAGCAGAGCATCTGGCATCATCATGGTCCTGGCCAACACATCTCTAAAGTCTGACATAATACTTTGTTACGTGCCGGTGTCAAAAAAAATAGCAGATATACAAGTTTATAATTCATCTCAGAGCGACACGATGTAATAGAGTGTCGCAGTTCCGCCACTTCCTGGTGCCGGAAGTAAATACTCTATGCATTTTTCCCATTGACTTTTCCAAAAATATTTATATCAATCAATTTAAGCCTAGAATCAAGCCATCCAGGATCCTGGTGAATCATGACCATAAAACCTTTTTTCTGTGATTTTTCTTTATTTTATATTTAATGATATGATATACTATATTTAATAAATACCCTTTGTTTTGCTGTTTTCAAAAAAGTTTTTTCACAGAATCAAACGTTTTATGGTCATGATTCACCAGGATCCTGGATAGCTTGATTCTAGGCTTAAATTAATTTATATAAATATCTTTGTAAAAGTCAATGGGAAAAATGCATCGAGTATTTACTTCCGGCACCAGGAAGTGGGCGGGAACTGCGACGCTCTATTCACCACTGGTGAATTATAGTGAGGTGTAGACCAGTGGTTCTCAACCTTTTCAGGCTGCGACGCCCCAAAAGAATCATATATGAACTGAGGACCCCCCAACATAATCATATTTGAACTGACAAGCGCTGGAATTGTAGGAGTTGAGGCATTACATTTAGACTTGGTTCCACAGGGTCAAACTAATGTTTGATGTTCGATCGTTGTAGGCATTGTGAGCTTTTAGATCAGCTATTTTCACAATTGTTGTGTTTGACCAGTTGTTATGGTGTAGTTTGTTGATTACTTTTGATGCAGTAATGGTATTTGATTTCATTTTTCTTTAATTTCTCTTTTTTTTTGGTATTTGGTATTAAAAGTCCTTAAATTTCCACTTTACTGTTAGGCGGGCATCGGCCTCAGGCAGTGGTGTGTTCTAGATTTTTTTGGAGGGTATACTATAACAATTCCCCCCCAGTTACTCCTACACGCACGGCACGCACGGGCGTATAATTAATTAATGTAAAAGAATTGCCCCGCACAAACTCGGCCAGGCCCACTCAGGCCCAGTTTCACAGCAACACTGAGTAGCCTACACTTACAATATGCTTTGTACTGATTTTCTACTGTTTCTAATGTTAATCACCCTGTAACTCAACCACTTCGGAGCTGCTTTTAGCCTTGGATGCATTTAGAAAAAATATATATATTACCATAGAAGTGCAAAGATTGTTATAAATAAATGCTGGTTAGGCTTATCAGCTATAATAGCAGTGTTAACAGCGAGCCTTCCTGTATCTATTACAGAATTAACTTGGCATTGAAGACACAAACTGTATTGACAAAACTATGTTTTGCTGTGCTATGACGCGCAATTTGAATACTAATGAAGTACTCAATTCAGTGACCTACGTTCAATGAAGTGAGTGGCAGGTCGTTGAAATGTGTGAATTCCTTCGCCAGTAGCCATTAATTATCACCTCAAGAACAATAGCCATGCACATGATAAGCCATCACCTCAGAGTTAGACTAGTCAGATGGTCAGATTGATCACATTTTTGCTGTTTGTATTGCTGCGCCCCCCAGCCCAGCCAGCAGCCACTCCTGGGTGCAGCGTATCAGATGCGTATCAACGTATCAGATACGCTGTTTTGAACAGTTTTTGAAGGTATACGGTGGTGACGAAAACAATCTACAGGGCATACTACGTATACAGCGTACCACGGTAGAACACATCACTGGCCTCAGGCACACTGTTATTTCAATCCACACCACACTTGGCACAAACACTGTTCAGGAGTCTGTCCTGAGAATAGTTACACCAGGGGCCACGTGTGCCAGCCGCCACAGGCACAACGTTGCTCCAATCCCAAGCAAACTCGTCCAAAACTCGGCCCAAACTCGGCCCAAACTAGCCCCACCAAGAAACCTAAATTGCACACATAGCACAACAGTGATACAGCTTTCTTCTTTCACTATTATAGAAACAGGACTGAATTAAATACATGCATTTCCTTTTGACATGTTTGATATCACAATTGAATAAAATATATGTATCTTAATCACATTGACAGTAGAAAGGGGCAGGGCTTCAAGAGTTATATACATATAGGCCAAAACGTGAAGCGGCCTGTTATGATGGACAGACAGATAGACAGACAGACAGACAGACAGACAGACAGGGGCGAAAAACATAATCTCCACCGCCCCTGCTGTTCCGGCCCGACGGAGATGACCATGTCATGTTCCTTCTCCTCCACGCGTGAACAATGCCGCCCGTGACCTGTCAGCACCCACGACACGGCCCTGCAGACCGCAGCCATTTCTGACCCGTAGCATTAAATACACCTGGCCTTCGCCATCCATCTCCGGTGTTGCCACATAGCGTTAATAATTAACACTATACAAGCCCGATAACTAGTGGCCTCGGCCACCGTTACAATGATTGGGTATATGTGCGGCTGTTAGCGGAGTTTACGATGGCGACACCCTTACACACCCCCTGACATCTGTACACTAAGCATTTTGGTCGGACTAATCCGTACAATTTGTAGAGTGCCTCTGCGGCCAGGCTGACACAGGAAGAAATAAATAAATAAACGCGAGGACTCCGGTATCGACTAAATGTAAGGTCATCGTGTGAGTGTGTGTGTGTGTGTGTGTGTGTGTGTGTGTGTGTGTGTGTGTGTGTGTGTGTGTGTGTGTGTGTGTGTGTGTGTGTGTGTGTGTGAGGGGAAGGGGAAGGGGTTGTTAGGTTACCAACAAGCACAACCTAATACCTGATCCCGTCTGGCTGGCTCATGGCAACAGAGAGAAGCAGGGGGAATGAAGGACAGATTGGGGAGTGGAAATTAAGCTCGACTGACAATACATTTTGTTTTGAGTTTCACCTCTAAAAAAAAAAGCAAAAAAAATGAGGTCCTTCATTTAGCACTACTGACCTAATAAACAACCGGCCATGTCTACATACAGTTCCAGCAGGTATGGGATAACAACCATGAAAAAGCTGTACTTACTGTCTATAGATGCAGAGTGTTTTCAGCAGGCGTTGTTTTTCTGGCTCACATGGGAAGCTTCCTCCACATATCTCTGCTGTGACTGAATTCTCTCTCTGCAGCCAAACTCATACACACACACACACATCACATTGAGTCATACTGTAGGGCGTGTGTCTGTCTGGGAGTCACATGGAATGGGGAAAGGGTGTTTCGCGCGCACACACACACACACACACACACACACACACACACACACACACACACACACACACACACACACACACACACACACACACACAGACCATATTATTCTTATCTGATCTCAATAGTAATAAAAATAAATACATAATAATAAGAATAATAATAAAACTCACTTCCTTTCCTCCACGCACGCTTACACGCACACGCACGCGTACGCACACGCACACACACACACACACACACACACACACACACACACACACACACACACTCAGAAACACACCTCTTGTTTTTATTTCATTTTTGTGTGTAATGTGTATAATATAATCCCATAAGAGATGGGCCAAAATGATGGCATGACACAAAAACTGTAACTGTTCTGTCTGCCGCGCGACACACACACACACACACACACACACACACACACACACACACACACACACACACACACACACACACACACTGTTGCCTTGTCATGCTAACCTCAGTGAAACATTGTTTTCAGGTGTGCTAACTTCATTTACTGGCATTCTGTGCTGTGTCTCGACATGCAGTGTGTTTGTTTAAGCCCCAGCCTGCGTTTCAGCCCCACCCTGCTAGCTTTAATGAGAGAACAATGCTCTAATATGTATCAAACTCCCACGCTCGCTGTGACTCATTCACATACTCACCTTCTAAGTAAACACCTGAGGAGTCTAAATCAGTGGTGGAGTAAAAGTACTCAAATGTTTGACTTAAGTAAAAGTATCAATACTGCAATGTAGAAGTAGCCTACTGTTACGAGTAAAAGTCCGGAATTCAAGTAAAAAGTACAAACGTGTTTTTATGAATATGTACTCAAAGTACCAAAAGTAAAAGTACTAAAATGTTTGAACGTAGCAGATCTACAAGCTCACAACGCATTGCGATGTGACGCGTTGTGAGCTTGGAGATCGGCTATTTTCAAATAGCCTATATCAAATAGGGCTAAAGTCGTTAGTGTATGTTCTATAATGTAATCATTTATATCTGCAAAGTAACTAGTTACTAAAATGTTCAAATAATTGTAGTGGAGTAAAATTATAATATTTTCCTCTGAAATGTAGTGGAGTAGAAGTAAAAGTATAGACAATTGGACATACTCCAGTAAATAATAATAATAATAATAATCTTTATTTGTATAGCGCTTTTTAAAAACAAGTTTACAAAGTGCTTCACAACACAACCCACAACAGACAGTGTGGGGAAAAGCAGAACAAAAAACAGAAAAACAAGACCGACAGTTCGTTTAACAAATACAACAGCAAAAAAAGCAGAAAACAATAGAGGCCATACAATGGAGTCCTCAGATGGGTAAAGTGCTCTAGTTAAACGCCATTCTAAAAAAGTGGGTCTTTAGACGAGTTTTAAAAATGGCCAGTGAGGTAGATTGTTTAACTTCCAGAGGAAGATTATTCCATAAAAGTGGAGCCCTAACAGCAAATGCTCTACCCCCTTCTGTGACCATATTAGACATTTTTTCCTCAAGCAACAGCTGGTCTGATGATCTAGTAAAGTAAAAGTACCTCAAAATTGTACTAAAAGTACAGTACTTGAGTAAATGTACTTAGTTACTTTACACCACTCGTCAAAATGAATGTAGCTTGTTTCAACGTTCAAGGTGAACCACTTAAATCCCAAGTACTACACAGTCAGACAGACAGACAGACAGACAGACAGACAGACAGACAGACAGACAGACAGACAGACAGACAGACAGACAACAGCATGCATAATAACAACAACAACAACACATTTATTAAACAGGAAAAAGTGCTCCTCGGAGCACAAGTCTCCGCCAGGTCAGGAAGGTTATTGTGGCCTCCTGGTGGTGCTATAATAGGCCATTGTGAAAAGGGTGCCATTTCTTCTTAGGCCTTTCAATCGGACAGTGCATTCATGATTTGAGGCTTTTTGTTCCAAAAATGTGTTTTGCTAAATTAGACCTGCTGGTGGCGCTATAACAGGCCAATGTGAAAAGGGTGGCATTTCTTCCTCGGCCTAGTGTGAATGTGCGTGTGAAATTTCACTGACATTGCAAGATGCGTCATGATTTGAGGCATTTTGTTCAAAACTGACGTATCCTGCAAACTTTGGAAGCCAACCTTAGCCAATGAGGATGGCACATGGCAAATCGGACAGATCCGGGTTGATCACATGACTATAGAGATACTGTGTACCGATTTGCATGACATCTGGATTAAATCTGTAGGAGTAATGTAAATAAATGGGTTTTGCACAAATCGGCCTCCTGGTGGCGCTATAACAGGCCCATCTGAAAGATTTGGGGCAGAGGTTCTGAATTGGCATCCAGGGAGTGTGTGTGCACAGTTTTGCAGAGACCGGGCCAAAAATGAAAAAATAGCAAAAATAGCAGATCTACAAGCTGAAAACGTGTCGCACTGCGACGTGTTTTGAGCTTGTAGATCGGCTATTTTTGCTACTTTTGTGTGACTAAAATGACGAGCATTAATTACGAAAAAAGTCAAAATGCGGAGATAAGAGGTTTCTGGCCGCCAGTATTATGCAATGTGGCCCTCTGGAGTGAGTGTGGAAATATAGTGGCCCTCACCGTCATCAAAGTTGCATCACCCCTGACATAATCTATATGAGTCTATACCTCCATTCACTGCATATACTATATGAGTATATACATTCAGTCACTACAGTATATGAGTCTACATTCATTTACTACATATATGAGTCAGTATATACTGTACATTCATTACATATAGGTCTACTATAGGAGTCGGGAAAGACTACGCGACAGCTGGTTGGCGGAGGCATACAAAAACAATGTGGTGTGTTTTTGTTTGGTTTCTAGGCCTACTTCACAGCAGTCTCTAGAGGCTCCATGCCGTAACTACTAAAATGCAAGTGTAGTTGAACATACATCCATCCGCCTGAACAAAACATCTTGTTTTGATATATAGGGACAACGACATCAAATGATTGTCAACCAATTTAGTATAGCTTCAATTGACTGGATGCGATCTCAGAGTCATTGAGGGAGAGAATACATCTGCCCAACGTGCAAGGAGGGAGACAACGTTTGGGAAAGCCCTCTGCTTCACTGATGCCGAATGAGAGGATTAGGTTTGATAACAGACTAATAACTGGGATAAAGTATGACCGGGGTCTTCAACATTTTGCAGGCCAAGGACCCCTCAGCTGAGACAGAGATGAAGCAGGGACCCCTACTACATATTGTATAAAATTGTGTTGTAGATTAAACTTTTTCAAAGATTTCATAGATAGCTAAATATACTTGTGTGACAGCACTATCATCAGTGTTGGATTCATGTAATTGTCTCCGCCAGGCCGACAGTATGTTTTGTATGTATGTCCGTCCGTCGGTCCGTCGGTCCGTCCGTCCGTCTGTCCTTCTGTCTGTGAACAGCTAATCTCTGGCACCATTGGCCCGGTCGCTGCGAAATTGTGCACACACACTCCCTGGATGAATGCAGTGTCTGTTTGCCGTGAAAGGCCTAAAAAGAAATGGCACCCTTTTCACATTGGCCGATTATAGCACCACCAGGAGGCCACAATAATCTATCTGACCTGGCGGAGACCTGTGCTCCGAGGAGCACTTATTCTAGTTTCAAACATTTAACCACATAAACCATCAATGCTTGGTAAACTTGACCTCGCACTCTTTTTCCCCCTCTACACAAGAGCGTTGTGAGCTTGTAGAACTGCTCCCAGTTCTCGACAGACAGACAGACAGACAGACAGACAGACAGGCAGTAGTATTGAATAATTTAATAATAATTTATTAGACAGAAATGTAAACAGCACGTGGTACAGTCGTACATTTCAAACTCAGGGTTTTAATACAACAGTAAACAGGTCCAAGGAAACAGGCAAAATCGAAATCCCAAAAAACAGGCAACAACTAACCCTAACATGGAATGGAATGGAACTAAGGGTCCATTCCATGTTTTTGTTTTGTTTGTTTGGAGCTTTTAACCAGGGTGATGTGGTCATGCTTGTTCTTGCCAGTGCAGCAGAGCATAGCAGTGAGCAGCAGCATTGTGCAAGGTCGAAGCACACCGTTGGCATGAGACCATGACATGTAGGACAGTCACAGGACCCAGACACACAACACACTACAGGAACAGAAGGCAGCTAAAATAGAACACAAAACACACAACACAACACTAACACAACACAACACAACACAACACAACACAACACAACACAACACAACACAACACAACACAACACAACACAACACACCAGCTCAGTGGCCTAGTGGCCAAGTACACCAGCTCATTGGCCTAGTGGTTAGAGTGTCCACCCAAGGGTTGGATTGGAGGTAAGTCCCTACGACATACTAGTGTCTTGTCCAGGGTCAAGCACAATGTCGATGGGAGGCAACATTTGGTTCCAGTTTTAATCTGATATCAGTGAGTATATAGCCAGGGACCTACAGTACTGTTGAGCAGGGTTGGACTTGGTGGAGGGAATGGGGGGAATCCACCCATGAAACACGTCTGTGTGCTATCTGTGCCTCTGTGAAGGACTTCGGAGTGCTATCTAATGAGTGTGCTCGATTTTGTTTCTACTTAGATAGCCAGATAGGCAGAGGGAGACAGACCATGACAGTGTTACCAATGCTACTAAGGTTCCATTCCATTCCATGTAGCGGAGTCTTTCCACTGAGCCAGCAACAACATAGCACACTATATAGCAGCACCCTGACTCTAGCTGTGTCCCAGTTCACACCTGTCACCTGATGGAGCAGTGCTCTAATGAGCCGGGTGTGAGTTTCAGTTGTCCAGCTGTCTGTAAGCATTGACTTGGAGTGGATGTTGTTCAATGTTAAAACAAAATAAATAAAATAAAAATTGAAACAAAAGTTTTTCAGAAATGGGCAGATATACAAGCTCGCAGCGCGTCACAAAGTGACGCACTGTGAGCTTGTATATCTGCTATTTTTGAGAACCACTGTTCTAAATGCAAAGTTTTCCGAAAAACTTATGTTGCCGTAATATATAGCTAAAAGCTAAAACGACACAGATGGTTTCCCAGTTTTAATGGGTTAAAAGTCCGAAAGCAAAGTAAGCAGAGCAAGCATGAACCATAGCCAACATACAGGGGAAATAAGTAGAGTGCAAAGAGAACAATATGGTGCTTCAAAGAAACTAGAATACCAGGTAAACCCCCAGCATCTGTCTAAACAGAGACTCAACCGAAAAAGTGATGTTAAAATGATATGTCGTCGCTGTCGGGCAGAAACCAGCTATCTAAATGTTTGTTTGTTGTCTCCGCCAGGCCGAAAGGCATGGCGAGAGAGTATGTTTTACCCTCCGTCCGTGTGTCCGTGTGTCCATCTGTCTGCGAGCGGCTAATCTCCGGCACCGTTGGCCCGGTCGCTGCGAAACTGCATCACACACACTCCCTGGGTGCCAATTCAGAACCTCTGACCCAAATTTTTCACATGGGCCGGTTATAGCGCCACCAGGAGGCCGATTTGTGCAAAACCCATTTTTAGATATTACTCTTATATGTTTTATCCAAACATCACGCAAATCGGTACACATTATCTCTATAGTCATGTGATCAAGACGGCTCTATCTGATATGTCATATTCCATCCTGATTGGCTAAGGTTGGCTTCCAAAGTTTGCAGGATTGGTCCATTTTGAACAAAATGTCTCAAATCATGAATGCAGCGTGCGTGAAAATGTGCACGCACATTCCCAATATCCTGAGGAAGAAATGCCACCCTTTTCACCTTACCCTGTTATAGCGCCACCAGCAGGTTTAATTTAGCAAAACACATTTTTGCAACAAAATGCCTCAAATCATGAATGCACGCACATTCCCAGTAGGCCGAGGAAGAAATGCCACCCTTTTCACATTGGTCTATTATAGCGCCACCAGGAGGCCACAATAACCTACCTGACCTGGCGGAGACCTGTGCTCCGAGGAGCACTTTTTCTAGTTTATTTTCTTTTTTTGTATAAATCAGTGCTATTACAGGCCCATGTGAATAAGTTGGGGCAGAGGTTCTGAATTGGCATCCAGGGAGTGTGTGTGCACCGTTTCGCAGTGACCGGGCCAACGGTGCAAGAGATTAGCTGCTCGCAGACGGACAGGACACACGGCCACACGGACAAACGGACGGACGGACAGGGGGTAAAACATACTCTCTCTCTCCTATCTCCACTTGAGCTGTATTTGGGTGAAGTGATGATAATACACATTAAGTATCTGACCATGTAGTAAGTCACCATACCAACTTTGATGATGCAGTATTGTGTATATTATTGAGTTTTTTTTTTTTTCATTTCCTGAAAAGTTTATATTTTGGACATACTGTAGCTAGTTTTGGTCCGACAGCAGAGATATGGATTATCCCTCACGTTACAATGTCCTCCTTGTCACATTTCTCTTGTACCTTAATTTGATTTAAACAAAAACAAATACATCATTTTTATTATAATGTCCCGTTTCATGTTGAAGTAAAGATTCTTCCAAGTTCCATGACAGCACAATGAGCACATCCTTGGAGTGTCTCCGTTCTCCAGATAAGTCCGGGCTTGCATCTAAACCATTACATTACCTAAAGCTTATTAAAATGAGGCTATAATAAAATAAGTATTAATCATTCATTAGCAAGAGAACACGTTTATCAGCACCAACCCCGACCGGTGCGCATGTAGAGAAAGAAAGAGACTTGCGCGTTCCTTCAGTTTTAGTTAAGTTTTACTGCATGCAATATTTTATTTAAAAAATGTGATCTTCAGTGGTCAATTCCATGGATTGTGGATTAACCTCATTCCCAGGTTTTCTTGTCCTTAGCCAATCAGCAGTCAGCTAATGAATATTAGTGATAAGCAGATACAGTTACAGTATAATATCTGAAAATGCCATGTGAGTTAGAAGAGTTAATCAATATGATCAAACACTGAGTGGGCCAAGGGTTAGAGGGTGGGCAGAGAGGAATATGGGGAGTGGGGGGGTCACTGGATAGCTCCTTGGGAACTTGGAGCACGGAAGAGCAAAGTTATAGGGGCCAATTGGCCCCAGGCTTCTTTATATAGAGAAATACCTCAAACAACCTAAGAAAATGTTTGGGACAGACACCATACAGTCTTTGAGGGTGTTAGTCTTTTGAGGGTGCTAAACACAACTGTAGGGATCTTGAAGGAACTTTTGAAGTGAGACATTCAATAGTTGTTAATCCCCAGAGAAGAGTTTAAACTAAGAAATGTGTCAAGGCAATGTTGTTTTTTAAATGTACTCTATGCAACACCTACCCCCTGGGGTAGCGCCATTGCACCTGTCTCTGTGTGCTGTTTTCCTATTAGGTGATTTCCGTTCCACGCCATTAACAACATTTGCAAATGTTTAGCGACACTTAACAACAGCAGTCAGCAGCGACCTTGCATTGTTACACAACACTACAAGACTATTAATTATATCACGGACCACTTGCACAGTGCATGGCTGTGGTTAAACACAGGAGAAAAAAAGTGGCTGGAGAGTGTGTTGAACATCAACCCTCAACAACACATCATGCCTCGACAACACGTCCCTGTCCATCAAAAATAGCAAAAACCAACACAGAATACAGAGCGGAACAGCATCTTTGATAGCATAGCTGGCCGGCTATGCTTTCTGTGTCAGTCTCCGATGACGACTTTGATTTAAAAGGACAAAACTTACGTTAGGCATATTCCTCGTTCTTGTTCATGGACCATTGAATTATTATTACTGTAGAAAATAAACTTTACATTATTATGCAAAGCAGCCCAGCAAGGCTAACTTCAGCGACAGGCGACGAGGGACAGGTCTCAGCTGCAGACCCAGTGGCAGACAGGACAGCTCTGAAGATGTCTTATCTTTATGTCTATCCTTATTCTCATGTACACACAGCAAATGTAGGCCCTACTTAATTCTGATGAGTGTGCAAACCTTACGTGTCCATTTGGTTCCATTTGTACACTCTCAGAGTTATGGAGGTCCTTGAAATCAAAAAGGTTTGAAAACCACTGCTTTGGGACAACGTTATACAGTGGTGTTCTCTGTGTGCATGCTGTGTGTGTGTGTGTGTGTGTGTGTGTGTGTGTGTGTGTGTGTGTGTGTGTGTGTGTGTGTGTGTGTGTGTGTGTGTGTGTGTGTGTGTGTGTGTGTGTGTGTGTGTGCTTGCGCGCGCGCGTGTGCGTGTGTGTGTTAACACAACCCATCGGATTGGCCGAGCTTGGTGCCATGTGTGTGCACTAATCCAATACATGCATGAACTGTCTGTCTGTCTGTCTGTCTGACTCCCATTTCTGCCAATAGGCTCTATGCACAGCAGCCATATTATCACCTATTTCACAGGTGTTACCAATGATACAAATGAAAGCTCTGTTCCGTTTAGTCTAGCACAGTGGTTTCCACGACCCCCACAACTCTGAGAGTGTACAAATGGAACCAAATGGACCCTTACGGGTCCATTTGGTTCCATTTGTACACACCTGTAAGGGGCCATTTGGAAGCCCATGAGGGTCCCTGGACCCCAACTGTAGACCCACTGGTGTAGCGGAGTGTTTCCAGTGAGCCAACATGCACAACAACAGCACCCTGACTCTGTTTGACCAGAATGGAACAGAGCCTTCATTAGTATCATTGGTAACACTAGCTCCAATCGGAACCTCACCCTCCGCTGTATAGCTCCGAGATGAGGTTCCATATCGTTCTCTGCCGTTCGGCTGAAAAATGTCCGCACATTTGCCACTTTACATGTTTCTTACCCCTTTCTGCACATCGTATCCAAAAAGTAAAGGTATTCTGAAATGATCACAGATGTTTGAAATTTTAACTCACCATAAAATCTAACAAACGATTTGAAAAAAGCACTTTATTCGCCTCTCTCCTCCGCCGGTTACATGTTTTTAAGACATTGCGCAAGAGTTGCGCCCATAGAGATAACATTACTGATTCCCCTGCTGGTCAAATGTTGAATTGCATCTTCTAATGCATAATATTATTGAACCGGCTGAGGAGAGAGGCGAATAAAGTGCTTTTTTCAACTCGTTTGTTAGATTTTATGGTGAGTTAAAATTTCAAACATCTGTGATCATTTCAGAATACTTTCACTTTTTGGATCGGATGTGCAGAAAGGGGTAAGAAACATGTAAAGTGGCAAATGTGCGGACATTTTTCAGCCGAACGGCAGAGAACGATATAGGACCTCATCTCGGAGCTACATAGCGGAGGGAGAGGTACTATATGGGGCTATGGTAACACCTGTGAATGTCTTCATAATATGGCTGCTGTGAATAGAGCCTATGTACGTCATCAACACGACGTCAGCAGTCTCTGACCACATCAGGGATCCCAAAATCTGCATATGTGGTCTACCAGTCGAATGGTAGTGGGTACCGTACCGCACTAGGTACTCTGACAACAGGTACCACGGGTACTGTACAAATATAACAGGACATTTTTTAGGTATTTGTACTTTAATTGAGTATTTCCAATAATAGCCTATCACGGTTTCTATGCTGCTGCAATGTCCAAGAAGCTGAACAAAAGTCCATTTTACTGTTATGTACCTTGAACCATGATCGTTGTGTAGTTCAGGTCATTTGTACTGATTGCTTTCCCTTCCTCTGTATAGGCTCTATGCACAGCAGCCATTTTGGAGATAAATTGGGCCTCTTCTTACTTCCTTCACAGGTGTTACCAATGATACTAATGAAGGCTCTGTTCCATTCTGGTCAAACAGAGTCAGGGTGTTGATACTGTGCATTTTAAAAGTAACTCTGAGAGTTATGGGGGTCCTTGAAATTACTTTAGTTTGAGAACCACTGTGATACATGAAATGGAACAAAGTCTTCATTAGTATCATTGGTAACACCTGTGAAGGAAGTAAGAAGAGGCCCAATTTCACTCCAAAATGGCTGCTGTGCATATAGCCTATTCATCCACAAACTAAAGGTTTGACATGCACAACTCCTAAACAGAATCCTCACTAACACCACCGGCAGAGCACACATAACTCGGTGTTAGCCGCACTTCACTGGCTACCAATTAAGTCCAGAATAGATTTCAAAATGATTTTAACTACTTATAAAGCACTACATGGGCTGGCCCTACTGCCCCCCAAGGATAATGTGAGATCCCTCAGGTCCTCTGACAAAGGCCTTCTTAAGATACCCGCGTCCAATCTCATAACAAAGGGTGACCGGGCCTTTGCAGTGGTTGCTCCTCCCACACTGTGGAACGCCCTACCATTAGCTTTAAGAGTCTGTTGAAGGTTTTCAGAGCATGTTAAAAACACATTTGTTTCGTAAGCATTTTGCTCCATGAAGTTTTACCTGATTCTCATAGGCCAATGCTTAGTTTTATTGTTTTATTACTCTATTTTCATACAATTATACACTGTTTGTAACTTGTTAATCTTGTTTATATTGTGTTCCACTGTACAGCACTTTGTAACCTTGTTTTGAAAGGTGCTTTATAAATAAAATGTACTTACTTGCTTACTTACTAAACTAAAGAACACTGCTGCCCTCTAGAGGCAGAGTGTGGGCGTACACACAATCACATGGAACAAAGAGATCACATTCAGTGGTGGACAAAGTACTCAACTACAAGTGAATATTGCTGCCAAAGTTAAATTACAAATCACACTTTCTAATATCAATGTGTTGCTGTTTTGACATTTGGGCATTAGACAGAAAAAAATATCAAGACTAAAAATAGCAGACCGCCTAAAGTTCTGTCAACTGCCATTGCAACTCTGTATAGAGTAGTATGTGTATCAGGCACGGGTGGGCCCTAAATGTCTCGGGGCCCTGTCCCTGTGCGTGTGTGCTTGTGAGTGCCCGTGTGCGTGCCCGTGTGCGTGTGCGTGTGCGTGTGCGTGTGTGTGTGTGTGTGCAAAAAAAAATCTTCTCAACATATTGTACAAAAATTCCACAAATCAAAATGACATGACAATACAGCCAACAACTGGAGATCTGCATCTCTGGGAGCCGTGGGGGTAGAGCACCTGTCCAGCCGACAGAGAAATCTTCGACTCCTGGCTTCTCTTTATATGGAACACTAACAGGAGCTACTCGTCCACACTGCTTGTTTCCAAAATACAAAAATTGAAGAAAGAAACGAAAAAAGACCATTGGGCCTATTGCATCAAAATTAATACTATAAAATATGGTCAAACATTGGCCAAATTGTCAAATAATAATAAGAAATAGGCAAACATTTTGAAAATACAAGCACACAACGCCTCGCATTAAATGGGTTGAGCTTGTAGATCTGCTATTTTCATAATATTTAGTCAAACTAAGTCAAACAAAACGTAATGCCTCAACTCTTACGATTCCAAGTGCTTGTCAGGGTGGGGGGTCCCCAGTTCAAATATGATTATTTTGGGGGGGTCGTGGCCTGAAAAGGTTGAGAACCACTGTCCACAAAAACCCCAGTTGAACAGATTTGAAGCCAGGGACCGCCATAAGAGAAGATCTTAGTTGTTAGCTTAGATTTTAAGCTCCCGGCAGCCATCGCGGACGCCATCTTGAAAATAATGCCTTTCCACAACTCCGATTTTCCTAGATTTTTAGTATGCTTTCTAGCATGCCCAATACTATAACAGATTATTATTTGGATTTTCAATCATATACTGACCAATCTAATATTGGAATTAGAGCTCTTCACGGGCCCCCCGATTCCGAAAATACCCGAGAGGACCCGAAACCCGTACGGGTCTGATCCGTGTTTTATCATAATCACTCGGGGGCGGGACGGAATCGGTCAGTATTACCTCGGAACTCGGGTCTGTCTATCATTATGTGTAATACCCGAGTGGATCCGAGAAGACCCGTAGTATGCCTACTGCGTGTGTGCGCGCCTGCACAATCAGGAGAGAAACGCAATAAAGTGCTGTAACACGTGTGTGTGATGTTTTAGACTGACCTGGGATCAGGTTTAGTGCAGCAGCGAGTGAAAATGGCTGTGCAATGTGCATCTTGCGCGATGTTTTAGGCTGGTAGCTCAAAAAAGTAGCGCTACGCAATCAATGCATGCGATGCGCACCAGCGGTGTTTACTTAAGTAAAAGTATCAATACTGCAATGTAGAAATACTCTATTACAAGTAAAAGTCCGGAGCGACGCAACGCAGTGTGAGCTTGTAGATCGGCTAGTATGAGCACCGCACCGTACTGCAAGGCAATTGCCAGCTGCCAGGCTGCTTTGAAAACACCACCGGTGTGCATTGGATTCCTCTGACACCGTTGTCCTCCTCAATGAACGAGGTGAAAGCAAAGCTTTAATCATAAAATGGTCAGTGGTCAATTAGTCTGCTATTATTTCATAAAGTCCACATTTATTTACAATGAAACCCCTTTGTCACACATATTACATACCTCAGCGTATATTTATTTATTTTTGTATTGTTTCATATGCGCTTTTTTGAAGGGGTGTCTCCAGGGTCGGGGTCTGTAAAATCTCGGAAATAATCGGGTTTCGGAACAAATTTCACCAGTCCAATTAGGGTCCGGGTCCGTAAAAAAAAAAAAAAAAGTCGGAACGGGTCGGAATCGGACGCAACTCTCACGGGTTCATTCGGGTTTGGTTTTGTTATTTAATTTTTTTTTCGGAACGGGTCGGAATTGGATCAAATTTCACATTTCCATTTCGGTTCTGGACCGTTTTTTTTGGACCTGTGAAGAGCTCTAATTGGAATCATTGCAAACAGACCACTAGGGGGCGATCCCAACTTGCTTGCGGTGGTTTGTGAAAACCTTATGTCTATACCTAACACCATGCCATGAATCAAAAACTTGTCACCAAGTGCACGCTCTTGATGATTTTGGCCGAATTGCCTCTCAGCTAATATGAAAAATCTGTAAGACCTGTTTTTTTTTTTTTCATAATAACTTTTTATTAGCTTTTTGATTTTTACACAGAAAGTTGAAACATGAATGTAATCAGTTTGGTTTAATGACTATAGATGTACTGTGCACCAATTTGCATGATGTTTGGACACAATCTGTAGGAGTACGGTCAAAAAATGTGTTTTGCAAAAAACGGCCTTCTGGTGGCGCTCATGGCAGGCCCATGTGAAAAATTTGGGGCAGAGGTTCTGAATATGCATCCAGGGAGCGTGTGTGTACAGTTTCGCTGTGATCAAGCCAATGGTGCCGGATATTAGCTGTACATAGACAGAGGGGGCAACGCACACACACATGGACGGACGGACGGACGGACGGACGGACGGACGGACGGACGGAAGCCTTACGGCCTGGTGGAGACAATAAAATAAACCAAAAAGACAGTAATAAACCCTGTCTTATAAAAACTGCCAAAGTGGATCTGGGGTATCTGACATGACAGGCTGTGCCACTCTTGTTTTTGTGCTGTTTTGTGCTCTTAGCCAAGTCCTGACATAAGGCTCTGGATTCCAGGACCTGAGCGGAGGTCCATGCTGTCTGATAAACATCAGAGCCAACACACGTCCTGTATGCAGTCGCGAATATTGTGATGTTATTATGAGGTTCATCAGACTAAAATCCCGCTCGCACTCTGCTGAGCAGCATGAAAAGAGCATATTACAGTTAATAAGGGGTACAAGTGCGACTGGAACCTTTCTCCCTCCACAGTCTATGTAGTCCAGGCTTGTCAAACTCATTTTGGGGTCCGGGCCGCATTGGGCGAAAAGTGACTTGATGAGGGCCGTGACCAGTTGCAGCTCACTTGCGTTCACTTACACAGTTGTCACTTGGCTTTGTTTTTCAGCCTGTTGTCTCATGTCATTGCTAACAGTAGCCTATATCACTTTACACATTTTGTTCATTATTAAGAATAGCTACTTCAATTATTGACTTTAATTATTTGTATTACAGTTGTAGGCTACGAGACATTTGGTATGAGAGGTGAAAAGAGCCCCAATAAACCATTTGAAAATAGAAAAATTCAATTTCAAATACTGTCCACTATAACTACAAATTTGTAAATTGTCCCACAACCTTTTTTATGTAGACCTGAGTTATCAATGAATCACAAAAATATGAATAATGCTTCTAACTACCTATTACCATTATCATGTTTTTAAAAATATCCCAAATGGTGTAGCCAGTATGAAATTTAATTTAAATCACTTGCTGCTTCCAGACACCTGACATCTCTTTGCTTTAACCAACTTGTCAATGTCAGGGACCAGTTTTTTTCATAATATAATTGAATGCCTATTATGGGTCATCTATTAGTTTTCTTGCAATGCTGCCCTCTCACTCACTCACTTACACAGACAGTGGGGGTTCAGTGTGTTTATGAGTCCATTGTCCAGTCTGTCTCTCTCTGCTTTATTGTGTCAATAACACTGTGTGTGTGTGTGTGTGTGTGTGTGTGTGTGTGTGTGTGTGTGTGTGTGTGTGTGTGTGTGTGTGTGTGTGTGTGTGTGTGTGTGTGTGTGTGTGTGTGTGCGTGTGTAGCAAATATGCCTACTTACTGGTCGTAACTTCAGCATGGTACAGGACGTAATAATCCATAAATCATATAAATATCATTTATGAATTATTACAATATATATAATATATTGAAACTTACGTCACTGTAATAGTAACGTGAATTCTTGTCAGACTTGCAATAAATATCCCAATAGTATTACTGTAAACAGAGAAATAAGAAATGACACACGCCTTCTTAATAACCGTAGTCTCCAAATTTATTAAGGTAAATAACTACACAAAATTGATCCAAAATGCCAATGCATTTCCTTGTACGTCATAACTAAGTGATCTATGTGTTCTTTCATTCAACGTTTAATGACAGGCTGGTGCTGTCATCAAAGGTCATGACTTAGACCTATTGTAGACCATATTTTGAGAGAGGCCGGTATGTAACACCTTCTCCATCAATATATGTCAACTAGAGGACCAGTTAGATAACTTAGAACCAAAAGCAAAGTATTAGTTCACCCACTGAAATGAGGGCTTAAGTTTTAGTAGATAAAGTGTAACATAGGATATCGTGTGGGAGAGGAAAGAATTGAACAGAAATTAACTACCACGCTGCCTGGAAAAATGACATATCATGGGGCCCTTTAGGAAGAAAGAGACCGACACATACATTCAGCCTATCCTCAATTGTTTGCCATAACGTCATGTGTTCAGAGTCATACGACCTGGGAGTCCTTTTGTGACAGTCCTTTTCCAGAGTCCAGTGAGCGGTCAATGTCTGCCAGGGGTACGGTGGGAGAGCTAGAGTGTCCGGGCGCTGCGGCCCTCACCCCATCTTCTCCCACCCCCCTTGGGCCTTTGGGATCAAGTCAGGCTGGGTTGAGGAGTAGCAGAGATGAGAAGCAGGAAGAGAGAGAGAGAGTGCTGGGGTCTTTCTCTTTATAGTGGGCCGGTTGACCCCCCTTCCTTGGGGGCGGCCCTCTGGTCAGTTCCATAGTGTAGTTCTTCAGTGAATGATATTGACTCATTGTTCGTTCATTGATAACGCATCGTCACAGAGTCTTTTTGGCCTTCTTATTGCACGTGAAATCAAAAATGCAATTCAGGCATATCTTGCATCAAATACATTAGGTTAGGTTTGTTAGTAAATGACTCAAGATAATGTGGCATGTATTTGTTGCTGCTACACAAACCACACGGTGGGTCTTTTCACTCCACACGGCTGTGAGCCGGTTTGTGGCGGAAGGGAGCTGTCATCTTCCATCCATGGATGTCTGACCTGGACAGCTAACTTCTTTGTAAATCTTACTCCGGAACCTTCTATTAATATATTTGACAGAGTATTTTGAAATCACAATGACTTAAGACTTGTTTAGATATCAACATGACAGGCTCCACATCACATAGAAGGCAGGCGAACCTCGCACTGTACTCAAGCAGGGAAACATAGCATTTGGGAACCCCACGGTCCTCCTTATCGTGGCGGGCCTGGAATTGGCAACAATGTACTTTAAAGTCACAGCACATATGATGATATGGGTTCTATTACCCATTTCTAGGTGCCACACACAACATATGCAATGGTTCCTTTCTTCACCCGACTGGGCCTAGTGGGGATGAGAGGGAGAGAGAGAGTGTGTGTGTGAGATGGCATGGCATGGCTGTCCATTTCCTGCATGTCATAAATAACACAGGCCTCCCCCCCCATTTACGTCCAATGAGTGGGGAAGCTGGAGGCAGAAGGAGAGAGCTTTAGTAGGGCTGGTAACCGGAGATCTGGTTGACATTCTGTCCTTATCTTTATGGCCTTGCGAAGACCTGGCTTCAGCGTTCCGGGGGCCGCTGAGGTGAAACTGGTCGGTTGACTTGTTTCTGGGCCTTGTTGTGTCAGCGTGTGGGGGCGGGAGCCCGATACATCTCTTTAATATCCAAAAATGCATTTTTCTGCATAAGTCCAATTTTTGGGGTGTGGCCTGATATTGAATAGCATTGTTTTGCTATTATCACTACAGACCCCCCTCTTCATCGTTGCTGGATCCGTGATGTCATCAAGGATTCATCATCTATGAAGAAAAAGAAAAAGCAGCAGGGCAAAAACCCAAAAATTGGACACGGCCCAGAGACTTTCCGGCCTCTGTGATCTGTAATCATCTGTACATGTCATTATGGCAACACTTCACACATAAAGTCACACATACCAAGGTTGAGAAGCACAGAGGTGAAAAGCAAGAGGATGTCTAGAATATAGGGGTCTATACCTATCTATTGTATACCTTTCTACTTTCCTTATTCAGAGTACAGGCTGCTCTTTGTGTGGGGAGCAGCTGAATTAAGGGCCATGATAATGGTACATCATACTAGGGGGAACACATATAACGGGGCATGCATAGTACTCGTGTCTATGGTGTTGCCTCTGAGAGCAACATTAAACTTGTAGTGGAAGGATGAAGCAAAACAGATGTCTACGCCTATCAACTTCTACACTAGAGGACTAAATGACCTTTCCTGACTTGTATGGAAAAAGGGCAGGGGGTAGCATGCATTCAGAGTGGCTCTTGGTGAAAGTGGGCCTACTTCAATGAGTTTTTTTTCCTTGTAAAGAAAATAAAAATAAAACAATCAAAAACACAACGGCTCTTATCCCATTCCTAATATGTGTGGGAGAGAGTTTTGGTTTTTAATACCCTATTGGCATTTGTCTTGGATCTATGTAGAAAAACAGACAAGCAAAACAAATAAACAAAACAAAAGAAACCTTGGAAGCATTATTGAAGTCATTGAATGAGTCCTAACACTTGACTTGCCATGCAAGGGTGGTCTTCTCTGAATGTCTAAAGGATGTTGTTAGTTTCCGATCCGATTTGTGTCAGTTTCTGAATCAACACATGCCTTCAGCTATTTCTGCCAGAGTAGCACTAACAGTGATGTGGCGATGGTTTCATTTAGACACTGGTGTCTTAAGTTATGGTTTCAGCAACCTTTGTCAGGTTTGTCTTAACCAATGGCCTAGCTGGGCACGGGCACTAAGTAGCTGTGACTTATATAGCACATTGTCACTTGTTTAGGGAGAGATCGGAGATTTTGTTTCAGTGTGTTAACTGCAACCATACTACAGTAAAGAACTACAAACATGGCGACCTCTAATTAGTTACCTAAAGTCAATATGTCTATTTGGGCACCATGCTGTCATGGCTGTTGAGCCTTGGTCCATTGTCAAATAGGTTTAGTTAGAAAATAACTTACACGTGGTCTTGGGGTCACCCTGGGGATCCCTTAAGCTATCATTAGATAGGCAGAGATGAGCACCTTGTGACAGCATTCAGCACTGCTGTCCCTGAATTGTGTCTAACAGACTTGGTCAACAGTTGGCAATCTTAGGGTGATATCATTGTTTATGACTGACCCCCTTGATGCGGAGTTGATGAGTCACGGAGGCCTGACGGAGTGATTTATCAGCGCCGCATTATAATGTCACGCCTGAAATTGCCAAGTTTTGTATCACCTAAAGGGTGGGGTCTGTGAAGTGGCTTAGCATAGCGAGCCACTAGGAAGACTACATGGGTGGGAAACAGAGTACCAGTGGTCAGGGTGTCTGTGTAGACGTGGTGGGTCCCCTGAGGGCCCACATTTTAAGTTACTAATAGCAAATGGCACGGGCTTAAGATGCCACGTGGAAAATGTCAAATGTGCTTAATTTATTCTGAGCTTCAACCATTCATTAAGCTTATGACCAATAAGGAGAAGAGCTTTATTGACAGGAGCTACAAAGAAAAAAAATATATATATAGCACTAATGCATGGGTTCAATCTTAATTGGACATAGTAACACTTTGATTAAACCTGTTAGCCTTAGCATAGGTCATCAGTATCATCGTACAGTGCCTAATCTGAATAATATTGATACTGAACAGTTGCATTACCAGATGCATATGGGAAGGTATGAATTGGATTCCATAAATTGTTCAATTCGACTCACAATAGAGGATTCATTCTGGCTCAAGCCAA
Source organism: Gymnoscopelus microlampas (assembly GCF_963454915.1). Lineage (NCBI taxonomy): Eukaryota > Metazoa > Chordata > Actinopteri > Myctophiformes > Myctophidae > Gymnoscopelus > Gymnoscopelus microlampas. The sequence goes on from NC_139940.1 coordinate 57,472,890, forward strand.
GATACCATAGTTGACTATAATGTTGTAATCAAATTATGTAAAGTTCAACAAATCGAATGCAAGTATATTAATCCTGGCCGGATCATTCTTTGACAATTTGTTTAGGACTGACATAATTGTATTCTCAAATTGGAAGCCCAACCATAAATATTTGGTAAAGTATAATATATAGTATATAATAAGAATGTTGTTCATTTAGGATTACAACAAATAAACAGGAGAATAGACTTCCATCCTGCTTAAAATTTATTTTTGTACACATAAATTTGTATTAACTTTAGTCAACGATAAATTTGGTTGGATTATACAACATGCGGAAATAGTACTATTTGACATTCAAAATGTCTTAAATTCAATTTATAGTCAGAGTCCATGGCATTACCTGATTGAATGTTTTCATTCAATGGATTATAATAATAATGATAGGTAATGTTCAAAACTGTTCCCACCACATCATAGTCCAGTATCAAAATTATACAAGCAGCAGAGGTACTATTTAAACTAGATTGTCTGTTAGATTCGGTTTCAATCCCTTCGTTCGGGAGACACTCAGATTAAACACACTGTGGCCTTCGCCCTGTCAGTCAGGAACAGGTAGAAAACATGTGTTTTAAACTAACACCATGGTCAGCTTAGCAGCTTTGATTAAGCAGCCAGGGGCAAACAATATAGACAAAATGTACATCTTAGAGCTGCGTTTTGGGACAGATAGCCAGAAAGTGGCTGGAAAAGCAATGCCACCTTCACGCTGTGAGGAAGGTGGGAAACACTGTTTTGGCGTCAATGGGCCGTGTTACGACCTTGGGTGTATAGGGATTACAACGTGTTTCAATCAATTATGAAACCACAGAATAAGCGTGATCAGTCTGCAAAATTCCCTTGGAGAGCAGGCAATTAAAAAAAAAACCCTTCCATTAGCCGAGAGCCTTTTACAACAGTCCAAACTTATTGTGTCGTTCTAAAGAAGAAAGAAAGACCTTTTAACACCGCATGGGCCTGAAGTTGAATCAAGCAGTTAACTTATTAACACCTATGGGTTTTGGGTGACCACTATATTGGTTTGTATGGGGCGGTTTCATACACGTTCGAAGTGTGCGTTCTCATACCACGCGTGCAAACCATATGCCCGCCTTACAAGCACAAAATATAGCAGACCACATAAGTTATTGATTATTATTATTTTTTTTTTTTTAGGCAGTGCCCAAAAATATATCACACAATTCCAACACTTATAAGTTCCGTCCGGGAGACTTATAGACTTGCATAAACCAAAAGGTACTAGGAATTGTTTAACCAACACCAATGATCATGGTCAGTTCAGCCGCAGTGGCTTACATGAGTTTAAAGACTAAGCACATCATTAACTGACCCAAAGGTGTGTCTTAGTTAGATAGCCATCATGGGGCGGTAATGTCACATCTGTGTGAAAATATACTACAAGCGTCAACCTCACGTTGGTTGCTATGACTACCAGTCATGCGTCATGGACAGGACCGGTTTCTTTCCATGGCGTCCCATGGAGAGGGTGCATTGTGCGCCTCACACAAAAACATGGCCCATATGTCTCATGGCATGACCTTTTGGAATAGACAAAAGTTGTTTAGCATAGCTTGCTTGGGATGTACACAAAATTAAGAGTCCCCCCTCAAAGCATTTGGCTAGGGTAGGATTTTTGGTGTTGGGTCACGGGAGGACGCGCATTGGTTTTCCGTGCGGTCTGTCTATCAAACCGTGACGCGACCTTGATTCTGGGGAATCTGACTATACTGCTATGTAGGGAGGTGCTAAGATACGGTTAGCGCTAACCATATGAAACAACATACACTCATAAAGTATAGTAGGTCACCGTTATGAAATTTGTAATGTGTTGTGATTTTTGGTGGAGACAACAAAACTATCTGTATATATCTCCCACAACTCTATCATCATCATTTGTCCGGGGGAAACTAGCAGATCAAAACTGCTTGTCCCCCATTATTAGGAAAGCAAAGAGGTACACTCACATGAAGTTGCATGAAGCAAAGAGGAGCACTCACATGAAGTTGTAAAACTTCCCCCCCCCCGGATGACTGATGACTGGTACTCTGTTTTAGTTTCGCAAGCTGGTCTTGCACCATTTCTTGCTACTCACATAGGAGATGCCATTTTGCATTCAGTTAGAAAAACATCAGAGGTATTTTGAATGGGACACAAACACCCCCTACCTCCGGAAATGGTAGCCTGTAATTGCTACACAAATGCACTTTGAGGTACAACATCTCATGAGGAAGGAAGCCTTTTCATTCCCTCAGATTAAATGTAGGGGCTTCACTCACCGTCCAAAGTGCTTAAATCACAGTGGGCTTTACCTATTAGTCCATAAAATTCAAGAGGGCTGTTTACTCTTTGTCTTGAATTGTTTGGAAATGAGTAGGTGTCTTATTGGAGCCCATGTGACTGAGATTTCACCCTGTAGACTTGGTCAGCCAGTCAAGATGAAATCACGGGCCAGTTGGAAAAATAAAGCAACTAATTATTTTTTATTTTTCCTTCTGGTCTGTAAGCTATTACTGGGATTCCAAGTGAGAATTACGCATTATCATAATGATTCACTTGAATTTCCCCGTCCCTTTAGACTGTATTTAAACAGCTTGAGAGGTTTACTAGAGCTAAAAACCGCTTACTATGATTTATTAACTCAGTCTGATCTGTAAGCTATTATTGGGATTCCAAGTGATAATTAAGCATTATCATAATGATTCACTCGAATTTCCCCGTCCCTTAAGACTGTATTAAACAGCTTGAGAGGTTTACTAGAGCTAACAACCCGCTTACTATGGTTTATTAACTCAGTTCAGTTTAGACCTAATTTCGCACTTGGTTATGCTTAGAAACCATTACAAAATTTGTCAGGATTAGAAGGGATCTCTTTATCTAAGTAGCTAGTTTAGAAAAGTTTGAACAACCTTCAGAGTGCTGAACCCACATTAAGCAAAACTTAATTCGTTTCCCGGGGGAGACAAAAACTCTTTTTACTGTGTCTCGCATTCGCTCCTGCCGAAACGTGGGTGACGTCAGTTTTAAAAGGGCGGATCAACTTGCACACAGATGTTATCAGCATGCGGTTTAACTCAATATTTCCAACAACTGCTTAAAAACAGTTCTTAGGAATCTTGAGGCTCTTACTTCTGCTAAATGCTACTCAACTCAGCTGTCCGTCTACTGGGGACAGCAGACCGGATTGTTTCAGCACAGATATAGTTATGATCAACTTAATTCACTAAACTTGATTATGAACAAAAAAGAAAAAAAAAAGGAAAACAACAACAATAATTGGCCTATTATTATTATTTTTTTTACCCGAAAAAAAAATGATTTCTTTTTTTTTTTTTTTATAAATTTTTTTTTTTTAATCAAAAATATTATTTTTGATATCTCAGTGTTTACAGTATTGGGATAAGAGTCTGCCGAACCGCGGGGCACCACCTGTAACAAATATGCCTACTTACTGGTCGTAACTTCAGCATGGTACAGGACGTAATAATCCATAAATCATATAAATATCATTTATGAATTATTACAATATATATAATATATTGAAACTTACGTCACTGTAATAGTAACGTGAATTCTTGTCAGACTTGCAATAAATATCCCAATAGTATTACTGTAAACAGAGAAATAAGAAATGACACACGCCTTCTTAATAACCGTAGTCTCCAAATTTATTAAGGTAAATAACTACACAAAATTGATCCAAAATGCCAATGCATTTCCTTGTACGTCATAACTAAGTGATCTATGTGTTCTTTCATTCAACGTTTAATGACAGGCTGGTGCTGTCATCAAAGGTCATGACTTAGACCTATTGTAGACCATATTTTGAGAGAGGCCGGTATGTAACACCTTCTCCATCAATATATGTCAACTAGAGGACCAGTTAGATAACTTAGAACCAAAAGCAAAGTATTAGTTCACCCACTGAAATGAGGGCTTAAGTTTTAGTAGATAAAGTGTAACATAGGATATCGTGTGGGAGAGGAAAGAATTGAACAGAAATTAACTACCACGCTGCCTGGAAAAATGACATATCATGGGGCCCTTTAGGAAGAAAGAGACCGACACATACATTCAGCCTATCCTCAATTGTTTGCCATAACGTCATGTGTTCAGAGTCATACGACCTGGGAGTCCTTTTGTGACAGTCCTTTTCCAGAGTCCAGTGAGCGGTCAATGTCTGCCAGGGGTACGGTGGGAGAGCTAGAGTGTCCGGGCGCTGCGGCCCTCACCCCATCTTCTCCCACCCCCCTTGGGCCTTTGGGATCAAGTCAGGCTGGGTTGAGGAGTAGCAGAGATGAGAAGCAGGAAGAGAGAGAGAGAGTGCTGGGGTCTTTCTCTTTATAGTGGGCCGGTTGACCCCCCTTCCTTGGGGGCGGCCCTCTGGTCAGTTCCATAGTGTAGTTCTTCAGTGAATGATATTGACTCATTGTTCGTTCATTGATAACGCATCGTCACAGAGTCTTTTTGGCCTTCTTATTGCACGTGAAATCAAAAATGCAATTCAGGCATATCTTGCATCAAATACATTAGGTTAGGTTTGTTAGTAAATGACTCAAGATAATGTGGCATGTATTTGTTGCTGCTACACAAACCACACGGTGGGTCTTTTCACTCCACACGGCTGTGAGCCGGTTTGTGGCGGAAGGGAGCTGTCATCTTCCATCCATGGATGTCTGACCTGGACAGCTAACTTCTTTGTAAATCTTACTCCGGAACCTTCTATTAATATATTTGACAGAGTATTTTGAAATCACAATGACTTAAGACTTGTTTAGATATCAACATGACAGGCTCCACATCACATAGAAGGCAGGCGAACCTCGCACTGTACTCAAGCAGGGAAACATAGCATTTGGGAACCCCACGGTCCTCCTTATCGTGGCGGGCCTGGAATTGGCAACAATGTACTTTAAAGTCACAGCACATATGATGATATGGGTTCTATTACCCATTTCTAGGTGCCACACACAACATATGCAATGGTTCCTTTCTTCACCCGACTGGGCCTAGTGGGGATGAGAGGGAGAGAGAGAGTGTGTGTGTGAGATGGCATGGCATGGCTGTCCATTTCCTGCATGTCATAAATAACACAGGCCTCCCCCCCCATTTACGTCCAATGAGTGGGGAAGCTGGAGGCAGAAGGAGAGAGCTTTAGTAGGGCTGGTAACCGGAGATCTGGTTGACATTCTGTCCTTATCTTTATGGCCTTGCGAAGACCTGGCTTCAGCGTTCCGGGGGCCGCTGAGGTGAAACTGGTCGGTTGACTTGTTTCTGGGCCTTGTTGTGTCAGCGTGTGGGGGCGGGAGCCCGATACATCTCTTTAATATCCAAAAATGCATTTTTCTGCATAAGTCCAATTTTTGGGGTGTGGCCTGATATTGAATAGCATTGTTTTGCTATTATCACTACACGTGCGTGTGTCGCCGTGTGTGTGTGTGTGTGTGTGTGTGTGTGTGTGTGTGTGTGTGTGTGTGTGTGTGTGTGTGTGTGTGTGTGTGTGTGCGTGCGAGCGAGCGAGAGAGAGCCGCATTGGACCCCTTCGCAGGGTCCAACGTGTATCATGAGTTTGACATCACGGATGTAGTCTCTAAAGGCATTCACTGAAGATGACTTTCTACCCAACATCACACTTGAGCCATCACTTGTGAATGCCATCAAATGTTTTTTAAGGTACACTAGTGATCATCAAAACCATGCCTATTCAAACAGTCTGACTGTGTTCTATTGTTTCTGCTTTTTGGTCTAGGAGCTCGATCAGGTCTAAAACACATAATGTGGGTCACTGTTCTTGTCAGTTGTGGACTCATCTATAATTATATATTCCCCCTTAACACATTCCATGCCAGAGTTTAATATCATAATAATGTACTCACCTGTCAGTAGGCAGAAAACCATTATTTTCTTTATTTGCTGTGACTATTATTTTGCTGTGATGTTTTGATATTTTTTGCAGTGTTATTTTTGTGCATGGTTTATTTTTCTACATTTGTTTTTCTATATTTGGAGTTTGTAATAGATTTGTGTGAAGTTCATTATTGTTTCTGCCATGGCACCCTAACAGACACTAATAGACAGCAGCCGTGCGATATAGGATCAGGTGGAGCTCTAGTCTCGGCCAATCTGGAGCCGAGTAGGCCGAGGGGAGGTTCCCCCGAGAGACTGTGGACCAAGTTTAAAATGTTTGTATAGCGACACAACAGAAAGAGCGCAGAGAGAGAGTGGACAGAGAGGAGACAGAGTACGGCCGAGTGGGAAACAGACAGAAGACGGGCAGCAGTACAGAACCACACGCCGACGGGGAGTAGCAAGCAGTGTGAGCATACCAAGACCGGGAGACGTCAGTGCTGTATTCGCAACAACCGCAGCGGCAGGGTCTATGACTCTGCCTCGTCGGTCTCTAACTACACAGCACCTGGCCTACGTAGTGTGGCTATGCCACTACAACAAGCTTAAATAAGCCATTATACCAGTGATCTGCCCCAGTCTTTTCTGTCTTCCACAGGAGGTGTGTGAGGGCTCCTACCTGCTGTGCTCTACCCATAATTTTTATTTTCGCTGCTTGTTCTTGTTGTTTTATTGTTTTATTCTATTTTATTTAGTGGGCCCTTTTTAGTTTGTTTTTAGATAGGCATTTTATTGTTATATTGGCTGTTTTAGATGCCACTGTAATTAGGGTAATTTCAATAAAAGTCGATTGTTCACATTTGCCATTTTGCCTCAGTTTTAAGTTTTTACCTTTTAAATCTCAAAGTTGTCAGACGAACCTGCGTTGCCTTTTTAAAGTTTTAACTGAGGACCAGACCTCTCAAAATAGACCGGTGGGATTTCTGAAATATGTGATTGTTAGAGGCATTTGGGGGTAAAAGTCGGGAACAAGGCCATTTTACATAATTCAAGGGTGCTGAATCAGAAAAACACGGTTCCCAAGCAAAATTCTTAGTGCTTAACCTCCTAATTTGCAACTCTATAACAAAGCAAGCAAATCTGACAAATAAAGTGTATATATTTATGTTCTGAGGGTCATACAATGTGTGGAAGATATTTGTAATGTAATAAATGTAAATAAGTGTAAATAATGTAAATAAATATGCAAATTAGATGCCACCATTACATAAAATGATGTACCGTAGTACTCAAACGGTGCAAAAGGTGCGTCACCCTTATTTTGTTCCTAATTATCTGTATTTTTGCCATCCTTAGGACATCTAAAATAAATACTTTTCCCCCATGCTAAATGTTTAGTTTTTGGCCTTCTAATCTGCATATCTGAATGGCTGCCAAATTGGCAAATTCGCACCTTTATCTTCAATAACTCTGTGGCCAGGCAAGCAAAAATGACAAATGAAGTGTCTATATACATTTTCTACAATGTGAGTAAAGAATTTGTAAGTAATATAATATGATAATATAATATAATAATCAGCCTACTCCGAAATATGCAAAATAGCGGCCCCATAACAGATAACAGTTTAGTACTCTAAAGATACTGTATTGGCCATTGTTGAACGAAAGTCTAGACACTAGACCACATTCATACAAGGAGGTTGATCATCACTCCGTTGCTGACATGCACACATGGCTGTGCATCGTAACCCAGATTTCCGGCATTTGCAACGACGTGTTGTGCATTGCTTATGGCATGCACATGAAATCATTTCCAGGCAACTTTCTGGGATTGGACTCAATGACATCAGAATGGGCTGTAGTCCTGAATCACCACGTTTCCATCCCATGTCCACAGGTGCAAAGCAAAGTTTGTTGTTTACCCAGGGTGTCGGACTAAGCACGAAGCTTGTTTCCAGCCGGACCCTGCATGGAAGCCTTGCTCAAGGGCTATTCAGCGGTGATTCATGATTGATGTGATGAATTGGGGAATCGAACTAGGGACCTTCCGGTATCAAGGCCGCCCCTCTAACCACTAGGCCACCGCTGCCACTAAGGAAGCTCAGGTATGGCACAGTGAGCATTTCTCCAAACCATTGCTTGATAGTGTACTCGCATCAAATGGAAGCGGAGAGCATCACTTGTCGGCGACATTGCTTCCGGTTTACCAGTCTTGGAGAACAATATATGCCTTGCTGCATCAACAGAGTCTGTTCTGTGCACACCATATATTCTGCAGACAAATGATTCAGATGATTGAATTGTCTGCTCTGTGAGTTCACCAACTCCTAAGTTCAAGAGTAATTTATGGTGCTCTTTGAATACTTTCCATGATGACTTTTTGGTGTGATTTGCGATATAGGATGTGGTGTCACATCTGGTTAATGCATGAAAAGGTATTAGACTTGCTGATGAATCTCCTGGTAGGTTGTTGAAAACAGCATCAATAGGTATATATCGCCGTTTCTTGGTGGTACGAGACATCATCCAGAGGTGTTCACATTGTGCACGTTGGTAGTGGGAAACCAAAATCACAAGAACATCAGTGTCTCTTGATGACACAACAACTGTATTATACTGGCTGTGCACAGCATGTAACACCAACCGAGTGTCAGCTTCTTCATGTGTTGCTCTCAGGTGAGTCAAATCGGTGGTGGTCTTTGATGATCTAACCTCAAGTTCGTCTCTGAATCCACCAGCAACTACAATCTCCTTAGCATCAGGTGCCTGAGAGCACAGTTCCTCAGACAGTAAATTTGCTAAATCAATTTTATTCTCGGGAGTGACAGAAAATTTGTCGAGTTTTTTGGAAGAGGTACATCACGACCTTCAACAACTCGTCTGATTGGTTGAGCTGCTTTTGTGCGTCGTGTCCTGGTAGCACCCTTGATTGTCTCTTCTCTATATCTGTCAAACACAATGTCTATCCGTTGATAGTTAGAACCTGCCTTCAGTACTGCTCTTACATATGTGTCAGCCAAATCCCCAAAGGTCACTGCATTGACAGGCTTTCCCAAAGCAACAACCAGTGCTTGTCCGTCAATGATGAGGCAAGACGATGAGTGGTGAAGTTCAATAGCTTCAGGACAGACTATGTCTTCAGTTAGCTTATCCGTCAGCACAGACTTGTTCCCAGTGCGGAGTGTACCATTAATTTCAGCGATTAAAAGTGATATAGGAGCTGGCAGAAGCTCGTGCTTCAGGACAGCTGGCATGTCAACCGGACGACCCGCCTCATAGGCAGTAACAAGGCGTTGGAGGATGTTTCTGTCTGCCTTTAGGATAGTTCTCTTTTCTTTGTCTTTAGCGTCTTTGACGACTTCATACAAAGATGCAAATGTTTTGGCATTACTCCTGCGTAGCGTTGCATGGATTGGGACATCTGGCTTGTCTCCTTGCCCAGACACAATCATCCTCTTTTCAACAAATGTACTCACTTCTTCTTGTCCAAGTACTTTGGCACAAAGCAGTGAGTTTTGGATTGCCTCTGTTGCTAGGTCTTTTGTGACAAGATTTTGCAATGACCCTGGTGAAACGGAATGAAACACCTTGAAACCTTGGAAGGCCAGGAGCAATGCCATTTCATCTTTGTTGTCCCTCTTTTGACGTGATTTGGTAGCTTCCTTGTTAACACATTGTCTGTCAGGACAGTTGTTGTACATTGCATGTGTTGCAAGTGCAATGTGAGTCCTCAAGTTATAGGAAAGGGTCCATCTACAAAGCGCTGATGCTGTCTTTGTGATGCCAACAATTCCGCCAGCTTTCTTTCCTGTAGCATTTATCCACTCCATAGCTTGGTCTGGATCTACTTGGTTGAACTTTTGACAGGAACGCTTTACAACAAAGTTGCCCTTTTGAAACTCAGATAGTATGGGTTCTGGAAGTTGGTGCATCTCAGCTATATACACTGGACCCCATCTTGCATAGTTTAGGTGGTCATACCTCATGAAATATGGCAACATCTGGCTGAAGGAGTGGAGATGAAGGTCCCAGAGTCCATCACGCTGAGCTCGAGTGAATTGCAACAGTATTGAGACCATGTCCATATAGTCCCACCAGAAGACGAAGTTCACATCCTCTGATTTACTTGCAATGAAATCTTTCAGAAGGTTGCGAAACCGTTCCTGTTTCAGACATGTTATCAACTCGGGAATTCTTTCAAGGTTGTCATCAGCAACCATTGCAGAAATTTCACCATGGTATTCCATGTCCGATTCTGCCACAACAAGAGCAATATAGGTACCAAAATCCGCCACAAGGCTTGCAAGGTTAGTTTGTGTGCTCTCATAGCCTTGTTGTATGCTTTTCCTGACAGAACACGCTGCACAGCACCCTCCCCAAGAAATGCACTCTCCAGCCACACTTCAGCTAAACCAGATCCAGCCATGTGATCTCCCACAGCCTTCAGGAAGTTCATTGCAGTATGAAGTCCACCAAGGCGAGGGATTAATTTATCCCGGTATTCTTCAACAGACCACTTCAGTTCCATGAGCTTGCAGAATAGGGCTTGGTCCACTGTAAGGACTGTATGCTCCTGACCAAAATGAGATGATATTGCCATGCACCTCTTCACAACTGTATTTAGAGTATTGAACTCATGAGCCGGCGCAAGAATTATGGGCAAATATCCTACTGCTGTCTGCTCTGGTTCCTCTGACTAGAAGTTCGGCCGGCTGCGCCGGCCTCACATCTAGCGCCCACGCCCACGTAGCGTCCACGCCCACATAGCGCCCACGCCCACGTAGAGACCACTTGGCAGCGCCGATCACTGGCGTAGCGTCATGAGGGCTAGTGGGGCCATGGCCCGGTCAGTGAAGATTTGCCAGGAAAATGAATTCTGCTCCGACAACAATAGACACAGCCGCCGGCCGCCAGTGACGTTACTGAAGTGATACATTGGCTGGCCCATTCACACCTTTTACAAAGCTAAAGCTGCCTACTCCTGCCTATCAATGGTCCAAGTGTGACCTGTAAAGTAGCCTATCGTAGTCTGTAGGAGACATAAGCATGTCCTAAGAGGAGTCCAAAAGAGAATGGATCCTGGGAGTCATGAATTAAATTACAGAGGTGAGTAAATAACTACATGTGCTCAAGTACTGCACTTTTCTGGATATCTATCTATCTATCTATCTATCTATCTATCTATCTATCTATCTATCTATCTGTCTATCTCTCTATCTCTATCTCTATCTCTATCTATCTCTCTCTCTATATATATATACATATATAAATGGCGAAATGGCTGGGGGAAAATGGGCAATATATTGTTATTTAATATTGTTATTTTATTATGATTATTAATAAGTTATGATGATTAATTATATCATATGATTATAATATGTGATTAAGATATATGATCTTATAATATTCATGGGGCATGTGTAATCATTATCTAATAATCAAATAATAATACAATGAATCATCATACATCTTTTTGGTGGCGGGTGTTATACGGAAATGTGTGACCCTGTATAATCTGGTCAAAATGGCGGCCGTTTGTGTGTTTTTGCGACGCGCGTGTGTGCGCGCGTACACACACACACACACACACACACACACACACACACACACACACACACACACACACACACACAAGGAATGTGTGTGGAGATGGCGGCTGTTTTTGTGTGTTTGCACAACAGTGCATGTGGACACACGAATGGTGAGTTGGATGCGTCTTTTAATAAGCAGAAGACGCACAGTACTGCACACACACACACACACACACACGCGCGCGTTGAAGTAATTGCCGTGTGTGCGCGCGCACACACACACACACACCTACAAACGGAGACGGCGTGTATTGAAATGGGGGCAGATTCGCTGCGATCAAGCCAACGATGCGGGAGATTAGCTATCCACAGACGGACGGACAGGGGGTAAAACATACTCTGGCGCCATGCCTTTCGGCCTGGCGGAGACAATTAAAAAGCTAAAGTAAAGGAAAAGACCATTACTGCAACAAAAGTAGTCAACAAACTATACTATAAAACATTGGGCACATTGTCAAATAATATAAGAAAGAGGCAAACATCGTGAAAATAGCCGATCTGCAAGCTCACAACGCCTCTCAACGTGAGGGTTGTGAGCTTGTAGATCTGCTATTTTCGCAATGTTGACTTGTGGAACGGAGTCAAACAAAATTGGGGGGGTCCCCAGTTCAAATATGATGTAGGGGGGGGGGGGGGGGGGGGGGGGCGGGGGATAGCCACTGCCCTAGTCGGACCGAAATTATCTGAAATTACAACATAATGCAGCCGGGGCGGTCCTGCCATTACGTTACATACCACAACATACATCATCTGCAATGGACTGACGGAGCAGCAATAATAACATTCACCACACGAATATTGTTGACAAAGTGATTGCACAGCCGCTGCAGGTATGACAACCACGTTAGCGTTAGCTACATGGCAACTATCACAGCGCCCTGTCCGTCGTCGCTGCGACTGACTGATGGCTAGAGCCATAGATATATGTGAACACTACAGCAAGCTCTCTGCGATGCCATTGTCTGGAAACTGCTCTTAGCGTGACAGGACCAATGAGAGTGAGCGCTTTCGTTAAGATACGGTGCATGGCACACGGCGTCTCTACCCCATAGCTTGTAGATCTCTCACACATGATTGGCGTAGGCTGCGTTGCCAGGTCTGACTTTGTGTCTAAGCAATGGTCGGCTTATTTTTGCGCGCCTTTGGGCTCGTTCGCATAGTGCGCACGGCAGCGCTTGTTTAGCGTACGTCAGCGCGACGTGGCAACGTGAAAGGGTGGTCACTTGTGGATTTGCAAGGCAACAACACGTAGACGCGCAAGGCGTTGTTAGCTTGTAGATCTGTTGTGTCGTTCTTTGTGCTGTGTGGGGGAGGTGCGCTGTTGGGGCTCGGCAACGAAGGTGCATGATGATTGGCTGGTGAAAAGAAACACCCGGACGTGAATTTTGAGGTGGCGAAGTGATTTGCATAAGTATTGGAGCATAATGCGTTTGATATTAATTGTACATCCTGCAAGTACAGTGATGGGATGCGAAGCAGCTGGTTTGACAGGCAGAATATTGAGGAATTTTGGGGGAAAATGTGGAGTTAGTTGGGCCATGTGTCTGCTTGGCCATTGAGGTCATACACTCGTGTACACTCCATGTCTGTGGCTGCCAATTATGGTAGCAAGATGAGACTGATTGATTGAATACAGTCCAAGAAGGTTTTGTGTCAGATTCTTGACGTTGCATAAAGAAAGCCATGTCTGTTGCTTGTGCTTGTTTTACACAATCACTGTCTCCTTCAGTTTCCATAAACCATGCCTTATCAACAGGTGATGTGAATACTGGCTCACTTGTAGCAGAATTTATATTGACAGGAAGCAGGGTCTCGAGGACATCTGGCACAATCAGTGTATGTCTAGTGGATGGCTTTAGCGTCTGAAGTTTGGAATCTGAATCTTGGCCCCGTTGCCATGCTGCCATTTGGGTTGCATGGAAAGTGTTTTTTCCATCAAGTGACTCATCAAGAATGTCAATGTTATCTGCGGTGTAGTGGATAAATTTGCTGGCTACGATGTTTGGTGGAATAATGGCCCCAGTTACTTGGTTCACATCTTTCAGTGTGCTCTCAGCTAATAGTGGGGCATATTAAGTCAATATTCCATCAGAATCTTTCACTTGGTGATACAAGCACCAAAATTGGCACAAATGATGTCCAGGATGTACTATCTAAGAAAAGTACGAGATCCAGCTGACAATCCAAGATGGCCACCAGTTTTCAAGATGGCCACCTCATCAAATGCAAAATAAATGTTTTTTGAAGTAAAACTTGAATGAACACAAATGTATTAATGATCCAAACATCAAAATGAATGTATTCTGACTGGAAGAACTCAATAGTGTCAATTGAATTCCAATATGGCCGCCAGTTTTCAAGATGGCGGTTATTATGTGACTCAAAATGAGCATTTTCGGAAGCTGTCTGATCACAGATATTGCATTAAGTTGAAGGGAAACATCCATGATCATTCATTGAAATGCTGTGGTCAAGCTCTATTGGTTTGTCATTTTTTATAAGAGTGATGTCAAAGCACAACCCGGGCACACTGGTGACATCACTGCTGTGAGACTCAGCATGGGGTTCAGTGTCGGCTTGTAGTGTACTAGCTGTAGGTGTAGTTTACTAACTGTTGTAGTGGTGTACTCATTGTAGTTTGTACTGTAGTATACGTTAATGTCCCAAATGCTAATAAGCCCCTGTATATATCTCAACTACAAGTTTAGTTTGTTGTAGTATTGTAGTTAGATTGCCGCACCTGAATTGACAGGATGTGCCAGCGCGGGAGACAAACAAACTCATCAGCCTTGAAGGCTTAAGTCCTTGCAACCACGAAGAAGCTGACTCCAGCATCTTCACACATGCTCTCCATGCAGCCAAGCAACAAATGAAGTCTGTGTTGATTGAGGCATGCAACACAGATATTCTTGTTGTTGCAGTCAGTGCAGGCTTAGAAATTATGTGGGTATAATTTGGCCAGGGTCAGTCCATTAGGTGATTGCCAATTCATGATATGGTAGTAATTGTTGGCCCAGAGAAATCCAGTGGCATGCTGTCCTTCCACGCCAGTGGAAAGACAGTTGTGTCAGCTTTTCATGGTAAAGGCAAGAAAACTGCATGTCAGGCAACAGTGTGCAAAATGCAAACTGAAAGCCCTGCCAACTGTGGCTGGCAAAAAGATGGAGAGGTCTGGACAATCCCTCCACCTATTGTTCAGACTTGTGAGCAGTTGACAAAATGTGTCTAAAAGACTGAATCCCGAGGACGATGCAAATGCTACCACTTCATGCTTAAGTGTACACAGTTGTGTGTCTGCAAATGTGAGGACTAAAAGAAGAACCAAACTGTTACGGTTTGGTTCCATATGACCAAAGTGCAGTCCAGTCCAGTCCAGTCCAGCATAATACAGTACAGTCCAGTACAGTACTACAGTCCAATACAGTACAGTCCAGTATAATACAGTCCAGTCCAGTCCAGTAAAGCACAGTACAGTGCCGTACAGTGCAGTACAGTATAATACAGTGCCGTACAGTGCCTACAGTGCCGTACAGTACAGCACAGTACAGTATAGTACAGCACAGCACAGCACAGCACAGCACAGCACAGCATTTGTATCATCATAATATCCAATAATAAAAATTTTGTAAATGCAGAATTGGATTTCACATACTCAAAAACATATATTTGGATGTATAGACCATCAAAATAGGATTATTCAATCAAAATATAGTTCAAACACCATTTAAAACCACTTCGAATGGCGGCCATCTTGAAAAATGGCGGCCATATTGTTTTTTCAAGTGGATCTCGTACTTTTCTGAGAGAGTAGGTTCTGAAGCACTTGTGTGCCAAATTTGGTGCTTGTATCACCAAGTGAAAGATCGTTTCAGCTATCTGCTCCACTATAAGGAAGTGTCTACTTGCAACATCTGATCATAGGTCAAACAATGGCCTGCCTTATTGAACAACCCCACCAGCTGTTTTGATCGTGTGGCTTGATGTAGTGTTGTAGCAAGACCAATATGCTTGGGAGTCCATTTTCTGCCACCACTGACACAGTAAACCAGATCCTGTGCTACACTCAGAACTCTGCTATGGAGAAGATCTTCATTCTTTTCAGAATTGTCATCTTCTAGTGCCTCTTGACCAGCAAAGATTAATTTCAGTACCATATATAAACTATCCGGAACACACAGAATAGCTTCATCTTCACTTACAGAGAAACCTTTGTGACCAGGAGTTTCCATCAAGTCTTTACGTATTTTAAGTGCTACGTGTATAAGTGATAGGAAATTTTCATCCTCAGGCACATATTGAGGCATTGTATCCGCTTCTTGCACATAATTTGTGGGAATCAGCATAATTTTTCTCTCGGATGGACTTCTGTCAAGAGGTTTAAAGAAGTAAAAGATGTCTCCCAGCTGTGACTGTAACTTTTCCTTAAATGTTGCCCGTCTACTGCAGTAAGAGTGTGGAATTATGGTTGATGATGTTTCAGCAAGCTCCCTATAACGTTCCCAGACATCATCCAGCAAGATAACATGTCTTTTGTCCGCTGCTTGATGCAACTCTTTGCAGAGCCATACCATCGCAAGGTCAGTTTTTTCAAAGTCTTCTGAGTCTGTCTGTATTGTTTGCTTTGATTTGGCGGTAGATCTGCTGAAAGCTCTAAGACATGTTAAGTGATATTTGGCTTCAGCAGCAATTAGGTCGATTACTCCAGCCAATCGAAGACCAATTTTGTAGTCAAAGGTGGCATCTTGAATTATTTGATCACTCACTTGTTTTGTCATTACTGAGCTCAATCGCATCTTCAAAACATCTTTCTGACAAAAAAATACATAAATTCCAGTTTACTGGTTCAATATGCCGTCTCAATGAACGTCTGTTGCCACTGCTGCTGCAGCTTGCTTCTTGCTTAGAATTGCTGCTGCAACTTGTTTCATGTTTAGCACTACTGCTGCGACCTGCATCATCCTTTGCCAGCACTTTTTGCAAACGCTCAATTCTACTTTTGTCTGTGAAGTGAGCATAGCAAACTTTATGCCACACGATACCTTGTGCTTCAGAAGAATCATAGACATTCTGAAGACGGTCGATCAAAATGCTGTTCTTAGAGTCCCCAAGCTCTCTTCTGGTACTAGCAGCTTGCCTGACTCTTTCGAGCCCATGATCAGTTGGTATAGAAATATCACTGCCTGTATGTCTTTGGCAGAATATACAAACACGGCTGTCATCTACAGGCTTCAAACTAGCTAATGGATCAATAGTAGTCTGCTAATCAGAAGGGGTTAACTATGAAAGTCAGGCAGGTGTGGAAAGGACTATTTCCTATATGAAAGGAATGCTAAAACCAAAAGGTAATGAACAGATTTATTCACAAAAACCTGAAAACAGGCAAGGGGCAAGCAAAATCTAAACCATGGAAGGCAAGGGGTCGAAATACAAAAAGGGCAGTCAGGGATGGCAGAGGTACCGGTAAGTAATGAGCAAATACGTAGTCTGGAAAATGGAAAACAGAGATCAGTGAGGGGAAAAAGCACTTTGTTTGATACAATGCTGGAGAGCTTGGAAAACACAAGACAGTCTGGCAAAGAATGGAGAGAGACTGAGGCTTAAATACTCTAGGGATGATTGCAGCTGAGTGAATGCAGGTGGTCACACTGGGAGGAACCAGATCCAGACACACCCTCACCCACTGAATGTCAGTGTGGATACACTACACTTTCCTGATGAACAACAGGTGTGTATAGCCATCCCCATCCCACTCTATATAGTTGTGTTGAAAGTAGTTTGTGTTCAGTTATCAGTACCAGTTATGTGGCTCTAACTCATTCTGGGGGTGAGTTATACAAGGCAGAAATCCCCATGATAGCGTATTTATGGAATGTCACATTTATTTTTTGGTCATCAGGGGCCAAATATACCAGGATTTTTACATCATCTAAATATTTATTTTAGATGTCCTAAGGATGGTAAAAAATACAGATAAGTAGAAATAAAATAAAATAAGGGGGATGCGGATGGATCACTTTAAGTAGAAACCGTTTTCTGTAATAGTGGCCTCTAATTTGCTTATTTATTTACATTATTTACATTTATTTACATTATTACGTTATAAATACCTTCCACACATTGTCTGACCCTCAGAATATAAATATATACACTTTATTTGTCAGATTTGATTGCTTTGTTATAGAGTTATTTAAGAAATACTTCAAAATCGGCAGCCATTTTGATATGCAAATTAGGAGGTTAAGCACTAAGAATTTTGCTTGGGAACCGTGTTTTTCTGATTCAGCACCCTTGAATTATGAAAAATGGCCTTGTTCCCAACTTTTACCCCCAAATGCCTCTAACCTCCTTATAGAAGGCCTTTTTTCTGAAATCCCTCCTGTCTATGATGTGAATAATCATTATTATACCTTATCTCATTGGATTAGATGTTTCCCTGTATTGTGTAGCTACATGTATTTCACCTTCATATGTTTCACTTAGGTTATTTCGTTATGAGTTGTGTTTGTTTTGCCCTTCTAATTGTCGTTTCTATTTGGTTCCTAGGACTTGGGGAGCAGAGTGATGCAGGTCATCAGGCTAATTGGCGTGCACCTGGGCCCGGGTGCTCACGCCCCTATAAAAAGCCTGCTCCCCAGTCCTTTGGCAGATCCCTGTCTTTTGCACCTCCCTGACCTGCACTCCTTCCAACATTTGTTAATACATACAACACTCGCAACCACACTATACCATCCACTCATCCATACACGCATTACATTACTGACTACTGATTTCCACACCTCATCTGAGTTATAGTTTGTTTGATTTGGGTTTTGATCATTAATAAATACTAATTATACTTTTTACACTGCGTCTCCCTTGTTTTTGTTATGTTCCCTGGTTCCCCTAGGCCAGGGTCATAACAACTGCTGAAATCATAGTCCAACTAGAAAAAGTGCTCCTCGGAGCACAGGTCTCCGCCAGGTGTGGTCCAGAAATGTTCGGAAGTTGCCAATCAGGCTTGAATGTGAGAAATCGGACAGATCCGTCTTGATGACTTGACTAAAGAGATCATATATACCGATTTGCGTGATGTTTGGACAACATTTGTTGGAGTAATATAAAATAAAAATATAATATAAAATTGACCTCCTGGTGATGCTATAATAGGGCAATGTCGAAAGGGTGGTATTTGTTCCTCAAAGTAGTGCGAATGTGCGTGCAAAGTTTCACCGCAATCGGATGCTGCATTCATGATTTGTGGCATTTTGTTCAAAACGGGCCACTCCTGCAAACTTAACATGCCAATCTTAGCCAATCAGGATGTATTATAAAAAAATCACACCCTGTGTGAAGGTAGCGGCGCCTTTGATACATTTTGTCATCGATATGTGTTTATAATGTGTTTATAGCCACGTGTCACGTGAAGCTTGACCAATCACTTTGTTGACGTACGCACCTGACCAATCAGAACGTTGACGCACACGGACAAAGTCAGGTATAGAGCAGGATCTGTTCTATACCTAAAGGTATAGAGCGGCTAGCGCCGCAAAAAATCATACACATTCAACTTGATCACATGGCTATAGAGATTATGTGTACCGATTTGCGTGAAATTTGGATAAAATCTGAAGGAGTAATATCCAAAAATGTGTTTTACATAAGTCGGCCTCCTCCAGATGTGAGAAATGCAGGGCAAAGGTTTTTCCTTGGCCTCTAGGGAGTGCACATACAAAGTTATACACAGATCGGTGCAGTTATAGGTAAAAACACGACTCGGCCTGTTATATCGGCACCATGAGGCTGATTTTAAACATTTCAAGTGGCATTTCTTCCTCGGCCTAGTGGGAATCTGTGTGCAAAATTTCACAAAAATTGCACGCAGTTCATGATTTGAGGTATTTTGTTCAAAACGGAGCAGTCCTGCAAACTTTGGAAGACATTCTTAGCCAATCAGGATGGAATATGAAACATCTGAAAGAAGTGTTTGGTTTAATGACTATAGAGATACTGTGTACCGATATGAGTGATGTTTGGCCACAATCTGTAGGAGTACTGTCAAAAAATGTGTTTCGCAAAAAGCGGCCTCCTGGTGGCGCTATAACAGGCCCATATGAAAAATTTGGGGCAGAGGTTCTGAATATGCATCCAGGGAGTGTGTGTGTGTGTGTGTGTACAGTTTCGCTGCGATCAAGCCAATGGTGCCGGAGATTAGCTGTACACAGACGGAGGGGGCAATGCACACACACACACACACACACACACACACACACACACACACACACACACACACACACACACACACACACACACACACACACACACACACACACACACGGACGGGCGGCCTGGCGGAGACAATAAAATAACCCAAAAAGACATAGTCAGGGGATATTAGCAGAATATTTTCCAATCTTGGAATAAATTCCTTACCAAAAAAAATCTTCACCAATGTGTTTGTAAAGGTGTCTAGTAACACATCTCACAAAGACTGAAATTCATTATCCCTAGGAGAATTTTTGACAGCTCCTTAAAGTTGGGGTACCATCCATAACCTTGTTTAAAAAAAAATCCCCAAAAAATGTCAACATTTAATTCTGTTTTAAGTAGCATGTGAGGGGTCAAACTAGGGTGTTTTTATGATTCTGAATCCATTGCAAGCATTTGTTTTGCACCAAAACCACTCCTTGGGCTAAAAATGGCCATAGCCAGTTATACTTTTTGTGTAAAAAGCCCATTGAGATTGGGCCGTTTTTAGCCCAAGGAGTGGTTTTGGTGCAAAACAAATGCTTGCAATGGATTCAGAATCATAAAAACACCCTAGTTTGACACCTCACATGCTACTTAAAACAGAATTAAATTTTGATTTTTTTTTGGGGGATTTTTTTTTAACCAAGGTTATGGATGGTACCCCAACTTTAAGGAGCTGTCAAAAATTCTGCTAGGCATACTGAATTTCAGTAAGTGTGAGATGTGTTACTAGACACCTTTACAAACACATTGGTGAAAATTGTTTTTGGTAAGGAATTTATTCCAAGACTTTTTTAATATCCCCTGACTAACAGTGATAACCCCTGTCTTATAAAAACTGCCAAAGTGGGTCTGGGGTATCTGACATGACAATCTGTGCCACTCTAGTTTTTGTGCTTTTTTTGTGCTATTAGCCAAGTCCTGACATAAGGCTCTGGATTCCAGGACCTGAGAGGAGGTCATTGCTGTCTGATAAACATCAGAGTCGACACACGTTCTGTATGCAGTCGCGAACGGAGTGATGTTATTATGAGGTTCATCAGGCTAAAGCCGCCCTCGCATTCTGCCGAGCTGCATGGAATGAGCATATTAAATGCTTTAGCATACTAAAAGCATTCACTGAAGATGACTTTCTACCCAACATCACACTTATGCCATCACTTGTGAATGCCATCAAATGTTTTTTTTAAGGTAGTGATCATCAAAACCATGCCTATTCAAACAGGCTAACAGACTGTGTTCTATTGTTTCTGCTTTTTGGTCTGGGAGCTTGATCAGGTCTAAAACACATAATGTGGGTCACTGTTGTTGTCAGTCTCACATTTTAAATGAATAATCAATATTGTTTTTGCACTCAGAGTTGTGGACTCATCTATAATTATAGATGTACTCCCCCTTATCTCTTTGATGATTCTGCATATATTTTTATGCAATTCTCCTGCAACATGGTCAATAATTTCAGCAGTATCTAGAATGAAGACCATCCTATATCCACAAAATGTAGCTGTTGCAGTTGAAGAATATCAAAATGGTCAGAGTATGGTCTGTCTTTCTTGGCAAGAAGTCAGGCTGACCTGAAAACATGCAGCAGTTGTAGCCTGTTGGTAGACTGGACTCGTTCATTGTGTCGCATATCTTCTCAAGAGTCCCTTTCTTTGACGTCCCCCCTCCACTACACCCCTGCCTCTACCTCCTCACACCCCTCCTCTCTCCCTCACCTCCTCCACGTTCCACCATCTCCTCTATTCCTTCTCCAGTCACACCTTCACGTTCTTCGTCTTTGCACCAGCAAATGCCATTATAGTGTTATTGCATATTAACATACTTACTGTGTCACAGATAATTAGATCATTATTTGCCCCTCCCACTTAAGTTAGCAGGGGCTTAATTTTGCGATGAAAAAAAAACATGAATAATCAATCCCACATTTGAATCACATGTTGAGGGTTCTGTTCTCCAAACAGCACCAAAATCTATTTAACTTTGACCAATAATGTGAAAATGTACTCAATTGATTATTGCCACAGACTGACAGAGGAGAAAGGCAAACAAACCTTTACAGACATATTCTGTTTAGTCACTCAAATATGGACCCCAGTGCACTCTCAGAGTTACACGTCTGTAAGGGCAACCTCTCCAAGAATCATTGTCAGGGCGCAATTTACATTTACCAACAATAATGATAAAAATCCCACCCTGTGTGAAGGAAGCGGTGCCTTTGGGGCGGGGCTTAACTCATTTCAGTTCGTCCCTATTGGTCGTCTGAGTCCACTTACCAAATTTGTACTTGGTAGCATGCTGCAAACTGGAATAATGGCTGTTTAAAGCCCAGCCAATGGGCAGACAGAGGGGGCGGGGCTTAAGTAATTACAGTGCGTCCCTATTGGTGCTTTTAGTCCATGTACAAAATTTGTACTCCGTAGCATGCTGCGAACTTGAGTTATGGCTGTTTAAAGGCCAGCCAATGGGAAGACAGAGGGGGCGGGGCTTCAGCAATTCATGCTCATCCCTATTGGTGGTCTAAGTCCACATACCAAATTTGGACTTGGTGGCATGCTGCAAACTGGAGTTATAGCTGTTTAAAATCCCGTGCTCATCCCGTGCTCATACGGGCGGACGTACATAACATACGCTGGGGGTCCCTGGAACCCTGGGTCGGGGCTTCAGCAATTCATGCTCGTCCCTATTGGTGGTCTAAGTCCACATACCAAATGTGGACTTGGTGGCATGCTGCAAACTGGAGTTATAGCTGTTTAAAATCCCGTGCTCATCCCGTGCTCATACGGGCGGACAGACAGAACAAACGCTGGGGGTCCCTGGACCCCTCTTTGATAACTTCAGCAATTCATGCTCGTCCCTATTGATGGTCTAAGTCCACATACCAAATTTGGACTTGGTGGCATGCTGCACACTGGAGTTATAGCTGTTTAAAATGGGTCCCTGGACCCCTCTTTGATAACCAGTGGTACGTGTGGGCAATGAGAGGAGAGATGGCATAGGCAGTGTCCACGTCCGTGTGTGTGTGTGTGTGTGTGTGTGTGTGTGTGTGTGTGTGTGTGTGTGTGTGCGCGCGTGTGCGTGTATGTGTTTCTTCTTTGCCGTGCTCATCCCGGGCTCATACGGACGACGGACGGACATACGGACAGAGTCAAACGTAGAGCGGTTGGCACCGCTAAAAAGTGGAAAAAGGAAAATTAGGAAAAATGTGTAATGAAATATAAAATAAAAAACGCACCAAAAAGAGAAGTGTATTTGAACATTCCCATATGTTTGCAAACGGTCTCACCAACAGAATGCGTCCCGATATAAGGGTGCATATCCTTTTATAGCAATGTCAGAGTGGAGAACAAAGAAGATAAGGAAAACTAAGTACAGGATGAAACATGGTTATACTGCTCTTATTACACAGCCATAAACTATAGGCGGACCCGATCAAAATACTGAGTATGAATGAAGTTCTTTCAAACATACATTGAATTACACAAATTACATTTTAAAATGTGGTGTTTGTTATACAGTATTAACCTAATATAAATAAAGACCATTCAACACCAATCTATTATGTAAATGCCTCAGTGATTATTTCACTCCACATAATCCACAGAGTAACTCGTTTTCAAGCGTTCAAATAATTGCAGTGGCGTAGGAGTACTAAGTACTTAAAAACATTGACATACTCAATTACAGTAAAAGTCCCTCAAAATTGTTGATGCTATAGTTCTTGGTTTACCTGTGATCCTACTAGTTACTGAGGAACTACTACACTGTCTCTCTGCATTTGATGTGTTTACCTTCCTTATTGTAAGTCACTCTGGGTAAGAGCGTCTGCTAAATGCCTGAATTATAAATTATTTGAATTGCAGTTTTTTTTTAAAGGTAGGCTACACATGTAGCAAACATTTTATAACTTTCGGTCTCACTTTAGACTCTCACACTGTTAGTTCAATTATAAGTAATTAAAACCACATTTTTGTACAGAAATATAAACTGACTATGTTCCTCACAATTTTGTGAACCCCTGCAGTACTGGCAACTACCCCTAGGGGTTCATGAACCCCTGGATGAGAACCCCTGTCTTAGCCAGTCCAAAGTGCAGACGTCATGACTGTTTCTCAATCATCAGTGTGTATATGAGGTGATGTGTGTTCCATCTATTCACTGTGTGCTGGAGGCTCTACAACACACTGCTGTCACTCACTGAACATTCATTTTCATTGGTGTTTAATGCAGAAAAACATGAAACCATACAGCGTTCTGCTTTTCATACTTGTATGGATGCAAACTGGCAACTTAGTGAGAGCACAAGGTAGGACCATTCTGTTTACATATCCTTTATTTTAACTTGTCTGTTTGTGATATATCGTCAGTGTCGGTTGGAAAACGTGTTATTTTTTTAAGGAAATGGATCTCTCTTTGTTCTCTTTTTTTATTGTTCAGATTGTCATCTTGCATCGTTTGTATCCAGCGATCATTATGACTCAAAGTTCGACACAACTGGTCTGAAGGACTCCTATACTGGGGTCACAAGTCAGCGTGCCTTGTCATGTCAGCTATGTGGGCTTCTTTAGATTACTGTGTTTTAGTGACTTGGGGGTGAGATGGGTACTTCAAGGTTCTAAATGTGAAAAACGTTTCCACCAATTCTACTACAGTTTGTGTAGAAAATACTATGAATAATGATGTGCTGCTTCACATGTTTACCTATTTAGACCTGGAAAACCTCAATGAATCAATCCGGGAACCCCCTTTTGTAACATTAGCTGTTCCTATATGTATAGCAACATACATATATATGTTTTAATTTGTGAATGAAAATGTGAAGTTTTTCAGAATAACTCAAATCTGACTTCCCTCCCCTTCTGAAAATGTATGTTAGGGCATTTACTAACTATGCTGAAAGTTTCATGCTTCTTACAAAAAGTGCACAATTTGATTGCTAACCGCTGCACTATATGTAGCCTACATTGGCAATATGGAAAATAGCAGATGTACAATCTCACAAGTTGTCGCATTGCGGCACATTGTGAAATTATGGATCTTTTATTTTCAGAAAATGTTGAAAATATTTTCAGATGGGGGTCCGTGGACAAATACACATTCATTTGGGCGTCCTTGACATGAAAATGTTTCAGAACCACTGGTTTAAATAATAATCAAAAATATAATTTGAAGCAAGCCCAAATAAGCAACTACACTTTAAAAACAAGCCCAAAAAACACAACCAATATTTACAAGCAATTTTACAGAAAAACAAGCCCAAAGTCGCTTATATTAAGCAGACATGGCAACACAGGACCACATCACCCCAGTCCTGGCTACTCTTCACTGGCTTCCAGTTTCTTTTAGAATTGATTTTAAAATCCTTTTATTAACTTTTAAGGCGTGAAAGGGTCTTGAACCCCAATATCTTGTTGAGCTCCTGCCCCCCTACAACCCTCCCCGTGCCCTCAGGTCCTCAGATGGGGCTCTCTTAGAGGTCCCCAAAAGAAATCACCTCGTAACCAAGAGAGAACGAGCCTTTTCCGTCCATGCCCCAAAAATGTGGAATGCCCAACCCAAGAGTATTCCACAAGTGGATACCATCACATCCTTTAAATCGCTTCTTGAAACATATTTGCTCACAAAAGCAGTCTTGTAAAGCACCCTATGCAGCCTTATGCCCCTCTTTTACTGTTGAGTGTTTGTGTCAGTTTTAGCCGTTAGATCTCTAAGTTGTTGATTTTCTATGTTGCTATGTTGATTTTCTTTCGTTGCTCTTCTTTAATGCGTAGATTGTATGTGCAGCACTTTGTGACATCAGCAAATACAGCTCATCCCTATGGGTGGTCTAAATCCACAAACCAAGTTTGGTAACTGGAGTTGTGGCTGTTTAAAGCCCAGACAAGAAAGACAGAGGGGGACCCCTGGGGGCTTGTATATATAGGCCTGTGACAAACAGCCAATAAGGGCTTTAGTTTTCGAGATACCCCTCCCGGAGGTAGGACCAAACACAACATAGTTTTTCCTCATCTCTAAGGCCTCCCATACATGAAATGGATTGTTGTATAAAAATATTTTACTGCAAAAGTGGTGAAATTGATATATAAAGTTATATACTGTTATAGTTATAAACTGTCATTTTGTGGGTGAACTATTTCTTTAAAGTTCCATTTAGTGTAACAGAGCCTGTCCAGTGGCCTACATTGGCAATAGCAGCACCCTGACTTTGTTTCACCAGAATGGAACAGAGCCTTAATTAGTATCACTGGCAACAATATGGTTACTGTAGAGCCTAACAGTAACTTTTTTCTAACTTTTGGGTTTTTACAGAATGTAGTGTGATGAACAAACGTTGGATCCAAATTGTTGTATCATCTGTGGTAAACATTTAGACAAAGTAAAGAAGCAAGATGCATAATGTCAAAAAGCCCATAGCAGAAGACCTTCAATTCTTACTAAATGTTGCTCAACAAAATGCAGCTGCCAGACAAAAATAGAATAAAATAATCAGAACACCAGACCAGTATCTTTGACAAAGTTTTTATTAAGCTCACTGAAGTCATTGACAAAACTGTTTTCTCTGAAGAAATTAAAGTGATGACACAAAACTTCTTGACTGAGAGTTATGATGAAGTACTAAACACACTGGTCCATGCTTTTTCTCAACATACTGTATCTGCAGCTCTTGTAATATTTACCTCTCAAAGAGATCTTGACTTGGCTGTTGTGTTTCACAGTCTTTTGTCTATTCTGTTTTTTCTTGGAGATGTGCAGCTTCTCTCATTGCATACTGTACCATGGGCACACCTTCAGAGCACATACCACATAAGACTTTCCAGCTCGTTCTACAAATTGGAATGCTGTATGAGCTTTTCCTTCAGTTGCCAGGATCTTCATTTTGTGTGTTGGCACATCTCATCTTCTACCTCAGACCTCAGTGTCTTCAGTATGTCACCATAACTCTTAGTTTAGTGTCATCACTTTAATTATTTTAGAGAAAACATTTTTGTCAATGACTTCAGTGAGCTTAATAAAGGCTTTGTTATAGATACTGGTCTGCTGTTCTTTTTCTTTTATCATCTGGAAGCTGCTATATTTCGTTTAGAGATGTAGTGTTTAAGGCAGGTTTTATGATATTTGGCATCATACTCAAAGAGACCTGCATACGAGAGCACCCGATGATGTACAACTGCATCAATCATTCTGATGCTACATGATGGACCTTGTCTCTGGTACCCTTACCTGTACCAGTCATAATGGTTGTCAGATGTTCTGGTCTTGTACTGGCCTATTTCCACAAACGAAACAATCTTTTTGTATGTTAAACAATGTTGTATCAACCCTACTCAGTCGTCTTGAGGAGACTGGTGCAGGTATGCTCTCACTATCAACATTTGCAACTGCTCATTATTGTTGGTCTTGCTGGAGTAGTTTGCTCTATCATGATACATGATAAGATATACTACCTTTATTTTGAAGGAAAGTTTATCTTCTGTATATGGAGACAGGGTTGTATGAACATCATCATCTCTGTTGAGCAATATTATTGAAGGCCTTCTGCTGTGTGCTTTTTGACATATAGATCTTGTTTCTTTCCTTTTTATAAATGTTTACCACAGATGATACAAAGATTTGGATCCAATGTTTGTACATCACACTCCATTCCGGTAAAATAAAAAAGATACACTTCAGAATTTGCACAGTATCTATGTTGTACGTACACTACTGTCTGTTAGGCTCTATGTACAGTAACCGTATTGTTGCCAGTGATACTAATTAAGGCTCTATTCCAGGGGTGGGCAGCATTTATTTCCAGAGGGCCATACTGACTTCGATAAAATGAGTGAAGGGCCACACATTGCACAATTGAATTGAAACTTGAAACACATTGTGCTGAATGATGTTAAAACTGCATGAATTTGGTAGACATGCCAGACTACTTTAGAATAAGGTCCTTGCTTTCACAACAAGAATGTTCATCAACAAAATGTTGATCTTTCATTATCTTTTTGTATCACTCTGGTGTACTCTGTACGAGGTTACAATGAAAAGATTACATAAAACAATCCACGTCAATGCCGTATCTTATCTTATATGATATGCACCACTCCATAGGTCACTGATAAAACACATTGCATTCACATTGCATTCATTATATACTGTATGGACTCACGGCAGACTGTTTCACTGTTACATTAAAAATCACACCCTGTGTGAAGGAAGCGGTGCCTTTGGGGCGGGGCTTAACTCATTTCAGTTCGTCCCTATTGGTGGTCTGAGTCGACTTACCAAATTTGTACTTGGTAGCATGCTGCAAACTGGAATGATGGCTTTTTAAAGCCCAGCCAATGGGCAGACAGAGGGGGCGGGGCTTAAGTAATTACAGTTCGTCCCTATTGCTGGTTTTAGTCCATGTACAAAATTTGTACTCCGTAGCATGCTGCGAACTTGAGTTATGGCTGTTTGAAGGCCAGCCAATGGGAAGACAGAGGGGGCGGGGCTTCAGCAATTCATGCTGGTCCCTATTGGTGGTCTAAGTCCACATACCAAATGTGGACTTAGTGGCATGCTGCAAAATGGAGTTATAGCTGTTTAAAATCCCGTGCTCATCCCGTGCTCATACGGGCGCTGGGGGTCCCTGGACCCCTCTTTGATAACGTCAGCAAGTCATGCGCCTCGCTATTGGTGGTGTAAGTCCACATACCAAATTTGGACTTGGTGGCAGGCTTCAAACTGGAGTTATAGCTGTTTAAAATCCCGTGCCCTAAACGGGCGGACTGACATAGCATACGCGGGGGGTCCCTGGACCCCGCTTTGATAACTTCAGCAATTCATGCCCGTCCCTATTGGTGGTGTAAGTCCACATACCAAATTTGGACTTGGTGGCAGGCTTCAAACTGGAGTTATAGCTGTTTAAAATCCTGTGCCCTAAACGGGCGGACTGACATAGCATACGCGGGGGGTCCCTGGACCCCGCTTTGATAACTTCAGCAATTCATGCTCGTCCCTATTGGTGGTGTAAGTCCACATACCAAATTTGGACTTGGTGGCAGGCTTCAAACTGGAGTTATAGCTGTTTAAAATCCCGTGCCCTAAACGGGCGGACGGACATAACATACGCGGGGGGTCCCTGGACCCCTCTTTGCTAACTTCAGCAAGTCATGCTCGTCCCTATTGGTGGTCTAAGTCCACATACCATATTTGGACTTGGTGGCATGCTGCAATCTGGAGTTATAGCTGTGTAAAATCCCGTGCTCATCATCCCGTGCTGATACGGACGGACATACGGACAAAGTCAAGCTTAGAGCGGTTGGCACCGCTAAAAATCGCACCCTGTGTGAAGGAAGCGGTGCCTTTGATGAGTGGCCTCCTGGTGGCGCTATAATAGAGCGGGGCGGGGCTTCAGCAAGTCCACATACCAAATTTGGACTTGCTGGCATGCTGCGAACTGGAGTTATAGCTATTTAAAGCCCGTGCTCAAACGGACATCCGTGCTGAAACGGACGGACGGACGGACGGACATACGGACGGACATAGTCAAATATAGAGCGGCTGGCACCGCTAAAAACATAAAACATTTGAGTACATACGGATGGAGGAATGCAGATGTTCTCAAATGGCAAATATGAATTACTATTAATTGGAGTTAAATTAATTTGTCTCAAAACCATTAACATATGGCATATGACTTGGCGGGCCGGATTGCGATTGTCAAAGGGCCGGGTCCGGCCCCCGGGCCTTATGTTGCCCATGTGTGCTCTATTCCATTCTTGTGAAACAGAGTCAGGGTTCTGCTATTGTCAATGTTCATGTGTCAATGACATGCTCTGTAACACTAAATGAAACTTTAAGCTAGGTCACTCTTCAGCTACCTGATTAAGTGATATTTTTTTGCATTTTTCTTTTTGTATTTTTTTGTTAAAAGGTTAAAATACTATATTCTGATAGTAATCATTGCTACAGAGCATTTGTTCGGTCACAGGGGTCTCTCCAGCTCTTTAGTATACACAATATAGTACATTTTCAGGTAGGTGACAACATTTGAGCCAATCAGGAGAGAGCACTGGAAATGCATTTTCTGTTTAATAAAGAGCTGGAGAGACATGGGAGACTCCTTATATGGACAGCACGCTCTATAGTAACGAGTACTATCAGAACATAGACCCATTTTGCAATTATTTGAATAATTGCAAATCACTTACCCTACCTTTTAACTACTTGATTTGGCAAGGTCCTTCTCATCTTTTCACATTCCAAAATATTTGCAATGATTTACCTGTCAGTTTATGAAGAAGCCCATGTAGGCAATAAGATAGAGCAGGTGGAACCCAATACTGTAGTATAACTTTACTGTAACCAAATATGTTAAATTGTATAAACTTTACATAACTGAATGACTTGCTGTTATGAGGATAACTTTGAGCATCAAATAAATTAAACTAATCGGTGTAGATTATAGATAGTTTCATGTTTTCCCCATTTGGGACACCATATACATTTAGTGGCATAGCTCCATGAGTATTAAAGCTACTTTGGTATTGCTGGATTCAATAGAACCACACCTTTCCAACAAGACATATGTCTTGCTATGACTATCCATGTCAGATTCACTACAGAGTAAAGAAAACAATTCTTTAGATTTACATTTCCGCCTATTGTAAGTATGTGTTCAAATGACTGTATCTCCTATTTACATTCAGATATTGACATTTGATCTTTTCTAGAATGTAGAAGGAAGTCCTGGCTTCAAGTATGCCAAGTTTTAAACATATCAGAGCTTCCATTGTGAATCTACATGAGCTTCTATGCCTCAACCCCCAGACGGACAGGCTTTATTTTTAGTTTGGGGTGTATAACTTTATAAAATCAATTTCACCACTTTTGCAGTAAAATATTTTTATACAACAATCCATTTCATGTATGGGAGGCCTTATAGATGAAGAAAAAACATGTTGTGTTTGGTCCTACCTCCGGGACTCGGGGTACCCCAATTTTTTGAAGCCATTGTCACTAGCCTAATATTGCACTGCACTTTGATAACAAGTGGGATGTCTGGCCAATGAGAGGAGAGATGGAATAGCCAATCTACAGCTCACAAGGTTTCACAAAGCAACTCGTTGTGAGCTTGTGTAGATCATCAATTTTAGTGTGTGTGCGTGCGTCCCAAAATACTGAACTTAACCATTTTGTTGTGATCACGTGATCTTTGCTCTTCATCATCATCATCATCATCATGATTCACATGCTTGTAGATATTTTAAATACAATATCTGCTGGGTCGGAGCCCACTGGTGCTGGCTCTGGGGGTCTGGGACTGCTTCGCTTCCTTACGAGGTGTCGTATAGAGTTCCATACACACAACAAAACCATGCAAGGCACCAACCTGCTCATCGGGGGCAGTTAGGGGTTTAGTGTCTTGTTCAAGGACAATTCAAAACTAACTCGGGGGTGTGTCTGGGATTGAACTACCAGCCGCTCTACCTCCTGAGTCACTATATAACTCTCTCTATATATATATATATATATATATATATATGTGTATGTATGTATGTATGTATGTATGTATGTATGTATGTATGTATGTATGTATGTATGTATATATATATATATATATATATATATATATATATATATATATATATATATATATATGTATATATGTATATATATATATATATATACTATATCACTATATCACTATATCACTATATAACCCTATATAACAAGTTCATTAATGAATAATTATTTTGTCCCTCCGACCACAATGTAATCTCATGCTGTGTCTCCATCTTGTCCAGACATGTTCTCCCAGTGCGGCAGACCTGATCCTCCTGATACAATCAAGATCGCCGGAGGCAGTGAGTCTCCTCCTGGGGATCATCCATGGCAGGTGTCTCTGCAGCGCAGAACCACTGGATCATCAGAACCGTTCACCCATGGATGTGGAGGAGTCCTCATTGCATCCTGTTGGGTCCTCACTGCTGCTCACTGCATGTAAGCTGCTATAAATTATATTTTATAGTAATATGCAATGACAGAAAACTGAACTCTAGTAATCTTACTGAACCCCCCAAGCTGCATGCAGTGATCATGCAATTTTGGAACCCCCTTCGACTAATGATCAATACCTAATGTAAGTCAATAGAACAATTGGCATGGCGGCCTCATTTAATCAAGTACTGTATATCCTACTCACCCTAAAGGACTCAGTTAATCAAGTATATATTCTACTCACCTTAAAGGCAGTACTAGATAGAAATATCGCCCTTTTCACGTTGGCCTATTATAATGCCATCAGCAGGCCAAACTTTGCAAAACACATGCATCAAATCATGAACGCAGAGATTCCACTCACCTGTATAATGACTTAATTCCGAATATTGCTGGCCCACAATAACCTGCCTGGCCTTGTCTTTGTGTTTTGGAGCTTCACTTGTATTTCATGAAACTGGACAATGCTGTTGACATGTGATGACTCTTTTGGCAGTTGTTGATGACGTAGAGGGCAGAGGAAAAGAAGATACAAAATTATATGTGGTGATAATAATGATTATTTACCTTTTTCTTAACGGCCAGCTTCTGAATTGAAAGAAGAAGAAGAAGCTAAAAAAATATATATATACATATAATTATAAATATATAATTATCAACATTATCAGACATTGTTTCGTTAATCCAGTCCACGTATCTGTGGACATTGGCGTAGACACCAGGCTTGGTCCACCTGAATCACCCTGCAAGGACAAACAACCAGTATGGATGTTTAATACAGAGAGGTGACGTAAAGAAACCATGGGTTGACAAGTCCATCTGCGCAGCTCTGAAGGTGTACGGTTTATAACCGTACACCTTCCGTAGAAGCTACTCTATAATTTATTAGATACACTCTCTGGATAAATGACTGACTGGTTGTTTCTTCAGTAACAGTTCCATGGACATGCAGGTGGTCTTAATGACTGACTGGTTGTTTCTTCAGTGACAGTTCCATGGACATGCAGGTGGTCTTAATGACTGACTGGTTGTTTCTTCAGTGACAGGGACAAGGACATGCAGGTGGTCTTGGGGGGAGTGGACCTTGAGAAACATGAAGACTATGACCAGGTCATCACTGTGAGGAAATCCTACGTTCATGAGGATTACAGGGAATCAAAGTCCTCTGATGGTAGTCTCAACGCTCTTCATAATGATGTTGGTAAGGCCGTGAATTTACATACTGTACGTCACTGACACAACATGATTAACTGTCAAGCCAGTTAGCATTGACATAACTATGAAGAAAGTATGCAACGTTGTTCAACATAGGCTCAGGCAGTGAGGTAACCTATTGCAGAATGCGTTTCAGGCCAAATGGTTGAGCTTTGAGATTTGAGGTGTTTTTGTCTCCTTTTTTAATGACGTTAACAAACGTCTCTCTTGGAGGTACTATAGAACAGTTAACTATTACTATGCTACTGTATAGAACAGTATAATAAACAATATAATATAATATAAACAGTATAATAAACAGTATAATAAACAATCCAATTGTAATGTAATGATTTAATTTCATGCATGACATGTATGTTCATCAGAGATGCTAATAATGTACCATTCTGTGTGTCAGCTTTACTTCAGTTGAAAGTCACCTACAGCCCTCTCTGTGCCAGGGAAACCCGCTATGTTAAAACTGCCTGTCTGCCAAAGCAACCCTTCCCTGATGGCGAGGAGTGTGTGATCTCTGGATGGGGCCGCACTAACGAAGGTATGTATACAACTACACATTACCTCTGAATCAACCTCATACATACCACAGACAGTTTAGAGAAGGTTCATACTTCTCTAAACTGAAAACCGTTTATGTGCTATTGATGCACTTGGGCTCATCTATTCCTGTCTATTCTATATGCTATTCATTCATATACCAATGGAAAGTGAAACTTTAGGTTGACATGTGTTTTGTAAGTAACATAATTATTTCAGTGTGTGTCAACTCTTTATGTCTCTATCTGTGTTCTTGACCCTCAGGAGAAAGGAAGCCTTCAAGAAAGCTGTTGGAAGGCCAGGTTCCCTTGATCTCTAAGCAGAGCTGCATGGATGTCTATGGAGACCGACTGGATGACACCATGATCTGTGCAGGAGACGGAGGAGTTGATGCCTGCAGAGTGAGTGTGTGCATGTGTGTGTGTGTGTGTGTGTGTGTGTGTGTGTGTGTGTGTGTGTGTGTTTGTGTGTGTGTGTGTGTGTGGTGTGTGTGTGTGTGTGTGTGTGTGTGTGTGTGTGTGTGTGTGCGTGCGTGCGTGCGTGCGTGCGTGCGTGCGTGCGTGCGTGTGAGCGTTCGTTCAAATTATACAGGTGTGTATTCATGTGTTGATATATGTGAGTGCATTCACGTGCACGTGCATGTGCGTTGCATACCCACACACACGTGCACGTGTTGGGGGGGAGCTAGTCCAACATTTTAAACATGTTGCACAAAATCATAACTTGTTTTCTTCCCCTTCAAACCTGGCAGCACTATTTTGGGCATGTCAAGGGGGGAAATAGTGACACCTGCTGCCCTGGGCCATTAATGAGAACTGCAAGGAATTCGGCATTCACCTTCAGAGCTGGTTATAAACCGCAGTACACCTTCAGAGCTGGTTATAAACAGCAGTACACCTTCAGATACTGGTTATAAACAGCAGTACACCTTCAGAGCTGGTTATAAGCAGCAGTACACCTTCAGAGCTGGTTATAAACAGCAGTACACCTTCAGAGCTGGTTACAGCAGTACACCTTCAGAGCTGGTTATAAACAGCAGTACACCTTCAGAGCTGCGCAGATGGACTTGTCAACCCATGGTTTCTTGCCGTCACCTCTCTGTATTAAACATCCATACTGGTTGTTTGTCCTTGCAGGGTGATTCAGGTGGACCTCTGATGTGTGAACAGGATGGGGTTCACTACGTCACTGGTTTGGTGAGCTGGGGGTCTGGATGTGGTCAGAGACAGAGGACCAAGCCTGGTGTCTACGCCAATGTTCACAGATATGTGGACTGGATTAACGAAACAATGTCTGATGATGGTGATAATGTTGATTACGGTACGGTACTGTAACTCTCTGTACACTTATCTCTCAAAAAAGTCCATCCACAGTCTCCAATTGGTTCAGAATGCTGCGGCCTGCCTTTGAACTAGTTCATTCTTTTTTCATATCTCACCTATTTTAGCATCCCTGCACCCAATGGAGCTCAGAATTGATTTTTAAAATGTTACTCACAACATATAAGGTCGGGTCATATATATATATATATATATATATATATATATATATATATATATATATATATATATATATATATATATATATATATATATATATATATATATATATATATATATATATATATATATATATACACAGGCACACTTAACAAATTGTTTCTCTTATTTTGACGATCCACGGAGACCCACGGTCTTTCTGGGGGGAGGGGGAGGGTCTTTTCTATCCACCGGAACAAAAACATTTTAACCGCGATCGTCTTTGTTCGTTTTCACCAAAAACACAGTCTGGGAGAAGAAACCCAAGCTAGATGTGTTTTTCTAAATCTTACAACATAGGAGTGGACAGAGTTATATTTTGGGGAAAATGTGATTTCCGGTTCTATCGTTCTCTCGCAGTAAAGGGATCATTCATAAGTTGGCAAAGAGCGCCCTCTAGCGTAATCACTAAAAACAAGATTTAAAAAAAATTGACGCAGAACTCCTGTAATGGCAGTCAAGAGTTGGATTTGAAATGGCAGGGAATGTGTTAATTAAGAATTTCAATAGGGCTTTGCACTGTGCAGTGCTTGGGCCCTAATTAAAGCTGCAAGCAACGATGACCGGGCCCTCGCACCTCTGTCCATGTCAGAATTCGGGGCGGGGCTAAGTAACTCAGATGAAGGACAAGCACTCTCAACCAATTCAAGTGACGCAACTCACAAGTCTGTATGACAAACCGTTCAAAAGTTAAGGCAAAAAATAGGACCTATCAAATATCGACCAATCAGAAGAGGGGGCGGAGCTAAGTAGAACCAATGAGGAACTGTGATCTGAGTCCAATGACATCACCCGCAAGTCTGTATGGTAATCAGCTCAAACGTTACATAGAAATAAAAGAAAAATTCACCTTGTAGATCGTCTATTTTCACTTACGGTTTGGCGGTGAAACAAGGACGTTTGATGCTTCGCCACGGTCACGCCATTTTATGAAAACTCAGGTTTTTGATAACTTTTCATCGTTAAGGTCTCTTTTGTACGCTGAGTGAGTTTGAGGTGATTCTGACCATTCTCCGAGGAGGAGTTTGTTAGAGTAGCCCTATCTATCACTTGTGGTTGTTTTGTTACCATAATGATCTTATGCTACTTTTGTTGGTCTGTAGAGACACCATCAACGATGCCTGATGTCACTGCAACCCCTAACACCAATGCAGGTGAGCCAATGTCAGCAGGTGCACACTGTAAACCCTCAGTGTTCAATTAACTCATAGAGCGTACAACTGTAACCTGACATCAGAATCAGAACACTCGCTTTGGATAAAAGCGTCTGCTAAATGACCGTAATGTAATGTAATGTAATGTAATGTAATGTTGATTTGTTACCATAATGATCTTATGCTACTTTTGTTGGTCCGTAGGGTCACCATCGCTGCCTGTCGGGGGCAATACAAGTGAGTCAATGTCAGCAGGTGCACACTGTAAAACCCTCAGTGTTCAAATAACTCATAGAGCGTACAACTGTAACCTGACATCAGAATCAGAAACGGAAACAGGAATCAGAAATAAGAAATCGGAATCACTCTTTTTGGCTAAATAAGTTTGCACTCACAAGGAGTTGAAGTTGGCAGAGTGTTTACATAGGATACACTATTTACAAAAAAAATAAATATATGTTAAAGCTGCAAGCAGCAATTACCGGGCCCTCGGTCCACATTGGGGGCAAATATGGAACATTCAAAACAGGGAGCAGAGCTAAGTAACTCTGATAAAGGACAAGGATTTTCAACCAAGTCCAGTGAGACGACTCATGACTCTGTACGACAAATTGTTCAAAAGTTAAGGCAAAACATAGGAACTGTCAAATATTGACCAATCAGAAGAGGGGGCGGAGTTATGTAACACCAATGAAGGAACAGGACTTTAAACCAAGTCCAATGAGGCTACCATAATGATCTTATGCCCCGGCGTCTGCCATCAGACCTCTGGAGCTTGTTCAGAAAGCTGCAGCTCGTCTAGTGTTCAACCGCCCCAAGTTCTCCCACACAACTATCCTTCTCAGTTCTCTACACTGGCTCCCCGTAGCGGCTCGCATCCAGTTTAAGACCCTGGTGCTAGCCTATAGGGCAGTGAAAGGAACAGTTCCTTCTTACCTCCAGGCTATGGTCGAGGCTTACACCCCTGCCCGACCACTTCGGCCTGCTGCCTCGGGGCGACTGATTGCCTCGTCGCTCAGGGGTCCTTCTGGCCGATCTACACGGTCGCGGCTTTTTTTCTGTTCTGGCCCCACAGTGGTGGAATGAACTCCCCACTGATGTCAGGACAGCAGAGTCACTGCCCATCTTTCGCCGCAGGCTGAAAACCCACCTCTTCAGGAAACACTACCCTTCCTCTCTGCCTTGCCTACTTGTCGTACGAGCTCTTGTCTTATTGGATCTTGTTTATTCAATACACTTATTTGTTTTAGCTCTTGCTCATTTGATTTTCCTATTTTTCTCATCTGTTTAAGAAAGTAGGTAGCTGATATATTGCTCTTTTACCTTAGCGCTAGGTATACTCTTAGTTGCTTGTTTTAGAAGAGAATGCACTTAATACTTCTGGGGATTAGTAGTTTCCTTGCCTACCTACAATGTTGAATGCACTTATTGTAAGTCGCTATGGATGAAAGCGTCTGCTAAATGACCGTAATGTAATGTAATGTATTGTTGATTTGTTACCATAATGATCTTATGCTACTTTTGTTGGTCCGTAGGTTCACCATCGCTGCCTGTTGCCACTGCACCTTGTGTGAACATTAGAAGTGAGTCAATGTCAGCAGGTGTACACTGTAAAACCCTCAGTGTTCAAATAACTCATAGAGCGTATAGCTGTAACCTGACATCAGAATCAGAAACGGAAACAGCCCTATCTATCACTTGTGGTTGTTTTGTTACCATAATGATCTTATGCTACTTTTGTTGGTCTGTAGAGACACCATCAACGATGCCTGATGTCACTGCAACCCCTAACACCAATGCAGGTGAGCCAATGTCAGCAGGTGCACACTGTAAACCCTCAGTGTTCAATTAACTCATAGAGCGTACAACTGTAACCTGACATCAGAATCAGAACACTCGCTTTGGATAAAAGCGTCTGCTAAATGACCGTAATGTAATGTAATGTAATGTAATGTTGATTTGTTACCATAATGATCTTATGCTACTTTTGTTGGTCCGTAGGGTCACCATCGCTGCCTGTCGGGGGCAATACAAGTGAGTCAATGTCAGCAGGTGCACACTGTAAAACCCTCAGTGTTCAAATAACTCATAGAGCGTACAACTGTAACCTGACATCAGAATCAGAAACGGAAACAGGAATCAGAAATAAGAAATCGGAATCACTCTTTTTGGCTAAATAAGTTTGCACTCACAAGGAGTTGAAGTTGGCAGAGTGTTTACATAGGATACACTATTTACAAAAAAAATAAATATATGTTAAACCCTACTCACTTTCAAAAATGCCCTAAAGATACACCTTCATGCGGCCAGAGCTGTCCCCCGTCGCGAACACACAAAAATGTGGTAATAGAGGATATGCGTGTGACATCATCATCAAACCCGGAAGTTATGCAGGAATGCCTACTGAGTGTCAAAAAAATACTTTCTGGCCTTGACAGCCCATGCATCCAAACAGAAAAGTCATATCTGATTGCATTAAACAACATTAAACAATGTTAAACTCATTTTGCATGTTGCTTTGCCACTCGCTTTGCCACTCGATGTGCCATTCACTTTAAGCATGCGCATATCCTCTATAAGGGCGAGTTAAGAAATTGTGTCTTTAAACATCTTTTTGCCAAATGATAAATAAATGAACATGAGTCACAATGGAGGAGTCTGATGGAACTCCTGTCGCTCAGAAGGCTGTAGATCACATTCTGTACGTCTCTGTGCTTTGGTAGTCACATTGTGTGAAAGAAGAGAAGTGTGGCTACATAATGTCCAAAGTGAGCAAAAAACAAATATTTTGGCCAGGAGGACGATTTGTTTGGAAGATTTGCGGATTGAGTTCAGGCTCAGGCTTCCCTTTACTGCCTCTACTTCCTCGTCTGCCGCACTCTAGATTCGAAAGTTGGCTTAAACCACCCAAACTTTGAACTGTGATTGCGGAACAACCGTGTGACATATTCGAATACCATTTGAACCACGATAAAGTCCCTGTTAGCGTGTGCTGTTTCACTTTAAATCATGTTTCTACGTAACAGTATGCCAGAGCAATGTGGTTCCAAAGTGAGATGAGGTTTTCTCATTTGTCTGAACAAACACCATAGTAAGTCAATGATGTTTTTGTGTGCATTACGTTGCCGTGGTAACGCTTAACGGCAAGAAAAGTAATAGATAAGAGTAGAGGGACAAATTTCATGGGAATAAATATTAACTTGAATATTTGTAAGTCTGGGAAATTGCAAGTGTGGTTGCGACGACACCAATCGCGGGTTGCGGACACTGTGGAAATGCTTTTGGGGATTCGTTGAGTAAAAACGCTATTCATTATCGGTAAAATAATAATCTACAATTTATAATAGGGCTTCAAGCTGGTGCAGTGCTCGGGCCCTAACAAGAATGAAATTCGTTTTGTCTCTGAAAAAGTGTTCAAAGTAGTTGCATATGTTATTTAAAACTGCAGTTTTTATCAAAAGCCTAGTAAGCAGTTTATCGTGCCACAAGCTGGTATAAATTAGGACTGTGTCATTTATTTCTTGTTTCATTATTATTTATTTTTTTCATTTTCCCCAAAAATGATATGTTATATTATGTTATTATTATGTTATAATGGATTTGTATAGGAAGGGGGCGTGTCTGTTAAAATGAATAGCAGATATCTAAATACTGAATAAAGCAACTTAAACACTGTCTGGGGTTCTCACAAAAGCCATAGTAGACCTCAAAATGACCCCAAATATAGTTTGAAAGTGAAATATCCCTTTAAAATGTAAGAGACTGATAAACTGAAAATATGTGTTCTCCTATTGTTTTTAGTTTGCGTAGTGGGCTAACTCAGGTGATTGATTGATTGATTGATTGATTGATTGATTGATTGAATACTTTTTTTGTAAAAAAAATAGCATGAAGGTACAGCAAAACATTTAGGCTAAAAGGATAACACAAACAAAGTCTGCGTCGCAAGCGCAGCTCAACCGCGGCCATCTTGCGACGGTCATTCATAACATTATGTCTATGGTGCATGTACTTTGAAATAACCATAGTGTGCTCAATTTTCATCCGATTTTCAAACGGTTTGGTGTGTTGTAAACACCAAAGATGTAGTTATGATACTGCATACTCATAATTATAATCATGTTTTTTTTTTTAAATAACATTAAGTATGCAGTATCATAACTACATCTTTGGTGTTTACAACACACCAAACCGTTTGAAAATCGGATGAAAATTGAGCATGCTATGGTTATTTCAAAGTACATGCACCATAGACATAATGTTATGAATGACCGTCGCAAGATGGCCGCCATGTGGTAACGTCGTACTCCATTGGCCAGCAGCCCGGGTGAGTTATAGCCTTTATATATATCTATGGTCTTAGGGACATGTTTCCATTATGTTCCTATGTATTCAATTAATTAACCAAAGCATATAATATTAACACATTAATACGGATGTCATCAACAAATACAAACTATATTTAGGAGGAGAAAAAAGAGTAATGGCTGCAGTGTATGACACTTCATTTAAATGGGGATTAATTACCCTTCTAGTCTTCTGATAGACGCTTTTTCAGGCCAGTTCTAAAAGAAACCAGTGACACATCATGGTGGCAGAGTAGTAGAATCAGAATTGTCCCATGTTTGTTCTAAATGTGTGGGGTGCCAGATCGTGGTCGCTCCCTCTGGTGTTGTGGCTGTGGGTGTCACTCACTTTGGGTATAGTTTGACATGGACTGTCCCTTTGAGTATGTTAAATACAAGGTATTCAAGGTAATGCCTTGAAACAGAGCACATTTTGATTCATTTATTTAACTCAACTTTGAGATCAATCAATTAATAATACTAACATCAACTACCGCTTAGGTATAGAGGCATACGTTGTATAAGCATAAGTTATATTCTTCAATTTTAAATAATAGACTTACAAATAATTTTCTGAATCTCACAGATCAATAGATCTAGAATATCTTGACAAATGCAAGTAACTGGAAAGTGTTTGGCCCGATCAAGTGTTCATAACACTTACATTACTGTATCATTTTTTTTCATACAGATGGGCAGCACAACTGTTGTTTTTCTTACTACCCAAAACCAGCTGGAATTAACCGCTTCATCGAGCGCTTGAAGTCTTATTACTGTACTGATGCCAGATGCCCCAAGCCAGGAGTCCTGTAAGTGTTGGACTATGTGTGTGTGTGTGTGTGTGTGTGTGTGTGTGTGTGTGTGTGTGTGTGTGTGTGTGTGTGTGTGTGTGTGTGTGTGTGTGTGT
Organism: Gymnoscopelus microlampas; assembly: GCF_963454915.1. Classification (NCBI taxonomy): domain Eukaryota; kingdom Metazoa; phylum Chordata; class Actinopteri; order Myctophiformes; family Myctophidae; genus Gymnoscopelus; species Gymnoscopelus microlampas. The sequence continues at coordinate 57,514,254 of NC_139940.1, forward strand.
GTGTGTGTGTGTGTGTGTGTGTGTGTGTGTGTGTGTGTGTGTGTGTGTGTGTGTGCGCGCGCGTGTGCGTGCCTTTATAGGTCACAAAGCACCACCTATCATTATAGTACAATATTTAGTAAAATAGTTTCTTGTTTCTTGCACAGTATTGCCACAAAGCGGGATAAGAACATCTGTATGGATCCTACTCTCCCTTGGGTCCAGAAGATCATGGAGGCTCTGGATGAGCGTAGATTTTAGAAGCAATCTGCCCATTGATTGATTGATTGATTGAATACTTTATTAGTCAAACATGTAACCAGCATGAGGTACAGTCACACATTAAGGCTAAAAGGATTTTAAAAAATACATTGATTTTATTCAATTTTTCCTCCCCATCTGGTTGATGTACTGAGGAAAATGTTGGTTTCATATTTTAGTATTAGGATTTTTTTTCTGATAATTGAATGTAATCGGTCAATGACACAAATGCAAATTTTGTGTGAATTGGCGGCTTCATTTGATTTCTCCTTTACCTTTTTCTGTTTTAATGTTTATATAACCTATACTGTACTGCACATGCACTATGGGGCATATTAAATACAAATGTTTAGTCCAATATGTTTGTTGTTCTTGATTCTTGATCTTGAACCCCCTATAGACATGCAATACATTACAGCTGAAAACAGGCTGATAACACAAGGGCAATTTGGGAACATATGATGGTAATTGTCTAACTAATGCAGTTGTGTATCTTTTCCCACTTTGTCTCTCCTATTTATTCTTTGTTTCTCTTATTTGTGTGTGTGTGTGTGTGTGTGTGTGTGTGTGTGTGTGTGTGTGTGTGTGTGTGTGTGTGTGTGTGTGTGTGTGTGTGTGTGCGCGTGCCTGCCTGCCTGCCTGCCTGCCTGCCTGCCTGCCTGCGTGCGTGCGTGCGTGCGTGCGTGCGTGTTAACCCAACCCATCGGATTGGCCGAGCTTTGCTTTGTTTATGCACCAATATAAGTGGTAGCGTGCACAATAGAACTCCATTATTTTACATACATGAAATGTCTGTATCTGTCTGTCTGTCTGTCTGTCTGTCTGTCTGTCTGTCTGTCTGTCTGACGGACGTCCGTCCGTCCGTCCGTCCGTCCGTCTGTCTCCCATTTCTGCCAATGTATGTCATCAACACGACGTCAGCAGTTTCTGACCACATCAGGGATCCCAAGATCTGCATATGTGGTCGACTCTGATTTTGGGCAAAGCTTCATGATTGTTCTATCATAGCCTAGCACTGTTTATATGCTGCTGCAATGTCCAAGAAGCTGAACAAAAGTCCATTTTACTGTTATTTACCTTGAACCTTGATCGTTGTGTAGTTCAGGTCATTTGTACTGATTGCTTTCTGTCCCTTCCTCTGTACTCATCCACAAACTAAAGGTCTCACATGTACAGCTCCTAAACTAAAGAACACTGCTGCCCTCTGGAGGAAGAGTAGGGGCGTACACACAATCACATGGAACAGAGAGATCATATTCAGTGGTGGAGAAAGTACTCACATGCTTCTGGGGGGGTCCCCAGATGACAGTAAAGTGACAATTTAAGGACTTTTAAGAGCTTTTTAATACCTAATTAATACCGGTCCCCAGTTCCAATATGATTATTTTGGGCCCCCAGTTCAAATATGATTATTTTGGGGGTCACGGCCTGAAAAGGTTGAGAACCACTGAACTACAACTGAATATTGGTGGCAAATTTAAATTACAAATCACATGTCAACTGCCATTGCATCTCTGTATACAGTATCATATTTATTATTGTAGTCTACAGATGGCACGGGTGGGCCCTAAATGTCTCGGGGCCCGCAAAAAATTACGCAACTGCGTAATTAAATCTTCTCAACATATAGTACAAAAATGCCTTCAAAATTGTATGAAAACTGAACACAAAAATCAGAAGCAGATAGCTTCATTCCGCAAATCTAAATGACATGACAATTCAGCCAAAAACCAGAGATCTGCATCTCTTGGATCTGCAGCCTCATGGCGGCGCTATAACAGGCCGATTCGTGTTTTTACCTACAGTATAACTGCACCGATCTGTGTAGAACTTTTTATGTCCACTCCCTTGAGGCCAAGAAAAAACCTTTGCCCTGCATTTTTCACATCTGCCTTTTATAGCGCCACCAGGAGGCCGACTTATGTAAAAAACATGTTTGGATATTACTCCTTCAGATTGTATCCAAATGACACGCAAGTCGGTACACATGATCTCTATAGACATGTGATCAAGACGGATCTGGATGATTTTTCATATTCCATCCTGATTGGCTAAGATTGGCTAAAGTTTGTAGGAGTGGCCCCTTTTGAACAAAATGATGCAAATCATAAATGCAGCGTCCAATTGCGGTGAAACTTTGCACGCACATTCGCACTACGTTGAGGAACAAATGCCACCCTTTCAACATTGCCCTATTATAGCGCCACCAGGAGGCCAATTTTTGCTAAACAATTATTTTATATTATTCCTACAAATGTTGTCCAAACATCACGCAAATCGGTACATATTATCTCTTTGGTCAAGTGGATCAAGACTGATCCGTCCGATCCGTCCGATGTTTCACTTACCGGACTGATGGCGAATTCCGAACATTGGCCCACACTAACCTATCTGACCTTTTTTTTTACAGTATTCATTCTGTTTAAACATACTGAATACAGTTTATACAGGGTCAATAACCTTAAAGTGTTAGTTCGGATTTGTTGAGTATTTTCTGTAGGAAATACTTACCATTAATGTAGTGGTTGCAAAGGTATTAGTTAATTGCCCGAGTCCCGTGGTCATAGTTCTGGTCGGGTTCTGATGAATATTAGGTAGTTCCGTGGTTTGGTGGGGGCCACTCATTCAAAATAAATTCATCCAAAAAACTAGCGTCATTTGTATTGTTGACCTATTTGCTATTTCTACCATATAGCACAGATTTGGTTCAACTTTGACCCGTCTGTCACATGGTACTATTTTTTGTGTCCAAAATCACTGCCTACTCTCCCAAAACAAGGTGCACTGCTAGTGTTGCCAGATTGTGATAGACTTAAGCAGCCAGGTCTATGAAAACAAGCCCAAAACAATATATATGTGTGTGTGTGTGTGTGTGTGTGTGTGTGTGTGTGTGTGTGTGTGTGTGTGTGTGTGTGTGTGTGTGTGTGTGTGTGTGTGTGTGTGTGTGTGTGTGTGTGTGTGTGTGTGTGGTCAATTAAGGCTTAACTAGACTGCGGGTTACCAGGCCTAGCTGCTTAAAGGAAGAAGAGAAGAGACGTCCGGACCATGTTCATGATCATTCAGTGGTTTATTCAACAACAAACAAACAGCATCATATCAGAGAACCAGGGGCAGGGAGCCCCTGAGCTCCCCCAGCCTCATGGCGTGGTCAGTACTCTCTCACAAGTCACATTTTACAGTCAACCCTCAATACTCTAGGTAGCTCACATTACAATACAGGCGGGGGTCAGTGAGAATCCCCCCACCAGTTGATCAATTCCTTTGATCAGTGTCGCTATCTGTCTGTATCCTGCCTGTCAGGAAGCTAGGCTGATGTCTTCCGGTTAACAATGGAGATGTAAATCACACTTCACAGCTATGCAGACGCTTCTCTTCAAACAGGGAGCATGTGTAGACAGTAAGATTTCCCTTAATGAACTCAAAGATGGCAACAGCTAGACTGGGTCACAACACATGATTCTTCTTACTTAGTAAAATAACTTAAAGGGATTGTAGGCAAGTTCAGAGATTAAAAAAAAAGAAAAAAACTGTTGTCAAACACCGCACCTCCACCTCTCAATTTTTATTTTTAAATAGGCTCTTTCATGATGAATTGACCACATATATGAAGTTAAACAACTAAATTCTATCCAAACGATATCTTAAAAGTAAATTCCGTTCCTCAAAAAATAAGTTTCAGAGCGTTTTAAAACCGAAAGTAAGAAGTATAAACTGCCTATACAGAAAACAATGGCGGCTCGTTCCATTTTTGTCGGCTGCACTCGGTCCCATTCGGTTTCACCCAAACAGTTCACACGGGCACGGACGCGCACGGACGCGTACATGCGCGTCCATGCATTTACGTCCCGGACAAACATAAATAGTAGGGAAAATACGGATTTCAGAAAGAGGACTGTGTTTCAATGCAGGAAAACACCCCAGCATCATTATTTAGTGGCTGATAGAGGGGAAAAAATGCAAATATATATATATATATATATATATATATATATATATATATATATATATATATATATATATATAAATATTCTAAAAATGTAGGCTTAATGTTGCCTACAATCCCTTTAACATTTCTCACTGGTTTTGACTTGCATACTGTTCATAAAATATAAGCAGATAAGGGCCAATATACGACATCTCTCTCTGTCTCTTCTCTATATCTCTCCCTCTCTCTCTCTTCTTTCCCCCCCGACACGGTCGAGGCAGAAGACCGCCCACCCTAGAGCCTAGTCTCTGCCTGACGTTTCTTCCAGTTAACTTTAAACCTAATAAGTTATGTAGTGCAGGCATTTTCTTTTTAAAAATGTAAATATTGGAGGTCATGGTGCCGTTTATAATGATAAAAGACATGATTCCAACAGGGGAAACCACTTTTCTGCTCGACCCAGCCGAGGTGGTCATATATAGCACGCAGGGGATCACTCCGGGGTTGGGAAACTCACTCACGGACACCTCAACCCATGGCCATAGACAGGAATCGAACCCTCAACCCCTCAGACTCACAGGCTGTCACTCTAGTGATTAAGTTAAGGCTTCATCCAGGCTAATGGTGTCTGTTGAAGATCATAGACTCTTGCCTTCTGCCATGAACCGAGCCCCTGTTTCACTAACACTAAGATCAGTGGTTCACAAAGAATTTACCAATAAAGAAATGTGATGTCTCCTCGGAACCAAAACTAGTGAAAGTAGCCTACAAGCTCACAAAGCGTTGCTATCCTAAAGTGGTGACCTTGTAGATCGGCTATTTTCCCAAGGAAGTAGGGTATACATTGAAAATAACTACTCTCAAAAAGGCATTTCATGCTATCTTTAAAAATTGCATATGCATTAATTAACATGGTCATGTTTTGTGCAATGCCCCCCCCCCCCCCTCACCCACCCTCACTAACCTTAACCTCAGTAAAACAACGCCTAAACCAAACCTCAAGAAACACTATTTGTAAAACTAAGAATTCCAAATCATGATCACCTCAACATGTTGTCGGGGACAGGGATCGAACCAGCGCCTTTTGGACTCACAGGCTGCCTCTCTTCTCATTGAGCTAGAAATATGGCCTCCCTGATGGTGTCTGTTGATATCTATTCCGTCTATATATATATAAAAAGTTAGCGCACGGTTAGGCTGTGACAGAAACAAAGGCGGAAGAATAATGAAAGTGTAGAGATACAAAGAGGGTCCATGGCCCTTTGGCCTTGGCCCCTCAAAAAGTAAAGAAAAGAATAAAGACAGTAACCTAATTTCTTTAAAAAACATAATGATTCTCTTAGCACATGATTTGTTCCTCTCGTTTTCTGTTTTATTTTTCATGGTTTCCCCAACAAACCTGGCAAGACAGAAACTACAAAACTGACAACTACAAACTATTAACTTTATCGTTTCTATGCTTCTTGCCTTCAGATGTGAAGAAGCTGTGATCTCCTTGAATCCAGCAGGTGGCATCCAAACCTTTCAGTTTAAAGCAGTGGTTTTCAACCTTTTTCATATCAAGGTCCATTATGCATTCGATGATATTTAGACTGTCAGACCCAACACTTTAAATATTTCTTCTACATTCTCTAATTATGTAGATTCTTGTAAATTAAGTCATGCCACTCTTGAGAGTTAAATGAGACCAAATGGACACTTACGGGTCCATTTGGTCTCATTTTACGCTCTCAAGAGTTAAAGATCTATAAGGGTCCATTTGGTCTCATTTTACGCTCTCAATCATTTAGCATGGGGACCACCTGGAACCCCCTCAAGGACCACTGATGGTCCCCGGACCACTGGTTGAGAACCACTGGTGTAAAGGACTAGAGGGTGGTTTAGTCAATATTTTCATTCCTGGTAAAGTAGAAGTATATTGAGATCGTTGAAACATAATCATTGTTAGTGCTATTATGCTTAGGGTTTTGATGGTTGTCTCCAATGAGTTTAAAATGTTCTAAATTCTATCTAAAGAAGAAAGCATAAGCAACCATAAAACATGTTTTTGTGTGAGTAAATGATGTCCTTCCTCGTGTTCTGGTAGATTTCAGATTGCATGTCTCCTTATTGCTGTAGGAGTTCTGACTTTTCTTCAACTATTATGACATAATTTTAAATTGTTATGTAATATCGGTATCAATTATTACTTAATGCATTATTTATGCGTTAATTAAGCATTAATTCATCATGTATTAAATAACTTAACTAATGATTAACTAATGATGTTAATAATGATGAATTACAAGGAATTCATGATGAATTAATGCTTCATTAATGCTTAATTAACACTTAATAAATGCTTAAATAATGTATTAAGTAATTATAAATGAAGCATTAATTGCGGGTACCTTATGAGCAAGTGTTACTAATGTGGTATAAAACTCCCCGAAGTCTGATTTAAACAAACTAATAATAATGTCACATCAGGCGTTGACTCGTCCTGTTTCTAAATACATATTTGACACGTGTCATGTCCGTTTGTTATGTCAAAATCCTCACCATTTTCTGTTGATCCATAAGCAAGTATGATTGTGTCTCTGTAGGAAAGACTTGAACCGTACGTAGCTGAATAAAACACAGGGAGGTTTCACTTGAGAGAGAGAGAGAGAGAGAGAGAGAGAGAGAGAGAGAGAGAGAGAGAGAGAGAGCGAGAGAGAGAGAGAGAGAGAGAGTCTCTGTTTATTCACACTGGAAATGCTGCCATAGGCATATGGCACATGATGGTACAGGTTATGCATACTGTATGTCTAAGATTCTGAAGGTTAAATCAGTGGTTCTCAAACTTTTTCATGTCAAGGACCCCCAAAATGATACTTTTTTGTCCACGGACCCCCATCTCAAAATGTTTTGTTCCAGAGACCCCCCAGATGCAAAGATTTGAATTACAAATGTTCGCTTTAAAGATATATACATTCAAAGGTCTGCACACATTTTCACGATTTTTCAAAAATAGCAGATCTACAAGCTCATAGTGCGGCACTCAGTGCCGTACTATGAGCTTGTATATCTGCTGTTTTTGGATAGCCAAAGTATAAAAGGTTAAAGTGGTTAAAATGATTGTGATGCTATATTAACACATTTTGCCCCCCAAGGACCCCTGGGGGTCCCTAGACCCCACTTTGAGAACCACTGTTTTAAATGGCCTTTCAATATACCATGAACACATGACTTTATATCCAATGACAATGATCCAATGACTTTTATTCTCTCTCACACACGCAAGCGCGCGCGCACACACACACACACACACACACACACACACACGCAAGCGCGCGCGCACACACACACACACACACACACACACACACGCGCGCGCGCGCGCGCGCGCGCACACACACACACACACACACACACACACACACACACACACACACACACACACACACACACACACACACACACACACACACACAGTATAAATGATAGGCTTAATACAGCCTATTTAAAAACCAACAAAAATAAAACTGTTACTTGTATTAATAACTGCAAGGCACTATACTTGTAATTAGCTACACTACTCATTACTGGGGAATGCAGTAATAGTACAGCAATAAATTAGTAACACGTACAGTACAGTATTGTACAGCCCAAAGTCTTGTTATAAGCGTGTTTGTGTGGCACCAATGGATGCACAGTAGTGTGTTAGCTAGGTAATGAAGACCATGCTAACATTAGACACTGCCCTCATCTGACAACAACGCCTTTATCTGTAAACAGTTAAAGTCCTGCAATAAAACCACAGACTACTAGTAGGACTGCAAAATCTAGTGTTTGGTGATCTAATGGTATCGTTGTTGTTTAATGGCGCTCAATTTACCCAATATATTTGCGGCAAACACAAACTCACTAAACATTGCAATTTGTGCAATTTATGCTCTTTGAAAAACATTAATTACAAGAGTTATTATCCTACTATAATTCTAGTAACCTCTGTAGTGGTGTAGTGGTGTCACAACCCGGTTCTCCTGGACCAATTGCTCTGATTTTGCACACAGCCATTGACCATTACCATCTGAACGCAACTGTGAAGCCCGTTTTTCAATTTCATCAAATCTCAGCTTCTTATTAGCGTTTATGTGTCAAACAATGTCGCCTCCCGGGTTGCCAGATCATGTGCGCATATCCCCCGACGGATGCGTCGACCGGGTATGGTCTAGTTATTATTAATCACCCTTGCCCGGAAAAAAAAAATTGTACTTTGAAGGTACAGTAAGCACATAGCTAACCTGTATTTTCCATATCTTCCCTAAACTATTTACAGCACATAAGCTCTTATCTTAACACATTCACTACCAGGTATTATTTAATTAATGCATCCGCTGCTGCCAGTGTGTTTCACCTTGTTTTGACGATCTTTGGAGAGCAGCAAAAGCCACGACGTGCACACGGATGTAAACAAAAAGTGTTTGTCGATCGCGCACTTTACCGCGATCGGCAATTTTGTTTGTTGCCTGTTGAATATGGCTCATTTTCACCCACAAAAAAATTATCCGAGCTAGTTTTTTTCTACAAATCCTAATATAGGAGTGGGCGGAAGGGACGTTCTTTGTGATGACGTCACATCCGCCCATTCCTTCTAACAGAGTGGCGGGATCATTCCCAAGTTCCTATTTTTTTTTTCTTTCTTTTTTTTTAAGACGGAGATCTACGTCCTTGGCAGTGAATGTGTTAACAATACTGATCCAGAACACATTACAGATGTGCCATTTCAAAACTTCAAATGTCCTGCCATCGGCAAGACAGTAAATTTTCAGGGGATTCCCAGGGCAAAAAGAGGGACAAAGAAGGGCATTTAAAATGCTGAATTATTTTGATGATCACTGCTTTTATGATGCTAATTAATTTGAGCAACTGGTCAAGGACCAGTTATAATGAGTCTGACACCTTCTTCAACACACATTCTTTTGTTCTCATGTATATGGATGTCTGTTGAAGGGAAAAACGGGGGTGTGTAGTGACAACTTCTTTTCAGGGGCAAAACAGTGCATTTTTAAGGGCAGAACAGGGAGGAAAAAAATGCATTTTCAGGGCACTTTCAGGGAAAGAACAGTAACGTGTGAAGTTTTGAAGTGGCACATCTGTATGTTTAAACAGTAAGTAAGTAGTAAGTAGCACAGTAAACGAGTGCATCCAAACCAATGTTAATGCATACAATAGGCTCTATGCACAGCAGCCATATTGGAAAGAAATTGGGCCTCTTCTTACTTCCTTCACAGGTGTTACCAATGATACTAATGAAGGCTCTGTTCCATTCTGGTCAGGGTGCTGATATCGTGCATGTTGGCTCACTAGAAACACTCCATTTTGGTTCCCAAATGGCCCCTTATGGTGGGTGTGTAACTCTGAGAGTGTACAAATGGAACCAAATGGACCTGTAAGGGTCCATTTGGTTCCATTTGTACACTCTCAGAGTTATGGAAAATAAGACTTGATAAGTAAAAATAAGACAACCACTATGCCACACTAAATGGAAGCCTTAATTAGTATCATTGGTAACACCTGTGAAGGAAGTAAGGAAGGGGCCCAATTCATTCCCAATATGGCTGCTGTGTTTAGAGCCTATTGTATTATGTTCCACATCTGAATGGGCTTGGAATGCTGCCATGACTCAAAACAACTCAAATAGTGCTGTGTCTCTCCATATCCTCTTTGTTGTTGATGATGTTAGCAGGTGCTTTGCTCATTTCAGTGGCTTCCACTGCATTTTCCGTGGCCTGGTTCCTCAGGGCTAGCTTCTTTTGCCTCTTCAATATTTTCAAGTTGAGGAGTGCCCAAATTGCCCAAGTCGCAGAAAAGATCCCGTATATCAAACCAAGGAATGTGAATCTAAAGTGGAAACACCGATTTAGTGACGTGTGTGGTCATTAGTCATTAGTGACACACTTCATTGGCAGCCAAAGCCAACACATCGCATCGTGACGCGTTGTGAGTTTGTAAATCTGCTATTTTCAAACATTTTGGTACTTTTACTTTTGGTACTTTAAGTACATTTTGATGCCAATACTTTTGTACTTTTACTCAAGTAGCATTTTGAACAAAGGCCTTTTACTTGTAACAGAGTAATATTTTTACATTGTGGTATTGTTACTTTTACTTAAATAAAATATCCAAGTACTTCTTCCACCACTGAAGCATTGCAGAATGACAGAGGTGTATAGTACCTGAATGCATTGGCGTCGTAGAACCTGCAGGCCCCGCGGCCTCCACACGGCTTGGTCCCCCACTTCAAACACGTCAGGTCAATCAGTGCCCCAAAGTAGATAGGAGGAGGGATCCCACCTGAACACACACACGCACGCACGCACGCACGCACGCACGCACGCACGCACGCACGCACGCACGCACACACACACACACACACACACACACACACACACACACACACACACACACACACACACACACACACACACACACACACACACACACACACACACAAACGTATGCACCCACATATATAATAGGCTGTATGCACAGCAACCATATTATGAAGACATTCACAGGTGTTACCAATGATACTAATGAAGGCTCTGTTCCATTTTGGTCAAACAGAGTCAGGGTGCTAATATTGTGCATGTTGGCCCACTGGACACACCAGTAGGTCTACAGTTGGGGTCCAGGGACCCTCATGGGCTTCCAAATGGCCCCTTACAGGTGTGTAACTCTGAGAGTGTACAAATGGAACCAAATGGACCCGTTAAGGGTCCATTTGGTTCCATTTGTACACTCTCAGAGTTATGGGGGTCGTGGAAACCACTGTGCTACACTAAATGGAACAGAGCCTTCATTAGTATCATTGGTAACACCTGGGAATGTCTTCATAATATGGCTGCTGGGAATACAGCCTATTAGTATCAATTCTTGTATGGGGGACCTTGGCACAAAATATGTTCAGATGGGGCTCCACAGTCAAATACATTTTAATACGATCCAAATGGTTTCTCTTTGGAGCAACCTTTTTAGTCTGTCGCCTCCCCTGCTGTCACTGGGGATAACTTCTATAGCTGTAGCTTTTAGAGAGGAAGGGCTCCCATGTCCTTTTTCATGGTGATTACTGTGATCTTGTTTTGGGCTTACAGTGTAAACATGTACTACATTAAGAATATATTTACTCTTCTTCTTCTTTTTTTTCCCAGTATGGTATTTGAATTGTTTATTTGATGTTGGTCACTCTGGGTGTTGCCTTGTTTCCTTTTTGATTGTTTTGATTTATTTGGGGCGTTTGTGCTCACTTTGAACTGTTATTTAAATGTCATAATGACATAATAACATACAGACATGATTGGAACATCACCCAAGGCTGTATTTAAGTGTGACTGATTAGCCAAAATGTTAGACAGACCCTGATAAAGACCTTCTAGGTCGATACGCGTTGGTCATAATTTGTTGCCTTGCTCTAGTCTAAATAAATCTATTTTTTTTTCACTTAAGACAGAGTGCCTTGGAATTATTTTCTTTGCAAGAGTGAAGTTCACACCTTTTTGGAATCAAGCAGTAGTTCTTTGGAACCCCCTTTTTTGTTCATATATTACCTGTGTCACCTATCTGTCAGAGCCACTGAAGGATCCCGGCAGCGCTTCTCTTTTCTCTTTTTAAACATTTTCAAGATTTCTCTGGCTATTCAAAAATAGCAGACGAGCAAGGTATGTCCAATAGTTGTTCCATCGATTAGAAATTGACAATTCATAATACTCTCCTCATTGACTTATATTGCACAGTGAAGCAGCTATCAAAGTCACTCATTTAATAGCACATAAAGAAAGCTGATTAAGACAATGTTTGACATCACAAAACACAGCATGTCTTCCCCCCTCCCTCCTTTGTATGTATTTGTCTTGTATGGATTTAAATTTTTAATCAACGGAGCAAGATATGTGGCCAATATGTGGGGTTACATCATGACAAGGTAACCACACAACCCAAACACAACCCACAATGGATAGCAGCTAGAAAAGGTTTTCTCTTTCATACAGACTTTCAACTTTGTTGTTTCATTGAGTTTGCCACATTGTTGTTGACCAAATCAATTATCTGTTACTGCCAATAGTTTTTTTTCCCCCTTCAAAATAACACACTAACACAACTCTGTCTTCAATGGCTCAATACATAATAATAAATAGCACATGCACGCACGTGCACACATACACACAGGTGGACACATACACGCACGTGCACACATACATGCACACCATCTTGCCTGCTTGTGTACTCACCCAAAGTTCTCACTACCAAGGTCTGCATTCCCAATGCCAGTGACTTCAGGTCGGGCTGTATGCACCTAACATTGTACACAAACATTCACACATGGCTTTGTAACAACGGCACCATGTCAAAACACTAGGCGTGTAGCCATTTATCGTAAATCGATTCGATTTTAAATCGATTTAATACAAAATGAATCGCCATGCAAAAAATAGCCAGAAGAAAAATGTGGACAGGTGAAAACTTTGGTTAAACTTGTCCCTGCGCCCTGTGCCCTGTGCGGATGGCAGCGATAGGCTCTATGCACAGCAGCCATATTATCACTTCCTTAGGTGTTACCAATGATACTAATGAAGGCTCTGTTCCATTTAGTCTAACACAGTGGTTTCCACGACCCCCATAACTCTGAGAGTGTACAAATGGAACCACATGGACCCGTACGGGTCCATTTGGTTCCATTTGTACACTCTCAGGAGTTACACACCTGTAAGGGGCCATTTGGAAGCCCATGAGGGTCCCTGGATCCCAACTGTAGACCCACTGGTGTAACAGAGTGTTTCCAGTGAGCCAACATGCACAATATCAGCACCCTGAATCTGTTTGACCAGAATGGAACAGAGCCTTCATTAGTATCATTGGTAACACCTGTGAATGTCTTCATAATATGGCTGCTGTGAATAAAGCCTATCCAGGAGTCCCGAGTTGGTGCTGGCTAGTCTGCAATATCGCATCGCATAATAATTGTGTCTATCACTAATAATTACAATTATGTTATAATTGTGACAGGCCTATTAGGCACAAGCAAGATATTTATGTCTGTACCTGAGCAGGATGATGTATGCGGGCGTGGCACCGCATGCGTTGATGAAGGACGCCAGCACAGCCAGGGCCATGTAGAACTTAAACATGTGGTCACAGTCACTCTTCCTGGGACACTGGCCCAGCACTGCTGACATGTTCACACCTGGACTCATCATCTCCCTCACGCACGTACAGTTACCATACATCTGAAACCAGTGGTGTAAAGTGACAAAGAACATTTACTTAAGATTTAACTTAACGATTTTGAGGTATTTTTACTTTACTTAAAGACGGGGTGCCGTGATTTTCAGTGATTTTTTCCCCTCCTAGAACATAATCATCAGGTATTATGGTGATACTAGGAGGAAGATTTTTTTCCAAAAAAGTGCACAGAAATGGTTAAAATTATGTTTTTATGTGGACACGCCTCCAGTTCATTAAGTATACCTGGTTCTCACCTTAGCACCTCCTCCACCACCTTAGCACCACCCACATGTCCTAGTCCCTCCTCCTTTTCATGCCCACACCTGTTGTGTTGTGATAATGAGGGGGAGGGTATGTTTTTACTATGTCACTAAAGGGCTGTTTTTCTATTGGCACGTTTGACCCACAAGGTTTCAGCCTCCAGGTAAAAACTCAAAATAGTCAGAGAAGACATAAAACACCATAAAAACACCAGGGGGCTTAATGAAGTTCTATCAACCTCATAGACATGAAAAACAGAAAAAGTGCAAAACCGTGGCACCACCTCTTTAAGTACAAAATGTAAGTACTTTTTCCACCACTGGTACCATACATCTGAAACACGCACGTACAGTTACAACACAGGCAGTGGTGGGAGACGGACACACACACACACACGCACACGCACACGCACACACACACACACACACACACACACACACACACACACACACACACACACACACACACACACACACACAAGAGTGCTACAGATTGTGGAGATATGTATAGGAACCAATGTGTGTAGCTACGGGGGAACACATTAGGTGAGACACCCATTCATTCAGACTTGTGAGTCATTCCAGTTGTCAATAAAGCTACCTAAAAGGATACACGACCGTCTCATCTATATTAGTTATAAAGTATACTAATAGAGCTTGTTGCATGGTGTCAGAAGCGGGAAATGTGCCATTTCAAAACTTCAAATGTCCTGCCATCGCCAAGACAGTACATTTTCAGGGGATTCCCAGGGCAATAAGAGGGACAAAGAAGGGCATTTAAAATGCTGAATTATTTTGATGATCACTGCTTTTATGATGCTAATTAATTTGAGCAACTGGTCAAGGACCTCTTCAAATCACCTTTCGCCTCATAATGAGTCTGACACCTTCTTCAACACACATTCTAAATTTGTTCTCATGTATATGGATGTCTGTTGAAGGGAAAAACGGGGGTGTGTAGTGACAACTTCTTTTTAGGGGCAAAACAGTGCATTTTTAAGGGCAGAAAAGGGAGGGAAAAATGCGTTTTCAGGGCACTTTCAGGGAAAGAACAGTAACGTGTGAAGTTTTGAAGTGGCACATCTGTACTTTTACATAAGTCAAAGTAGCAGTACCACAATGCAGAAATACCCTGTTACCAGTGAAAGTCCTGTAATCAGAATTCTTTAAGTATTGGCACCAAAATAGTACCCAAGTGAAAGCACTAAAACTTGTCAAAATGTGTACAAAAAAAATCCGATCTACAAGCTCACAACGCGATGCGACTCGTGAGCTTGTAGATCGGCTATTTTTGAAGCATAAAAGAGGGCTTCATTGGTTAACACTCGCGTGACTAAGCAATCAATGGGACCGATTTTGAGAATTGAAAGTGGCTTAACTTCTCTCAGGAAGCTCTGAGAGAGTTCCCCTTTCATGACTTTTCCTAAATATATGTTTCAAACCATCTCCGTTTTTTTTTTTTTTTTTAACTCATTATAAATATGAAATACATACCATGTATCCCATCCCAGCCGTTTTATTTCGGCTAAATTGATCGCTCTCCCCCTCTCTCCCCCTCCCTAGAGCACTTTACACCTCGAGACCCCCCACAGAGCGGCCCGCAGCGCACCAGAGAACTGATGCGCTGCGGGTCTATGTTGCCATGTCTGCTTATTATAAGCGACTTTGGGCTTGTTTTTCACGTCTTTCTATTATTATTATTATTATTATTACCCATATAATTACATTATAATGGTAATAATGTTCTACTCCACTACACCTCAGAGGCAAATCTTGTACTTTTACTCCACTACAATTATTTGAAAACTTTAGTTACTATACTCTTTTTCGAATTCAGTCATTGTAAAGTCACTTTATAAACAAGGTCGGCTATAGTAACTTTAGTTACTAGTTAGTTTGCAGATATAAATAAAATATATAAAGCAGTCAATAATAAAACCAATCACATCACTTTATAAACAAGCACTGAAAATAACGAATGAAAAAACGATTAATGTACTTTATTTAATAAGACAAAAAAACTGAAAAACAGTACATGGAAGTAGTTTGTAGATCAGATATTTAGCGCAGGAGTAGAGCATGAATGAGCATATTTGTGGAACATAGCGATGTGTTCACTTGTTACGCTGAGAGGAGAGGAACAGAGAGGGACAGAGAGGAGACGTTTCTGTCAGCGTGGACAGCTGATAGAATGAGAGCTTTACGCTCAGACAATTATGTGAATATTATATAATATAATATAGGTTTGTCAAGAGATATCCATGTGTTTTGGACAATGGAGATAGTCACGTAATTAGACCGTGGCTTCAGCGTTCATATAGGCTCCATGTTTCACGTTAGTGAGTTCTCTCTAACGCTCTGGAAGACCCCTCGCTCTGCGCTTGTACAAGGAATTCCACTGCCCTGCCAGCGCTCAAGTGTAGTGAAAATAAACTAAACCATTTCGCTACTCACCGAAGCAAAGGCTGTTTTGTGTTGTTGAAAGTTTATTCTCGGAGGTGGGAAGCCTCTCAGCACCCCACCTACTCTGTAAAATACACTTTTTGGGCAGAAAATAAAATATGTCAGCGAGACGGAAATTTATTTTATTTACTCCACAGTGCCCTCTACAGATCTGGAGTATTTGACTTACCATTAACCAAAATCTGTAGAGGGCACTGTGGAGTAAATACAAATAATTTCCGTCTCGCTGACATATTTTATTTTCTGCCCATAAAGTGTATTTTACAGTGGGTGCTGAGAGGCTTCCCACCTCCGAGAATAAACTTTCAACAACACAAAACAGCCTTTGCTTCGGTGAGTAGCGAAATGGTTTAGTTTATTTTCACTACTCTTGAACGCTGGCAGGGCACTGGAATTCCTTGTACAAGCGCAGAGCGAGGGCTCTTCCAGTAACATTTTCATAGACCTGCCTGCTTATTTCTCTCTCAAGATTTGGCAACCCATTTCAACTTTCACAGTGGCTTCAGCGTGCATATAGGCTCCATGTTTCCCTCAAGAGTTTAATGTGACGCTACAGATTGCACTGTTTTATACGCTTTTTTATAAACATTTTACAGAATCTGCAGTTACCATGACTACTAAATTATTATTTTATAATGTTTCTGCCTGCAACAACATGTGAGTGAGTGAGCTAACTGACTGAGCAGAGTGGAGTTGAATGGCTATTTAAAAGACAATGGGGGCCCCCACTGGGTGGGTGAGAAGGTGTCAGTCAGTCTGGTGCAAAGAGGTGAGACAGTAACCAATCGTAGAGCTTGATTTCTAGATCAAATTGATCGTTTAGCAGGCTGTGTGTAGGATAATGAAACCCCAGTCATGCCAGTGTTAATGGATGTTTTGTAAGAACATAACCAGTGGTGGAAAAAGTACTCAAATGTTTAACTTAAGTAAAGTTACAAGTAAAAGTCCGGAATTCAAAATGTACTTGAGTAAAAGTACAAAAGTATTGGTATCAAAATATACTTAAAGTACAAAAACTAAAAGTACGAAAATATTTCAAAATAGCCGATCTACAAGCTCACAACGCGTCGCGATGCGACACGTTGTGAGCTTGTATCGGCTATTTTCAAATAGCCTAGGTACAAAATAGGGCTAAAGTGGTTAATGTATGTTTTATAATATAAACATTTATATCTGAAAAGTAACTAAAGTTTTCAAATAATTGTGGTGGAGTAGAAGTAAAAGTATTGGAAATTGGAAATACTCAACTAAAGTACACAAATACCTCAAAATTGTACTTAAGTACGGTACTTAAAGGGGCTACACCATGAATTTCATTTTTTTTTAGGTTTTTTGTATTTTTTGGGCTCCCCAGTGTCTCTTGTACCCCAAAAAATATTTTTTTTTAACATTCAGTCATTCATGCTCATTTCATGGATTTCTTGAATGGGCGTGTCTGAACAGGCCATTTCAGAATGGCAGGGCAAGTGATGTCACTTGCCCTGATTTTGCATTGATGATGGCCAGACAGAATTGCTCAGTAGCTCCCCCCTGCCCAATAGGACGTTTTGGTATTGCAGCTGAAAAAGCTTGGAATGACAGACAGTCAGATTGTGAGAAAAAAATATCTGGATGTTTTTTAGGCTTACAACCTGTTTAAAACGTATTAGGGGGCAATATTTATATATAATATATTTTTTTTTAATTCATGGTGTAGCCCCTTTAAGTAAATGCACTTAGTTACTTTCCACCACTGAACGTGACTCACCGTGTCCTTGCCGGCGCCTGTGATGGTCTGGCATCCCGCCAGGCAGGGGGAGGCGTAGGTCAGCCCGTTGTAAGAACACACCGGATCCCACTGGCTTACCGAGCACGAGCACCGGGCGTTACACTGAGACACCATGGTCTCCGGCTGGTGCGACACATGTGGCTCCCTGATGTGCACACGCGCACACACGCATGCACGCACACACACGCACGCACACACACACACACCCACACATGCGCATGTGCACGCACACACACACACACACACACACACACACGCACACACACACATGCGCACACACACACACACACACACACACACACACACACACACACACACACACACACACACACGCACACACGCACACACGCACACACGCGCGCACGCACACGCACACACGCACACGCACACACAAAAGGGACACAGTGATGAAGTATAATGAGCTATTTTGTTTATGTATTTATAGATAGTTGACCCCCCGCAAAAAAACGTTTTTTCCTATCTATTAGTCACCCCCATGGAGCACTTTAGGCCATGCTGCTCCCTAATCGAATCGAAATCGAATTGAATCGAGTCAGGGGGTCTGCCATGAGAACATGGTCACACCAGAGACACAGTAAACTGGGTTGTTCAACATGGCCCTTGGTGTGACTATCATCATGGCAGACCCCCGTGTTTGTTAGCCTGGCGTAGCTAGACTATATCACTGCGTGGATATGAGTCTGGTGCTTCCATGAGGACGTTTTGTTTTCCAAGGGGCGGGATCAAAACAATGTCCCTCGACGCAATTGGTTAGACCTACAACCAACTACCAATTACAGTCGCCCATATTCGAATACTGGGCCCTGATTGGTGCCCCACGTCTTCTGGGACAGGAAATGGATTCTCTATGGAGCGGTGCCAGACCCAAATCCCAGAGTGCAATTTTTTTTTGCACTCGCAGATTCGTCTGGTCCCAGGCTACGTGTTTGTACCAAGTTTGGTGTGAATCTGAACAAAACGGTGCGCCTCCTAAGTTCAGATGTTACGTTTGTGACGTCCACCAACCATCTAGGTCATTTTTATATAATAAATCATTTTTCAGTATAGGAGCCCGGAACTCCCTCTTTCTTTGGTGTTTCACCCTGGTGGGCGTGGTTATATGCCTAAACCTAACCATAACCTCACATAAATATATGCCTTAACTCAATGGTTCCCAAACGTGTTTTTTTTTTAGCAAAAGAGAAATGTTATCTTCCCGGGATCCAAACTAGTGAAGAAGAAAAATAAAAATAAAAATCCGTCCAACCACAACCGCTCACCCCTGGTAGGTGACGGTGAGCCCTGCCACCTGGGTGTTGTCACAGTAGAGGAAGAGCTGGACCAAGTAGAGGCAGGATGCCAGGAAGGTGGCGCCGACGCAGATCCTGGATGCTCCCAGCATGCCCAGCTTGAAGCGCTTCAGTACAATACCCCCTGTGATGAAGCCCGCCGCCATGGCAGGCAGGGTCATCGTGCCTGCAGTGACAGAGCGTGACACACAGATCCATGTTGTCAGGTTTATAATAGGATTTAAAGGAGTAGTTCACCCACAAAATGACTTGTTTTCTATCAATCGCACACCCCATGAAGTCTTGAATTCATGGATTTTGTTTTTGTTTTTGTTGCATTCCTAAGACAATAATTTGATTATTGTCTTAGGAATGCAACAAAAACAAAAACAAATCTCCTTTGTGTCTCCTACCGGAAATACACCCGGTCATCAAATTATTGGCTTAGGAATGCGACAAAAACAAAAAAATCTCAATGAATTCAATGCTTCATGGGGTGTGTAATTGATAGAAAATAAGTCATTTTTTGGGTGAAGTACTCCTTTAACTTAAAAAAAAAATGTTTATATGTATCTCATGGTCACATTTTAAATAGCATTTTAAATAGCAGATATACAAGCTCATAGCACGGCAGAGAGTGCCGCACTATGGGCTTGTAGATCTGCTATTTTTGAAAAATCGTGAAAGATTTGTTCAAAAACATTTTTTAAAGCGAACATTTGTAACTCAAATATTTGCTTTGGAACAACATATTTTGAGATGGGGGATTTAGACGACATTTGTAGAATCCCCCAGAAGCAAATTGAGTTACAAATGTTCATGATTCAAAAAATAGCAGATCTACAAGCTCATAGCGCTATGAGCTTGTAGATCTGCTATTTTTGAATATCCGAAGTATAGGTTAAAGTGGTTAAAATCTAAATCGTGAAAATGTGTGCAAATCTTTAGTTCGAATATATATATATACTTTTTTAAAACAAAAGTTTTTAAAGGCATTGTAGGGAACATTAAGCCTAAATTAAAAAAAATATTCATATATATATTTTTAGCATTTTTCCCCTCTATCAGCCACTATATAATGATGCTGGGGTGTTTTCCTGCATTGAAACACAGGCCTCTTTCTGAAAACCCTATTTTCCCTATTGTTGTTGTTGTTGTTATATTTGTCTGGTACGTAAGGAAGTCTATGGAAGTCTATGGAGGCATCACCCCCTGGTGGCCGGGAAACGAACTGCACAAACAATAACAACGCAGGGAAAATAGGGTTTTCAGAAAGAGTACTGTGTTTCAATGCAGGAAAACACCCCAGCATCATTATATAGTGGCTGATAGAGGGAAAAAAATGCAAAAAATATATATATAAATATTTTTTAAATTTAGGCTTAATGTTCCCTACAATGCCTTTAACTCAAATCTTTGCTTCTGGGGATTTTACAAATGTCTTCTATTTTTTATTTGACTTATGTTGCTATATTATCAATGGTTTTCAAACTTTTTTCATTTCAAGGACCCCCAAAATAATATGTATTTTGTCCACGGACCCCCTCCCATCTAAACATATTTTGTTCCAGGGACCCCCAGAAGCAAAGGTTTGAGTTAAAAATGTATACACAAATTTGACTAAAGAATAGCCAAAGACATCTCGAAATGACACACATGCGTTCCCTTCCCGGCCTTAACATGGGTTAACATGATAAAGCTGGTGCTACACTGTTAACCGTAGCCTACCTATCAACATGATGGTCTTGGAGGAAGGCTGGCCATAGACTTGCTCCATGAACTTGGGTTCGTACGTGAGCAGGCCGATGAAGCTGTTCAGAGCCACCAGGGACACCAGGAGCACCAGCCTGTACACGCCGTTACTGAACAGCCTCTTCAGAGACGGAAGGAAGTCTATAATGAGAGACAACAGCACACCACGACAGTCAACACCAATGGGCTCTATTCACAGCAACCATATTGGACCTTTTCCTTAATTCCTTCAGAGGTGTTACCAATGATACTAATGAAGGCTCTGTTCCATTTCGTGTAGCACAGTGGTTCTCAAACCTTTTAATTTCTAGGAACCCCATAACTCTGAGAGTGTACAAATTTGTACACTCTCAGAGTTACACACCCGCAAGGGGCCATTTGTAACCCCCTCAAGTGTTTCCAGTGAGCCAACATGCACAATGTCAGCACAGTTTCCGTTTGACCAGAATGGGACAGAGCCTTAATTAGTATCATAGGTAACACCTGTGAAGGGAGTAAGAAGAGGCCCAATTTCTTTCCAATATGGCTTCTGTGCATAGAGCCTATTCTACTTAAGAAGAATCAAGATAACATTTTTGGGTGTCAAAAGGATTAGCAAAGTTTCATTACATTTGCTTGTTTTGGATTGAACTCTTACGCCTCATTGCTGTGTCACTTTAAAGAACTCCACATGTAGCAAAGTGCTGTGGGTGCTGTGGGTGTGGATTGCATGGATATATACACGTTTGGACTCTGCTCTGTTACAAAGGTTACAGAAGTTCACTCTTCTAGGACCTTCCAGGACAATGATTTGCAAACACTTGCTGTAAAGCATGTCACTTGTTTAGTCTGAACTGAGCCTTTATGTTACTTTTTTCTCTTCTAGAGAGAGAGAGGGAGAGAGAGAGAGAGAGAGAGAGAGAGAGAGAGAGAGAGAGAGAGAGAGAGAGAGAGAGAGAGAGAGAGAGACACACACACACACACACACACACACACACACACACACACACACACACACACACACACACACACACACACACACACACACACACACACACACACACACACAGACAGGCAGGCAGGCAGGCAGGCAGGCAGACAGACAGACAGACAGACAGACAGACAGACAGACAGACAGACAGACCGAAAGCTAGACATAAAGCTAGAGACAGACAGAAAACTAGACATAAAGCTAGAGAGACAGACAGAAAACTAGACATAAAGCTAGAGACAGACAGAAAACTAGACATAAAGCTAGAGAGACAGACAGAAAACTAGACATAAAGCTAGAGAGACAGACAGAAAACTAGACATAAAGCTAGAGAGACAGAGATATGTTTTATCAACAAAAAAGCAGATCTACAAGCTCACACAGCGTCGAATCGTGACATGTTGTGAGCTAGTAGATCGGCTATTTTCGTTACCTTTGCCACTTGGGAAAAAAAAAACTTTCGTTACTTTTACAAAATCACTTCCGCTCTATTTAAACTTTGGCAATTTGAAAATAGCCGATCTACAAGCTCACAACTGAGCTTGTAGATCGGCTATTTTCAAGTAACACATCTTAGTACTTTTTTTTCCAGATATAAAACGTTTATATGACTGACAAAATTGAACTCAAGCACCTTTAGCCAGGTCAGCAAAAGTGACAGGCTTGTCCTTGTCCTTGTGTGTGGGCTGGTCGTCTGGTAGGAAGTCCTCCTGCTCGGGCTCCTTGGTGGACGGCTCCACATTGGGACTCTCCTGGCCCTGCTTGGGAAGAGACTTTGGGAGGAACCAGAATGGGATTCCGGCCACCAGCATGAGAATGCTCGTCAGCAGGAAGCCCAGCCACCAGGCTCCCACCCAGCGGTAGTCCTTATGGTTGATGGTGATACTGTCTGGGAGAAGGACACACATTAGGAGGGGTTAGCGAGAGCAGGAGTGAGCTGGGCGATATCCCAGTGGTGGACAGTAACAGGGTAAATGTACTTGAGTACTGTACTTAAGAACAGATTCTGAGGGTCTGTACTTTACTTGCGTTGCTATTAGAGTGTTTTGATACTTATTACTTTTACTCGAGTAGCCTACATTTCCAAGACAAATATTCTACTTTTACTCAAGTACATTTCTAGGAAGGCTTTTTTTTAGTAGGTAACTAACTAGTTACCTTTTGAGAGCAGTAGCCTAACTAGTAACTAGAAATAACTATTGTTACTTTTGTAAAGTAACTTGGCCAACACTGTTTGTAAAGTTATGAGTTATGAGTGAAATATTTGTCGCCACTTCTCCAGTTGACCCCTTGCTTTGTTAGGACACTGACACAGGTCCTTAGTTAATCCATTGTTAGGACACTGACACAGGTTCTTAGTTAATCCATTGTTAGGACACTGACACAGGTCCTTAGTTAATCCATTGTTAGGACACTGACACATGTTCTTAGTTAATCAATTGTTAGGACACTGACACATGTTCTTTGTTAATCAATTGTTAGGACACTGACACAATGCTCTTAATCCATTGTTAGGACACTGACACAGATCCTTAGTTAATCCATTGCCATATTACTGAGAAATGCTGTTAAAATAGGACCAGATCCAAGGTGAAGGCAGCTCTGGTGCGTGCGTGCGTGCGTGCGTGCGTGCGTGCGTGTGTGTGTGTGTGTGTGTGCTGTTTGTGTGTTTTGCTGGTGTCCATGTTTGTTGAAATAAAGTTATAAATATCATATGTTTGTTGTCACTGTATATTTTTCATCCTAGGAGCAGTGAGCAGCTGTTGGTTGTAGCGGCTCGGGGAACAGTTAGGGCTTTAAGTGTCTGGCTCAGTCTGACGCTTTGACACATTTCTGAGGCCTGGAATCGAACCTGGGACCTTTACCTTCCCAGGCGGGCTCTCTAACGATTCAGTTATGGCCGCCCCATGTTGCCATGGTTACCTGATGTGTCACACACGCTGAGGAAGGCCTTTGAGGCCGAAAGTCTGGTTATTGAGTTGCTGATGGGGGCGATAAGACAAGATAAAAACAAGATCCTAAACGGATGAAAGTGAGTGCTGGTATTCTTTTCAAAGTACCTGATGTGTCCAATCACAGTATGTTGATACCGGTCTGGAGTCACGTGGAACTCATTTTTTGGGAAAATTACGTCATATTTGATGAGTCGAGGTTTGAGGAGCTGGCTTTAAAGGCTGATTCCACACAGTGTGAGGACAATAGTGAAAGAGATGCAAACGTTACATCCTCGTATTGAAACCAGTAGAGCGCCGAGTGAAAGTCAAAACTGACCATTCCTGGAATCGTAACTTGAGACGTTACTGTTTGGGTTCTTAGACATCACTGGGACAGTTCTAGACAGCCGGAGAAGACACTCCGGCTGTCTTGTGATGCTGAGATGAGGAGGATCCAGCAATATGTGGGAACCGTAATGGTACAAACTCTGCTCCTCTGATCATCTCTCCTGTCATTCACACTGATTGACAGGATAAATCCTTACATTTACAATGAGGGTTGCATTAACAATAGAATGTGTAAATAACACAGTATAATTGTAACGCTTAACAACCCTGCTTATCTGCAGCAGTTAGGGCTTCAGTGCCTTGCTCAAGGGCGCTTCATCCAGTTCAAAACACTGGTGACGACCCACAAGGCAGTCAAGGTCACGTCACCTCCTGACCTTCAGGACATGATCCACCCCTACACCCCTTCAAAAACACTTGCAAAAAAACAATAAGTGTTTTTGTTTTTTTTGCATCAGATATCTTTTTTTTTTTTTTTTTTTACCAAATTAGTTAGAAACGGTGTCGTGAGTCATCAAATGAGCATCAAACAGGGTTCTGATACTCCATACTGTTTGACCGTAATTGGATTCATAAATGTGTGGTCGGGCTGGGACCTATTTCTTAACCAAGAAATCATTTTCACGACGGAAAGAAATAGCATGAGTCCCAAACCCACTTATAGGAGCGGCTACACCGCTCAAAAAACTAAACATATCACGAACACTACATCCAATCAACCCCACATTAGAATCACATAGAGCACACCTCCAAAAAGCTAATTTCAATGTTTTTATAGGTGTTTCTGCAGGCTTTTTATAACATAGTGGTTCTGCAAGTACAGCAGTGCATGCGGTGCAGGTGATTTCAGAGAGTTACTTCGTCCACCACTGACAATATCAGTGATTCTCTTCTTGTCTCTCTTGTTGAGGGTGGCCGCCCACCGGGGCGGAGCTCTGACATCACACTCATGTCACCATAACTCATCCATAACCAGAATAAGGAGTTCTCGATGCAGCTACGCCCAAATATGGAGTGTGTTGTCTAACCTCAATGTGTCGTCAAGGCATCGGGCGCAAACAAATCGGTCAGCTCCATATATGGCCACAATAGGGGCCATGCCCATATATGGGCATCTACTGATGACATCAGGGATCTCCATACATGGGCATGAAAGGGACAAGGACTGACAGATTCAGAGATCTCCATATATGGGCATATCAGTCGGCTTGGCCGTGCAACGTAGGTGTCCGGGGCGAATAGCGGGCCTAACCTCTACTTTGATACAATTGCTTATCTCTGGGACCTTAATTTACACTGTACAATTTAACTCTGAGAGTACACCGACAGGGTTACAGACCTGTAAGGGTCCATTTGGACCTCTGTTGGTCCCTAGGCTCTACGTTGAGAACCAGAGGACTGTAATTATCAACTTTCATGCCACCATTATTATAATGTCTGTGAGAACCTAATCTCTCAAGAACAGATTCTGCTCTGCGTTTGAATCTGTCTGGGGGGTTCGTCATATCGCGTACGCACTGGCCTACAAGTGGGCGTGCCTTCAGATCAGGAAGCAGGCCACGCTTTACCCAATCAAATGTAGTGGGCGGGATTTACATGTCCGCCGATCCTTCCCCACTCAAAACAAACCGAAACTAATTTAACAATAGCGTCCTCGGAGCAGACAAACCCACGGAAAGATATTCACATTTTAACTTGCTCTTTCATCATAGAAACAAGTGGGCTTATAACCAAAACGATCCATGTTCTCTGGGAGAAGTGGTGTTAGTGTTCCGTGTAGAAATATTGTTAGTGGGAATGAAAACATAGTCACACCACCGGAAGTGATGCGCTGAAGGCAGACCAAAACCCTGGTTTCCTTGCGCACGGGTGCTACGTCTTCTTCCTCCCAGAGCCAACTGAGCTAGTCAAAAACAGCAGAGGGCGCTGTTTTTCCTTTTCATTTGGCGATGGGTTCCCAGATTGGTGAGAAACAAATAACCAGGCCAGTTGTAAGGTTTGTCTTTACTGTTCAACTGCAAACGTTACAAGCTGAAGCTCCCTCATAGGCCTACTGATAAGCCACAATCAAGTAAGACACCCCCCCCCCCAGCCCAGCACTTAAAGGAACAGAGACACAAATAGCCAATAACAATAACTGTGTGTAGTTAATACACAACAATTATTGTCACTCCCAACTTCAATTTAAAAATGTACGTATTCAAATATTTGGAAATATGTTCATGATTTTTCAAAAATAGCAGATCTACAAATTGAATTGGTTTAAATACACTGAAAAATGATTTACCTAAATCCACAGTGTCAATGTCCACGTAGATCTTAGCACAGAACGAACCCATCATGTACCCTGCAATGGGACCGAACATTCCTATGGTCTGGATGCATGCTGGAGAGAGAGAGAGAGAGAGAGAGAGAGAGAGAGAGAGAGAGAGAGAGAGAGAGAGAGAGAGAGAGAGAGAGAGAGAGAATGAAGCCAAGTATTTGTCGCAGTCACCAATCTACTATCTACTATATAATCTGTGCTGTCTCAAGTAATATATTCCATCCTACATTTCGGCCAATTGAAAAACGCTGATCTACAAGCTCACAATGTGTCGCGATGCAACGCATTGTGAGCTTGTAGATCTGCTATTTTCAAAAGAGTTTTATACATTTGAAGAATTGAAATGGGACATTCTGCATAATGAGTACTTTTACTTTTGGTACGCCTCTTTTTTTTTTTTTAGGTATTAAAAAGGTCTTAAAAGTCTTTCAATTGCCACTTCACTGTCATCTGGGGATCCCGACCCACAGGTTGAGAACCACTGGTTTGCATAATCAAACATTAACAGGAGCAACTTTTTGAAATGTGGAGTCATGAAATATGTGTGGAAAACTGATCTGCTCCTTTTAAAAACAAATGCGGATATTGTTCTGTGAAAATTGGTTAAAAAACGTCAAACGTCCTTAAAGGGATTGTAGGCAAGTTCAGAGATAAAAAAAGAGAAAAAACTGTTGTCAAACACCGCCCCTCCAGCAGTTTGTTTCCCCGACCACCAGGGGGTGACGCAGGGGGGACCTCTAAACGGGCCATGCCCAAAATAGGTTGCTTTATTCGGATACAATGCGTGCCACTGCACGCCCTTGCCGGTTCTCTGAATTTTTATTTTCAAATAGGCTCTTTCATGATAAATTGACCACATATATGAAGTTAAACAACTAAATTCTATCCAAACGATTTCTTAAAAGTACATTTTGTGCCTCAAAAAAGAAGTTTGAGAGCGTTTTAAAACCGAAAGTAAAAAGTTCACACGGACGCGCACGGACGCGCACATGCGTGCGTTAATTTACGTCCCGGATACCCGGATGTCAAAACATAAATAGTAGGGAAAATACGGATTTCAGAAAGAGGACTGTGTTTCAATGCAGGAAAACACCCCAGCATCATTATATAGTGGCTGATAGAGGGGAAAAAATGCTAAATATATATATCTAAATATATTTTTAATTTAGGCTTAATGTTGCCTAGAATCCCTGTAAAGGTGGTGTGTTAGTTTGTTAAAAATAAGTGTTAAATAGCTCTATGTGAGAGTAATCATTGCTATAGAGACTTCCTTAATAGGGGTCTGTCTCTCTAGCTCTTTAATAAACAGAACATACATTTTCTGGTTGGGATACCAATTGCATCCAATCAACAGAGAACTCATACAGGATACAGTATTAACAAGGGACGATGGAAGTGATGAAACTCATAAATTAACAGACAATCACTTTAAAAGTGAAGCAAATACATGGATTATCTCGACTGATAGGATGACATGTGTAACCCGTGCACCTGAAAACGTATTTTCTGTTTATTAGGTGATTCGTTGATAATTAGGGATGCATATGTGGCCGATACCGATACCGTCTTTTAAAATAACAATTTAGCCGATAGCCTACAGATATTTGTTTATTTTGTTTTTGGTGTTATCGTTCCCCCCTTTTGTGCAAGGGAAACAAATACATCTTCATTATAAGAAATAACTTGTAATAATTTAGTAAAAGTACAGAAAATTGGAAATACTCCAGTAGCCTAAAGTAAAAGATTCCTCAAAGTTGTACTTAAGTACAGAACTTGAGTAAATGTAACTCACCTATGTAGAAGGCAGTGTTCTCCTCTTTGGAGAAGTCGTCCAGGTAGGACACTCCTAAGGAGACCACAGGAGTCTCCCCGATGCCTCGGAGCATGTTCCCCACGAACACATACACCCACATGGAGGAGCCCGCCTCCTTCTCACAGTCTGAGGGAAACATAACACATTGGTGATTTATACTTTGGCTAGTCAAAAATAGCAGATATACAAGCGCTATGAGCTTGTAGATCTGCTATTTTAGAAACATCGTGAAAATGTGTGCAAACCTTTGAATATATATATATATTTTAAAGCGAACATTTGTAACTCAAATCTTTGCTTCTGGGGGTCCCTGGAGCAAAATATTTTGAGATGGGGGTCCGCGGCCAAAAAACTTATCATTTTGGGGGTCCTTGACATGAAAAGGTTTGAGAACCACTGACATAAGAGACATGTAGACTCACTGTTAAAAAATGTGTTTGAAAAGTCAATTGTCTAGGTATATTTTCTGAGATAGCATTGTATAGAATTAGATAGAGATATATATAGACTAGACAGAGAGACTCACTGCTGGAGTATTTAACCACTTTCAACCTGGCCTCGACCCATGTTTTAGGCATGTTTGATTTTTTTTTTTCCAGAATAGACTCAACCCGGGACTGTAGTTCCGGGGTCCTAGGATGTGGAATGCATATTTCCTGTTTGATTGGCTCAGCAGCCAGTAACAAAGTTATGTGAAAATGAACTGGAACAGAAAACAGGCGTGCCACCTGCTAGAAACCCGGGACTACAGTTATGCACTATTTCCAAGAAATGGCAAATATTAGTTCTCAATTTCACAGAGATTGCAATTTTTGAAAGGTTTTGGAAATACAAAATAGGGATAAAGTGGCTAAAGATTAGAAATACAATCTCACAGAATCAGGGTTAATATAGTCAACTAAAACTAAGGAAATAACAAAAACTAGAATTGGAAATTGGTTATCTGAAAGGAAAATTAAAGAGGAAAATCTCAGATAAATCACAAAGAAAATGTCCTTAGTTTTAGTCCTTGTCAAGAATCTTAAAAAATATAAGCTTGTAGATCTGCTTTTTGGCGGGTTATTTTTCTGACCTTGTTGGATCTCGCCCCTGACTAATACATATTACAAAGAACGTTTATAAATAAAGATAAACTAACACTAAAACAAATTACAACTAAACAAAAACATTATGCTTTAAAAAACAAATAAACTAGCAAACCCGCTTTAAAAACAAATCAAAACTAAACTGAAATTGAAAACAAACAGTCAAAACAAAACTAAAAACTAAAAACTAAAAACTAAAAACTAAAAACTAAAAACTAAAAACTAAAACTGATGAAAAATGCTAAACTATAATAAACCGTGCGCAGAATATGATCCAAAAAAATGTGGCTGTCATGTCACCTGCTTTATTTCCTGCAGATGGCAGCTCATCATCACTGTTGGACGTGCACGGCACAATGTTTGAAGCGTTGGCATGTGTGTTTTGAGTCACACTGCTCTCAAATGTATACCTAGTGACATGGAGACAGTCATAATAACACATGATCATATCATATCGCTAGAGAAATGGAGACAGTCATGACACATGATGACAAAATCAGTCGTGGGAAGTAACTAAGTATATTTAGTCAAGTACAGTACAATTTTGAGGTACTTTTAGATTACTTGAGTATTTTCATTTTCTCGTTACTACTCCACTACATCTCAGGGGTAACATTTAACTTTTTACTCCACCACAACTATGTTACAAGTTAGGCCTACTGTGTGAGTTGAGATTACTATTACAAACCATACATTAACCTGTGAAGCCCTCTTTTAGTTTGTGTATATTTGAAAACAGCAGATGTAAAAGCTCTTCACCGTTCCATGAAGAAGTGAGGCAGGGCACTGCAAAAGGCCCCGGCAGCCATGACCAGACAGCCACCCGCGATCAGCCTGGGACGATGGAGCTTGCCCCCAAAGTAGCTCACAAAGGCTATTACTAACAGGTTGCCTGGGAGAGACAGATGAACGAATGAATGAATGAATGAATGAATAGGCTCTATTCACAGCAGCCATATTATGAAGACATTCACAGGTGTTACCAATGATACTAATGAAGGCTCTGTTCCATTCTGGTCAAACAGAGTCAGGGTGCTGATATTGTGCATGTTGGCTCACTGGAAACACTCTGTCACACCAGTGCGTCTACAGTTGGGGTCCAGGGACCCTCATGGGCTTCCAAATGGCCCCTTACAGGTGTGTAACTCTGAGACTGTACACTCTCAGAGTTATGGGGGTTGTGGAAACCACTGTGCTACACTAAATGGAACAGAGCCTTCATTAGTATCATTGGTAACACCTGTGAAGGAAGTCATAATATGGCTGCTGTGCATAGAGCCTATTAATCAATGAGTTAATGAGTGCATGAGTGCATGAATGCATGAATGCATGAATGCATGAATGCATGAATGCATGAATGAATGAATGAATGTCTTTGTCGTTTGGAATATCCCTGGCCTCTACCATATTGCAGAGTTTCGTAAAATAAACAACTGCACTGTTAAAGGGTTAGTTCACCTCAAAAAGTGCCTTTTTCCTATTGATTAGTCACCTCATGGACACTTGAATTTATGGATATGTTTTAGTTTTTGTCACATTCCTAAGCCAATAATTTGATGACCAGTGGACCGGTAGGCAGCGGTTCCGGTAGGAGATACAAAGGAGGCTCTTTGTGTCTCCTACAGGAACCGCTGCCTACCGGTCCACTGGTCATCAAAGTATTGGCTTAGGAATGCGATAAAAACAAAGGCGTACCCATCTCAAAGCTTCCGTTGATGACTCCTATGAGCGAGCTGGGAATCCCAAACCTCCTTTCAATCTGGATGATGGAGCTCTTCATGTAGGCGTCCCCAAAGGACTTGGCAAAGTATAAGTAACACATCGACGCAATGAAAATCTGCAGAACACACACACACACACACACACACACACACACACACACACACACACACACACACACACACACACACACACACACACACACACACACACACACACACAGTTCATATTATGCTCATGTATGTATTGTCTCGTGATTTTTTACTGACATTTAATGCCACTTCAAATGAAAAACCACCCAAGTGGAAAGAGCGGCACTCCATAATAAATACTGCAAGACTGGCTCAGATGTAGTTTCTCATTTTATTGAGAGAATGCTTACGCGTTTCGGCCGTAGACTTCCTCAGAGCAGATTATATAAAAAAAACGTTTTAATCTAATCAGCTCTGACCTTTTTTTATCTAATCTGCTCTGAGGAAGGCTACGGCCGAAACGGCTGGCGGAGACCTGTGCTCCGAGGAGCACTTTTTCTATTTATAATATGGCACCATTTTTGTCTGCTTAGTCTGTGTCTCAGTGGAGGGCTGTGGGTAGTTCAGAAACCCGTCTACCAGTGACATCATCGATGGGGACTCCAAGCTAATAGAAACTACAGGCTTTCTATTCCTGGAAAGTTAGCATGCTATAATTGAAGCCATTGTTCTCGTGTTAATAAAAATAAAAGAAAAAATATTGTAGAAAAAAAAACCTTCCTAAGGATGATGTCACTGGTAGACGGGTTTCTGAAGTGTCCACAGCCCTCCTATGAGACACAGACTGAGTAGAAAAAAATTACACAGTTTTATCAGGAGCATTAGTGAGGATCTATTATATGAAGATAGGTTGAACATTGGTGAAGTTGTCCTTTAAGTAAGAAATGTGAGTACAGCACTTCCGCATTGCTGGAGTGCAGAAGTGCCCGAGACAGTGCCAGATGACTGGAAGGGGGGGTCAAACGTTTGACCTTTTGTCCCAATAAGTCACGATTGGCTGTTTTGGGAGAGAGAGTGTGTTGACTCAGCCGTCACTAATGTGGTGCAGGTCAGACTGGGCACTGCACTGGTGCGTGCTAAGGTGAAACCATGCATGTTACTATAGGACATACATGGGCAAATGGCGGCCCGGGCCCCCACCTTCACGTAATGCGGCCCGCAGGTTAATATCGGATTACTGATATATTACTGATTTAAGCTGTTTACAATTCCAAACATGACCCGCTTTAATTCCTTCAGTCTATATTAGTAGCTTAATGACTAGTATTAAAATGTGTCTTTTTTATGTCCAATGTATTTGTATATTAGTTCATAAAGTTAACATAAGTATAAGTATAAGTAACTAAATGCATTTGAAATTAAGTAAAACATTTACTTTTCAGGATTCCAATTAAAAAATAGCAAGAAAAAAATCTGGATTCCAATTCCAAAATAGCAAAAATAGCAGATCTACAAGCTCAAAACGTGCGTCGCAGTGCTTTTTCATGGGTTGCACCCATGACAAAGTGTGACAAATCTTCTCTGCAGTGACACACAGTCTTATTCTGCTGCTGCTACTGACTCTTGTTTGTTGTTGTTTGGTGGATTGGATGATTGAAGTACGTCAGTAACCACGAAGAACACAGACATATTGGCAATTTTACAATCTAATCATTTAAACCAAGCACTAATTTACAGACTTTTTTTTTCCCGATGATTATATATACGGTGATGACAAAGGTGCTGACCTTGAGCTTGGAGCAGCACGCCTCACGTGGCCCCGCCTCCTTGGTGTCAACACTCATGACGTCACCGTGTGGCCAACAGACACAGGAAGATCAGAGATACACCAGATCTGTTAAATGCAATGAAGTTAGTCACTAATAGGCTCTATGCACAGCAGCCATATTATCACTTCCTTCACAGGTGTTACCAATGATACTAATGAATGCTCTGTTCCATTTAATGTAGCACAGTGGTTTCCATGACCCCCATAACTCCCGTAAGGGGCCATTTGGAAGCACATGAGGGTCCCTGGACCCCAACTTTAGACCCACTGGTGTAGCAGAGTGTTTCCAGTGAGCCAACATGCACAATATCAGCACCCTGACTCTGTTTGACCAGAATGGAACAGAGCCTTCATTAGTATCATTGGCAACACCTGTGAATGTCTTCATAATATGGCTGCTGTTAATAGAGCCTATTCACATGTACTTTATGTTCCTAACATGTATCAATGTAGTTAGTCACTAATACACATATACCTCATGTTCCTAACATGTATCAATGAAGTTAGTTACTAATACACATATACCTCATGTTCCTAATGTGTATCAATGAAGTTAGTTACTAATACACATATACCTCATGTTCCTAACGTGTATCAATGAAGTTAGTCTCTAATACACATACCTCATGTTCCTAACATGTATCAATGAAATTAGTTACTAATACACATAATACCTCATGTTCCTAACATGTATCAATGAAGTTAGTTACTAATACACATATACCTCATGTTCCTAATGTGTATCAATGAAGTTAGTTACTAATACACATGTACTTCATGTTCCTAACATGTATCAAAAGAGTTGTTTTCACAGTGTAGATTAGGGTCCATTGTGTAAAGTTTTTTTTTTTTAAAGGGGGTAAATCAGGGTATGTGGCCCAAAGCATATCAAACTGGGGTCCTTTAAAACAAGCTTAAGAATAGAATAGAATATAAGTTAAGAAACACGTACGTTTTCTCAGAAACGTATGTTTTCTCATGCCAATAAAGCCCTTTGAATTGAATTGAAACAGAGGGATAGAGAGACAGAGGAAGAGAGAGAGAGAGAGAGAGAGAGAGAGAGAGAGAGAGAGAGAGAGAGAGAGAGAGAGAGAGAGAGAGAGATATTGTCACTTTACTGAATAAAGCCAAGTATTTGCCGCTGTCACCTGTCATATCTACTATCTACTATAATCTGTGCTGATTTGCGGAGGAGAGCCTGATTTAACCCTTCCATCGTGTTTTCAAGTTTAAATAGGTAAAAAGTACCCTTTACATTTCTATATTGGAACAAGGCTTCATGATATCCTCAGAAACAGCTATTTGAACGCAACAAAATGAATTACCAACATTTTAGTTAATTCTGATGTGACACTTGTGGGTCTAAAGTTGGGGTCCAGGGACCCTCATGGGCTTCCAAATGGAGTGTGGCTCAATTCCCCCCAAATTGTCAATATTCAATGTTTACATGTTTAAGAGTGAGAGAGACTTGTCCTCAATTAGCATTTGCTATCAGGAGTAAAATAAAGTAAGTTTTGGTTCATGAAAAATAAATTACTTTTTACCTTCTATGGTATACGGGCAATTTTGACCCGCTAACACCACTAGTGTCACTATTTTTAATAATATAAATAAAAATAAAACAATTTTTTTTTTCTTTTTTTGGTGTTTTCTAATTATTATAATTATGTTGTGTACTCTAATTTTGTACTTAAGTAAAAGTATCAATACTCCACTACAAGTAAAAGTCCGGGATTAAACATTTACTTGAGTAAAGGTACAAAAGTATTGGCATACAAATGTACTTAAAGTAACAAAAGTAAAAGTAGTCATTATGCAGAATGTCCCATTTCACAAGTTTTCCAAAGAAAATACCTCAAAACTGTACTTAAGTACAGTACTTGAGTAAATGTACTTAGTTACTTTCCACCACTGCTCCCAAGGCCCTCACCATACAGTGTGGTGTATACATAAAGATCTGTTCATTAAATTATGGACTATCCGTGTTAAATAGTAAAGCCTTTACACACACATTTTGTAGAGTTACTGATGGGTTGAATCTTGTATTGTTTAATTTACGTAAACTGCAATGTTCTCTGCACATACTCATATGTGTTTCCTGTCCGTTTTTCATTGATTTTGTCTTTACTTGTGTACCAAGCATAACCTTTTTTTCTCCAAATGAAAACAAGATCTGAAGCCAACACAATTAATTACGCTTGAAATACCGTATGCTTTGTATTACTGCTGTCCCCAAAATAATGAACACAAAATATATATATATAATAAAAAATATATATAAAGGTGAAAATAATGACTGTTTTTTACCTTCACGGCAGTCCTGTGTGGTAGAAGCAGGGCTAAAGTTGCCACTGGCAGGACTTTGAGCCTCACATGTAATCAGTAACCCAATGCCATGCCATCTGATCATGTCACCAGCAAAAGATAGCATATGGCATATAATATATGCCATGGATCCCCATTGCAATGGGTGGACTGGGGGCCAATTGCGGCCGGCCAAAGCTAAGTTCCTGGCCTTCACTGACAACATGTTATGAAGTTCAGGAAGTGAACAGGAAAGAAAGACATAAAGTGTTAGGGTTAGAACGAAAGGTTAAACAAACAGAACAACATGTCACTACAGTCTTGTTTGTGTTGAATCCATTTCTAATGGACTTTGAATCTGAAAATAAGGTTGGCCTGAACTCATTAACGAAGTTGCCAGATGGCTGCTGTGTGTGCTGCACGTTTACAACCACTAACCTTTGTTCAAAACAAAGCCAGTCTGTCTGTCAGTCCCTGTCCCACATGCTCTGTGTGTGTGTGTGTGTGTGTGTGTGTGTGTGTGTGTGTGTGTGTGTGTGTGTGTGTGTGTGTGTGTGTGTGTGTGTGTGTGTGTGTGTGTGTGCGCGTGCGTGTGTGCGTGCGTGCGTGCGTCCCTACAGTGGCTGGGGGGAAGCTACGCAACCTGGAAAAGCTGTTCATTTTGTATAAAGGACATACAGGATTGATCATTAGTGGCACTATAGACCCCTTAACAGACGACGTCACACTGATAAGAACCAGTATGCGCACAATGAAACCCATTCTGTCAGGTCTCGCTAGGACACGCCTCACCAGCCAACACACAAGCGGGGGTTGGGGTGTGCTGAAACCAGCGCACCCCGAAACAACAGGTTGAGAATTGATTGCGTGAAACAATCACCTGTGCGTCCAGTCTCAATGTTAGTAAACAAATAATTGGTCTATAGCAGTGACTTCAAGGTAGGGTAGCCTAAGTGATATGTTTTTTGGCTGAAACAAAAAGGGGTTTATTCTGATAGTCATCATTGCTATAGTGTTTGTTCGGCAACAGCAGGGGTCGTAGCAACTCATAATGTAATAACGGTTCATAATGTAATAAACTGAATGCAATAAAAGCTCATGATGTAATAATAAGCTCATAATGTAATAAAACCATGAGCGCGTAACGTAATAACGGATTTCTGCATGATGTAATAATGTGTTGCATTAACTCTTTGACTGCCAGAAATAAACAGTGCCCTTGAAGCTGTGTGGGTCGAGATCATTTTTGAAAATGCTAAACCTGTGCTAGTCGGTACCATATACAGACCTCCTAACCAGACTGATTTCTATGATAGACTTGATGAATGTTTAGCTAAAGTGGACAATGAGGAGACAGTACTTCTTGGTGACTTTAACACTGACATGCTCCGTAAGGAAGCGTCAGTGTTTAAGTCATTCAGGGGGTTTTGTAATCGGCACTCACTCCACCAGCTGATCACTCAGCCCACAAGGCTGTGTGTTTCCACTCAAACTATCATAGATCTCATTCTAACAACGGACAAGGACAAAATCCTCAATAGTGGTGTTACTACCTGTGGCATATCTGATCATAACATGATCTTCTGCACCAGAAAGAAACGTAAACCTAAGACCGGTTACCACCAAACAGTCACGATCAGAGACCTCAAAAACTACAAGAGTGAGGACTTAGATCACAGACTGGAGGAACAGGATTGGTCCGACGTACTAAACAGCACACAGGTAGACGAATGTTGGCTTGGTTTCAAAACCAAATTCATTCAAATTTTGGACAGTGTGGCTCCCATGAAAACCATCAGGGTCAAAACCCGCTCGGTTCCATGGATGAATTCGGATATCCTTACTACCATGAAAGTCAGAGACAAAAAGTGTTCTGACTATCATAAAAGTAGGATCAAACTTGCCAAAAGCTTCAACAAAGGTCTCGAATCCCACGTAGCGAAACTCAAAAAAGAGAAAAACATGCTAAGAAACAAGGTTAATGGCATGCTGCTGTTAGCAGAAAAAAGCTACCTCGATGGCAAAATTGAGGAAAATCAAAACAAACCACGTGAGCTCTGGAAGCTATTCAACAACCTACTAGGCTGCAGCAAGAAATTGAAAACCAGGTTTACAAACATAAACCTCAAGGTGAATGACACTCTCATTTCATCCAAACGGGAAGTGAGTAAAATCCTCAACATATTCTTCACGACCGTGGCCTCAGAGTTAGTTGAAAAACTACCCCCTCACTCTGGGAGTCATGGTGGAGAGTATGTTGATTCATTTTACGATAAACAGGGTGTACGCAAAGATGATTTTAAACTCTCCCCTGTGTCAACAGATGAGGTGTTTAAAAAATTGAGTGCACTCCAACAACACAGAGCCACAGGTCCCGACAACATCCCCGCTAAATTTCTAAAAGACTCAGCCGCCTCCATTGCCCCAATCATTACCCACATAATAAACCTCTCCATCATACAGGGACAGGTCCCTAACGACTTCAAAAAAGCAAGAGTGACCCCTCTGTACAAAAAAGGAAACCAATTAGACCCTGGCAACTACCGCCCTATTTCTATTCTTAGCTCCATCTCGAAAGTCATGGAAAAAATAGTCTATGAACAGGTTGATAAGTACCTTGCCGAAAAAAATCTAATTTACGAATTCCAATCTGGTTTCAGAACAAACCACTCCACTGACACATGCCTTCTCTATTTGAACGACTCTATCAAACAAGATGTCGACAAGGGCAAATATTGCGGCATGGTCATGCTGGACCTCCAGAAGGCTTTTGACACCGTTAATCACCCAATTATGATCAATAAGCTCAAAGCAATAGGCTTCGATGACACGTCGGTGAACTGGATGAGATCCTACCTGGAGGGGAGGGAGCAAGTGGTGGAAGTAAACGGCACCCAGTCCCCTCCTCTCCCAGTGACTTGTGGTGTTCCTCAAGGCAGCATACTAGGACCACTACTGTTCCTGATATATGTGAATGATATGTCCTCAGCTTGCGACTGCAAACTGTTCCTGTTCGCAGATGACTCGGCTCTGCTGGTCTCGGACAGGGACAGGCTGCAGGTTGAGAAAACTCTCAGCACTGAACTCAACAAGATCTGCATCTGGCTCTCCGACAACAAACTCTCATTACACCTGGGTAAAACTGAATCCATCCTCTTTGGGTCCAACCCTAACCTTAGAAAGGCTGAGAGTTTCACGATCAAAGTGGGTGAAAATGTTATCACAAGAAAGGAGGAAATTACCTACCTGGGTTCCATCTTGGAGGCAAACCTCTCAGGTGACAAAAACGCTGAAAAGACGATCAAAAAGGTCCACAAAATAACACGGAGGATGTGGAGGCTTGTTCGTAAAGTCAGTAAGAATACTCTGAAGATTCTTATAGGGGCCCTCATACAAGGTCATTATGATTATGCATGCACTTCATGGTATCACAACACCTCCAAGGCCCTAAAAACAAGGCTCCAAACATCCCAAAACAAACTTGTAAGGCTACTTCTTGGCCTCAATTACAAAACCCATCTAACCCCTGATCATTTTGCTAGGCTTGGATGGCTTAGGGTTGAGGACAGAGTACAGCAACTTGCTATGGGCCTGGTCTTCAAGATACACCACAACATTGGGATCCCCCTGTATTTGTCAAAATACTTCCAAAATGTTAATCAAGTCCATGATCATAACACCAGAGGCAGCTCCACAAACCATGTTCAACCCAGATTTGGCACAACAAAGGGAATGAACTCTTTCTCATGCTATTCATCTAAAATGTGGAATGCCCTACCAAAAGGAGTAAAGGAGTGCAAAACCCTACTCACTTTCAAAAATGCCCTAAAGATACACCTTCAGGAGGCTGCAATTCAAAAATGGCCCCTGTCCAAGTCCTAACCTACCCCATGTCCTAACCTAACCCCCCCCCCCCTCTCTTTCTTTTTTGTACATATTTTTCACCCTTCATACCAGTAACCTGTAAACTGATTGTATGACATTCTGTATAGTAGTGTGTATATCTGTCTGTCTCTTATATGTCAACATGATTTGTGTGCATGGGGATCTCATCTTAAACAAGCTACGTGCTTAACTGAGCTATCCAGTTTAGTAGACCTTGTATTGCGAATTTGTACTTCCATGTACTGTTATGTACTGCCATGTACTATTCTCATGTCTTACTAAATAAAGTACATCAATCAATCAATGTTCGAGTGTTTTCACTAACCTTTAAAAAATCATAGAGTATTCATCTCCAGTATGATCGATCCCCCGATCGCTTTAAAAGTTCCATTTAGTGTAGCACAGTGGTTCTCAAACTTTTTAATTTCAAGGACCCCATAACTCTGAGAGTGTACAAATGGAACCAAATTGACCCGGGAGGGTCCATTTGGTTCCATTTGTACACTCTCAGAGTTACACCCTCTCATGAGGGTCCCTGGACCACCCTTTGAGACCCACTAGTATTTCTAGTGAGCCAACATGCACAGTATCAGCACCCTGACTCTGTTTGACCAGAATGGAACAGAGCCTTCATTAGTATCATTGGTAGCACCTGTGAAGGAAGTAAGAAGAGGCACAATTTTTCTCGGCGATCACGTGACCCACTCCTTCTCTCAGTCACAGGGAGCTAAGCGGTGACCTATAGGCGAGCAAACAGCGCCATCTAGTGGAAAAACCACTGAAAACGCAAAATCTCGTCATTCTCTTCATTGGCAGTGTGGGCCATAGCAAAATATGATCTTGTCATTGGCAGTTGAAGAGTTAACTCTTTAAATGCCAGAGTATATACATTAATAAACTCACCCACTGCCAGCGTTTTCGTGTTATTTAACCTTTTCAATTGGTCACAGAACATTTTGATCCATAATAATCTATCGTCGGACTGTGTGTAGCACACAAACAGGATAACTTTCCATGTCGCAGGCGCTGAAAACAGCATATACTGTACCGTCAAAAATGCACGTCTTTCCCACCTCCCCAACTGTCCACAAAACATTTATATACATTATGATTGCTTGTCAGACCATTGGTAAACAGAAAGGGTATCACTGTTTGTTGTCTAGAGAAATAATATAACCGGAGCTGTCCATTCATTTGTTTAGACCATGTTGAAAATAGGATGTCTCGCGTAATACAGTGTAAAAAAAGATTTAAGCATTTACAGGAAACCATTAAACATTTCCACATCCGGGTGAGTGGAAAGTGAACCTGATCACTCGGGTGATACAGAACAGCTCACTCTTTTATAAGATAATTAAAGAATGAAAACTCGTCCAAACTCGTCGACGGCAGGCTGCGCCTTAGCAGAATTTGAATTTGTGCAAAATGTCACGGCAATCGCACGCTGTGTT
Source organism: Gymnoscopelus microlampas (assembly GCF_963454915.1). Lineage (NCBI taxonomy): Eukaryota > Metazoa > Chordata > Actinopteri > Myctophiformes > Myctophidae > Gymnoscopelus > Gymnoscopelus microlampas. The sequence continues at coordinate 57,554,832 of NC_139940.1, forward strand.
CATGATTTGAGGCATGTTGTTCAAAACGGACCACTCCTGCAAACCTTCAAAGCCAATCTTAGACAGTCAGGATGGAATATGAAAAATCCGACTAACCCGTTTAGTTTAATGACTGTAGAGATACTGTGTGCCGATTTGCGATTTTACAAAATCTGTAAAAATGTAAAAAGAATGTTTTGCAAAAATACGCCTCCTGGTGGTGCTGCCGATCTGAAAAATTTGGGGCAAAGATTCTGTGCTGGCAACCAGGGAGTTTCGCTGCGATCGTAATCCATATCATTTTATACATTTTATCAATAATATTCATCCACATCTGAAATTTGAATGCATTTATGAGGATTTAATATGTTCTTCCACTGTGGAAAATGAAATAAGTATAGATGATTCATCAGAATATAATTTCCCCTTTGAGTGTGTGCGTGCGTGCTTGCTTGCGTGCAAGTATGCACGCGTGTGTGTGTGTGTGTGTGTGTGTGTGTGTGTGTGTGTGTGTGTGTGTGTGTGTGTGTGTGTGTTTTCATAGATAAACACCCAGGGCATGTGTACTCACACATTGTGCCAAATAATGTAATTATTAATTACAAAGGGCAAATGTTAAAATATGCCAACGTCTTTATTTTCCCAGTACAGTCAAACAATGCCCAGAGGAACTGCAGTCAACTTGTTTTATTCTTCAAACAGGTCTAAACAGGTGAGTCAGTTGAGGTGACGATCCTCTGCGTTCAAATAAACTGGATAAGGAGGCTTATTTGGAGGAGGGGGAAAACAACAAAACATTGTATATCTAAATAATTATAGATTTTTGTTTTGTTGAGATTTGGCTGCCAAGTAGCCAAAGTACCAGCATGTACTTTAACAGTAGTTTTCTGTTGTGAAATACATTTGCTATATAGAACGGTAAAAAGCTGATGTAGACAGTTTTGCAGTGTTGCTGTGTTAAAAGTGACGCATTAAAAACAAATATAACTAGAAAAGTGTACAGGTCTCCGCCAGGTCAAGTAGGTTAGTGTGGGCCAGCAATGTACGGAATTCACCAATCAGGCTGGAATGTGAAAAATCGGACGGATCGGACGGATCGGACGGACCCGTCTTGATGACTTGACTTGACTTGACTGTGGACCAAATTGCGTGATGTTTGGACAACATTTGTAGTAGTAATATAAAACAAATTGTTTTTCAAAAATCGGCCTCCTGGTGGCGCTATAATAGGGCAATGTTGAAAGGCTGGCATTTGTTCCTCAGCGAATGTGTGTGCAAAGGACGCATGATTTGCGGCATTTTGCTCTCCTGCAAACTTTAGATGTCATTCTTAGCCAACCGGGATGGAATATGAAAAATTGAACAGGTTTGTCTTGATCACATGACTATAGAGATCATCCGATTCGCGTGAAATGTGGATACAATCTGAAGGAGTAACCTTCAAAAGATCCTTTTTTTTTTTTTTTTACATTAGGCGGCCTCCTTGTGTTGCTATAAAAGGCAGATGGGAAAAATGCAGGGCAAAGGTTTTTCCTTGGCCTCTATGAAGTGCACATACAAAGTCTTACACAGATTGGTGCAGTAATAGGTAAAACCACAAATCAGTCGGCCTGTGATAGCGCCACCATGAGGCTGATTTGAACATTTTCAAGTGGCATTTCTTCCTCGGCCTAGTGGGAATGTGGCGTGCAAGATTTCACAGAAAGTGCACGCTGTGTTCATGATTTGAGGCATTTTGTTCACTCTTGCAAACTTTGGACGCCATTTTAGCCAATCAGGATGGAATATGAGAAATCTGAAAGACCTATTTGGTTTAATGACAATAGAGATACTGTGGTCCGATGCGTGATGTTTGCACAGAATCTGTAGGAATACTGTCATTTTTTCTTTTTGCAAAAATCTGCCTCCTGGTGGCGCTATAACAGGCCCATGTGAAAAAGTTGGGGCAGAGGTTCTGCTCTGTCATCCTGGGAGTTTGTGTGCACAGTTTCGCTGCGATCAAGACAACTGTGTCGGAGATTAGCTGTACACAGACGGACGGACAGACGGATGGAGGGACGGACGGAAGGACGGACGGACGGATAGGGTGCAAAACATAGTCTCCGCCATGCCTTTCAGCCTGGCGGAGACAATGATGGACATAGCTTGCCTTTATTACAATGGGTTACTACTGTAGAAAATGCTCTACTGTGGCTCTGGGCATTGTCTCATTATGCAGCACAAACAAAGAAACCGGGCAATTATTGTCTCCGCCAGGCCGAAATGCATGGCGAGAGAGTATGTTTTACCCCCTGTCTGTCCGTCCGTCCGTCCGTGTGTCCGTGTGTCATTCTGTCTGTGTACAGCAAACCTCCGGCACCGTTGGCTTGCTCGCAGTGAAACTGTGCACACACACTCCCTGGATGCCACAGAAGAACCTCTGCCCACATTTTTTCACATGGGTATTTTATAGCGCCACCAGGAGGCCTATTTGTGCAAAACATATTTTTTGACAGTACTCCTACAGATTTTGTCCAAAAAACCCGCAAATTGGTACACAGTATCTCTATAGTCATTAAACGAAACAGGTCTTTCAGATTTTTCATATTCCATCCTGATTGGCTAAAAATGGCTTCCAAAGTTTGTAGGAGTGCTCCGTTTTGAACAAAATGCCTCAAATCATGAACACAGCATGCAATTACCTTGACATTTTGCACGTACATTTCCACTATGCCGAGGAAGAAATGCCAATTGAACATTTTCAAATCAGCCTCATGGTGATTCGTGTTTTTACCTATAACTGCACCGATCTGTGTAAAACTTTGTAAGCGCACTCCCTAGAGGTCAAGGAAAAACCTTTGCCCTGCATTTTTCACATCTGCCTTTTATAGCGCCACCAGGAGGCCGACTTATGTAAAAAAAAAAATATATATATATTACTCCTTCCAATTGTATCCACATTTCACGCAAATCGGTACACATGATCTCTATAGTCATGTGATCAAGACGGTTGTGTTTGATTTTTCATATTCCATCCTGATTGGCTAAGATTTACATCTAAAGTTTGCAGTAGTGGCTTGTTTTGAACAAAATGCCGCAAATCATGAACGCAGCATCCGATTGCGGTCAAACTTTGCACGCACATTCACACTATGTTGAGGAGCAAATGCCACCCTTTTAACATTGGCCTGTTATAGCGCCACCAGCAGGTCTAATTTAGCAAAACAATTGTTTTGAACAAAATGCCTCAAATCATGAATGCAGTGTCCGATTGCCGTGCAAGGCCTAAGAAGAAATGGCACCCTTTTCACATTGGCCTATTATAGCGCCACCAGGAGGCCACAAAAACCTACCTGACCTGACCAGCACTTTTTCTAGTTTTATTTGCTTTGACATATTTATGATATGACAGACAGTACACACCCTTCAGGTCCTCATGTTGTTCACTATAAATGCTGGCTCATTACCTTATACATAGCTGGGGGGGTAATTCAGTTGGTACATCAAACAAGATAAAAGATAGAAATAACAAAACCAGAGGCCCACGATCCAAACTAGAAGGATCTGGTTATTCATCACAATACATGCACTTTGTAGCATTCAATTGTTTTCTTTACAGTCTATTTTCTTGACCTCATAGTTCATGTTAGAAAAAAAAGGCTCAGTCTTTATGTTTACAATACACCCTATCAGAAATGACGCAAATATGACGGTGATAAGAGTGCTTTTTCTGGCCGAGCAGAGCACTTTTTAAAAGTTTAAACTAGTTAAACCTTTGACAGTATCATGGTCAGTATCATGCAATATCATGGTCAGTATCATGGTCAGTATCATGCAATGTCATGGTCAGTATCATGTTCAGCATGGTCAGTATCATGCCAATATCATGGTCAGTATCATAACAGTATCATGTCAGTTTAATTTCAGTATCATGTCAGTATCATGGTCAGTATCATGATCAGTATCATGTCAGTGTCATGGTCAGTATGATGGTCAGTATCATGTTCGTATCATGTCAGTATCATGTTAGTATCGTGGTCAGTATCATGTTAGTATTGTAGGTCAGTATCATGTTAGTATCGTGGTCAGTATCATGTTAGTATTGTGGGTCAGTATCATGTTAGTGTCGTGGGTCAGTATAGTGGTCAGTATCGTGGTCAGTATCATGTTAGTATCATGGATCAGTATCATGTTAGTATCATGGTCAGTATCATGTTAGTATCGTGGTCAGTATCATGTCAGTATCGTGGGTCAGTATCATGATCCTGACTATCCTTAACCTGACTGTGGCCTATTATAGCGCCACCAGGAGGCCACAAAAACCTACCTGACCTGGCGGAGACCTGTGCTCCGAGGAGCACTTTTTCTAGTTTCATTTGCTTTGACATATTTATGATATGACAGACAGTACACACCCTACAGGTCCTCATGTTGTTCACTATAAATGCTGGCTCATTACAGTACCTTATACATAGCTGGGGGGGTAATTCAGTTGGTACATCAAACAAGATAAAAGATAGAAATAACAAAACCAGAGGCCCACGATCCAAACTAGAAGGATCTGGTTATGCATCACAATACATGCACTTTGTAGCATTCAATTGTTTTCTTTACAGTCTATTTTCTTGACCTCATAGTTCATGTTAGAAAAAAAAGGCTCAGCCTTTATGTTTACAATACACCCTATGAGTATGAGAAATGACGCAAATATGACGGTGATAAGAGTGCTTTTTCTGGCCGAGCAGAGCACTTTTTAAAAGTTTAAACTAGTTAAACCTTTGACAGTATCATGGTCAGTATCATGCAGTATCATGGTCAGTATCATGTTCAGTATCATGGTCAGTATCATGGTCAGTATCATGGTCAGTATCATGCAATGTCATGGTCAGTATCATGTTCAGCATGGTCAGTATCATGCCAATATCATGGTCAGTATCATGACAGTATCATGTCAGTTTAATGTCAGTATCAGTATCATGGTCAGTATCATGATCAGTATCATGGTCAGTATGATGGTCAGTATCATGTTAGTATCGTGGTCAGTATCATGTTAGTATTGTAGGTCAGTATCATGTTAGTATCGTGGTCAGTATCATGTTAGTATCGTGGGTCAGTATCATGTTACTATGGGTCAGTATCATGTTAGTGTCGTGGGTCAGTATAGTGGTCAGTATCGTGGTCAGTATCATGTTAGTATCATGGATCAGTATCATGTTAGTATCATGGTCAGTATCATGTTAGTATCGTGGTCAGTATCATGTCAGTATCGTGGGTCAGTATCATGAACCTGACTATCCTTAACCTGACTGTTGTACTGTGCTTTATCGACTTCAAAAAGGCATTTGACTCGATCCACAGAAGCACGATGGTGAAGATCCTTGAGGCCTACGGTGTCCCTCCCAACCTACTCCGGGCATTATATTAGATGTTTTATTATCCACAAGGGAAAATTGTGTGGCTCAGGTCAATGCATTCATTCATGACAAGACAATACATAAATATACAGCACAATTAAAACACCCAGCAAAGTACTTCAATTATATAAAAGATACAATTCTAAATTTAAAAGAAAAATAATGTTTTTAAAAGAAAACAATGTCCTCTCCACACTTGTGGAGCGCCAAGAGTGTGTTTGTGTATGATTTCATGTGTGTTTGTGTGTGTGTGTGTGTGTGTGTGTGTGTGTGTGTGTGTGTGTGTGTGTGTGTGTGTGTGTGTGTGTGTGTGTGTGTGTGTGTGTGTGTGTGTGTGTGTGTGCGTGCGTGCGTGTATGCGTGTCCATGGAGCATAAATATTCACAGACTTTATTGGAACACTGTTGTGTGAGTTGTATTTGGTATGAGCGAGGCGCTGGGCTGTTCACAAGTACCCAGAGGCCTTTTTTTTTGTACTTATGAATAAGCTTATACATAGGGGCGGGTGAGCTTGACAATTGGGAAGGCTGGGGATCGGCCGCGCGCGAAGCGCGCGTGCGGAAAAAAATGCGGTTTCTGGTTGGATTCTGTTAGTTACTGTTGGGTTTTTGGTTACTTTATTTCGGTTATAGGGTTAGGGTTAGGGTTAGATTAGGGTTAGGTTTTTTAATTCATATTTTTGATTTTACTGATTTATTATTAATTCCCAGAATTTCCCAGCAGAACGTTTGGGAAGGCTTAGCCTACCCTAGCCTTCATTACCCGCCGCCTATGAGCTTATATTATTGTCACGCTCTGTGTCTTGTTCTGTATTACTGTTGTGTTTTCTTGTGTTCTTTGTTTCCTAGTTTTAGTTATTGTTTTACATTTCAGTTGTGTTCCTTACAATTTTAAGTAATGTAGTAGTCTTTGTGTCTTGCTTTACACTTGCATACCTTTATTGTGTAGTACTGTTTCAGTACTGGTTTCCTCTGTTGCTGCTGTTACCTGTCTTGTCTCACCAGTCCTGTGATTAGCCAATGTTTTTCACCTGTGTCTTTTTGAGTTGTAGCCTATCCCTGTGTTGATTGTCAGTTTAGTTCATCTTTGTATAGTTAGTGTGTGTCTATTTATAGGCTACTCCCCTGCATCTGCTGTTGTCAGTCAAGTTGTTGAATATAATCGCTGTGGTCAGTGCTGTTCCGCAGTGGGTTCAGTGTTGTTTCTTAGTGATGGCAAATTAAGCTTTTATGAACCACTGAACCACTTGGTTCACAAATGTGTTCATTGCTAGACGCTTCAGTGATAATGACATCTCCTGGCGAAGTGCTAGACTGCAGTCAAATATTAGGTTGGCCAGTTGGAGGCTTTTACTGTGTGTGTGCAATATACTCATGCATACAAAGACTGAATATTTTGTTCTTTATACAAATACAGATTGATGTGTATTGTGTTATTATGGCAGAGTGTGCTTGGGAAACAGATGTGGTGGGGAAATATGGCACAGCTAGGGTATGCTTGTGTAATTCAAAGATTTTTATTTAGGAAACTATTTTTTCCAACCATTTTTGGATTGAGACGGTTTCTTTTTTTGTTCACAACTTCTCCACATTTAGAGAAAACATGCTCACATATGAGGCTAGCGCGCATAGACATTTTTTTTGCAAGTACAAACAGATGAGGGTATATCTTTTTATGGTTTGTCCAGTAAACCAGGGGGTCTTATGTTCTTTCCAGTGGTGGATCTGTCATGTACCGCTGCACCTCCACTGTTGCATTTGCTATTCCTTGACCTCCTTGCTTCAGAAGCAACTGTCCAGAAGTTCCCAAAGGTTCACATCTGAAAGACAAACAAACATACAGTAACAGTAATCAGTACTGAACATGTTCAATTTGTATAATTAACATGTTGAATTTGTATAATCAAGCGTTGTGAGCTTGTAGATCTGCTATTTTCAAATAGTCTAGGTATAAAATAGGGCTAAAGTGGTTAATTACTTAATTACTTCAAAATTGTACTTAAGTACAGTACTTAAGTAAATTTACTTAGTTACTTTCCACCACTGGTCAATTTGCCTTCAATGCCCCATTCTATCACGAGACATCTCTTTGTAGAGGCTATATTATCAGCTGCATGAGCTTTTGGGTAATGGCAGCACTCCCCAAACCTCATCCACAGAATGGCGTGTCACTGCCAGATAGGCATCAATGGAGGTCCACATATCTGGTCAGGCTCACAGCCTCTACACTCTGCATGGCAGCCTTGGCCTCGATCTTCTCCTCCTCATATCTCTGGACCACCATGTTCTTCAGAGCCTTTCCGGATGGAAGAGTGTATGCGGGATCAGGCAATGCCACTAACTCCTTGAAGCCACAGTCCTCCACCATGGAAAAAGGCTGAGAGTCTTAAACCACCATATTCACAAGAGCCTCATCTAGCTTGTGCTTCCGGTCACCTAAGACAAATAAATAAATGACAATACGTAATATATGGATTTATGTGAAATTTCATTTAAATGAAGCAGGCCTTGTGTTATGGAATACAATACAGTCATATTATAATGTATAATGTAGTGTGTTTAATCAATAATAATATGATTTGTTTATCAATGACAAATAACAGTTTATAAATGAGCAAACTGTTATTAACAAGGAACTTACTATTATATGCTGAACACAAAAGGTAATGAGGAACCCGTTTAACTATACACCATCAGTTAATGTCTGTTCTCCTGGTTAACAGAAGCCACATGCCTGGCGTGCTTGGCAGTAAAGTGCCTATTCATGGAGGGCGTATTGCCGTGATACTTCAGCACCTAAGTACACACCAAGCACCGGACCTGAAGAGAAAGCCATTTGATAATAAATTAAAACTAAATTCAGTCTATATAGCATAGCCTACAGTAATTACATATATGCTATACTTATCATATACATCATTTGACTGTAATGATACGTAATAGAGGCTTAAGATAGACCATAGAATGAATTGCACATACAGTAGAGTGACTGGCTGTTAATGTACTCTAACTTAACTTTTCTTATGCTATACATATCACCGAGACACTTAGCCTATAGACTTTGTCCCCCACTGCAAGCATCCCCTGCCTGCACACAGGCTACGCTGACCACTGTGAATCCTGTAAAACAGATATGGTGCTTGCCAACGTGTCGTCACCACGGGGGGCGTGGCATAGTAGCTGCAGACATACTGGTAGGGGGTCAATGTTAAGTCAACCTGTTTATGCCCCACCAAGACGTCCGTGCTACCAAATGACACTTGTTGACGCCCCCTTCAGGATGTTTTGGTACGCACTAAATATCTTTTTCAAAAACAGCAAATCTACAAGCTCACAACCCGTCATAGATCAGGTATTTTCGCTCAATGTTCGACCCAAAATAGGGATGGATGGATGTGGTTATATATGGACTAGGTCTATTGGCATTAATTAGACTTCAAAATGTAAAGTGTTTTAAGGGGATCTCAGAATGTAAAATAGTCAAGTATATATATATATATATATATATATATATATATATATATATATATATATATATATATATATATATATATATATATATATATATATATATCTGTAACACATTTTCCTGACAGTAAATTACATTATTCACACTAAACTATGCATTCAGACAATTCAAAAACTCATAACAAAGCAAGGGTGGATAGTTCATTATTGATAATTACAAGTACCTTTGTTACTGTAATTGTCACCTTTTCAAGTACTGAAAAGTAGAGCAATTCCACATTCACATTATATCTTATACTTTTGTTTTTCAGCGTCGGTTGATAGGATGTATTCATATTGAAAGGTGCAGGGTGACATCTAGTGGCTGAATGTTGTCATATGACCTTTCATCTGGACAGACCGGTGTAGTAGAACAGTGGTTCTCAACCCTTTTCATGTCAAGGACCCCCAAAATGATTATGTATTTGGCTGTGGACCCCATCTCAAAAAATAGTTTGTGCCAGTTTGCTTTAAAATATATATATTTAAAGATTTGCGCACATTTTCAGGATTTTTCATGAAAACACTTTGAGATCATGGGTTCTCAAAGTGGGCTCCTAGGACCCCCACTTTAGGACCCCCACTTTGAGAACCAATGTAGTATAGTATATTCATATAAGGAAACGGTTATGGCCAGGATGAAGGATTAAAAATATATACCACAGGGCTACCCTTAAATAGGGAACCACACCATGGACTTGAACCTTGAAGGCCCCATTTAGCTCATTGTTATTTATCAAACGGTGTACCTTTGTGGTAGTATTAAAGCAATAACAAGGACCTTGACTATGGTAAAATCCACAATATACCATGTATGTACTGTATACTGAAAGATATTCAATACATAGCTCTTAGTCCAAGGGCACAATCTGACTCATCATTGCATCCATCTTTGTCGTCTCCACCACCATTGCCATCTCCACGGCCTTCGCCATCTCCATCGCCTTCATCGTCTCCACTGCCTTTGTCATCTTCATCATCCAATGATGAAGATGACATCCCTCCGGGCCAAGTTGGCCTCCTTATATGTGGGGATACCACTTGGAGGAGGCGCTGGATCTCCGCGCGGGGCAGCCTGTACTTAGCTTGGATAGCTCGATCCGACAGGACGTTTAGGGGGCTAAAGTGTTGTCAGCGAAATGCGTGTACATAAGCCAACCGGCTTCGCGCACAGCAACGCTGGTTAGCAGCAAGAATATGCTGTATAGCAGCCATGGTATCTCACACATGTATGACTGGGACATCATCACACCCATGTGATGATGTCCCAGCATGCAGAGCGCTCTGATGTTTTCCTTCTCCAATTTGATTTCCTTCTTGATTCGTTCCCTGGTTTTCTTTCCTGGTTTCACTCTTTCACCCTGGAAGAGAGAAAGTCTACACCGGTGCTGAGGGAAACCCTGTAATGACTAGGCTGAAATGTAATGATCTAACACATACTAACCTTTTTGAGAGTTTTTGCTGGAACCTGGAAGAGAGAAATGATACAACAAAATGTAGTGTTTGTGATGCAGTACTTACACTTTATAACAACACTCACGGAGCTTCTATAGTATTACAACTATCTGCTGTGCAAGTACTTTTTTATTTATTCATTTTTTGTCAATAGGGTGCATTTTTATTTGGCCACTTGCTTGCATTTCTGTTCACAACACACTAATAATAAAATCTACAACATATCATTATGTTTATTATTACTCAAACATACTGTGTAAACAGCCTTATTTTGAAGTCCATTACTAGACGTCCCATTTTCATTATTGGATATGTCAGTCAAAGAGGTTAACAAATTATTACTGTGGCATTCGCATTTGTCCTTTCAGTCAAGGTTTCCTATTCAGGGTGGGCTCTGCGGGAGCTCTGCGGCGGGGGCTCTGCGGCGCCATTTTCATCATCCGATTCATCATCAGATTCATCATCAAGGAAAGGTTTCTGAGAAAGAGGGAGAATTTGGACATTATTGATTCACACCGAAACTACGACTGAGTATGACCCTGTTATGAATAGTGATGAAGGCCCTCACAGTTGCCACTGCGCTATCCATAGTTTGAGAACCGCTGGTAAAGAGTGTACACATTTAACTAAAATGGACCTGTAAGGGTCAATTAGGTTAAATTAGCTGTGCAGTACCTTCTTGTAAGAAACAATCTCGTCGTACTCTCTGTTGTAGTGGTGGATCATAATGCGGAGCGTGCTGAGCGCTCTGATGTTTTCCTTCTCCAATTTGATGTCCTTCTTGATTCGTTCCCTGGTTTTCTTTCCTGGTTTCACTCTTTCACCCTGGAAGAGAGAAATTATACACCGGTGCTGAGGGAAACCCTGTAATGATTAGGCTGAAATGTAATGATGTGGTGCAATCTAACACATACTAACCTTTTTGAGAGTTTTTGCTGGAACCTGGAAGATTCGGCATTGGTTCGATGTTGGAATGTTAATATCTGTTATCAGTATCACAGTGTGATCAGACACCAAATATTTTGGGAATAAAGAAATACACAACTTTTTTCAAATTCACAATGTTTACATGTGTTAATATTAGGGCTGCGGGATATATCGTTTCAGCATAATCATCGCAACGTGCACATGTGCAATAGTCACATCAGAACGTGCAATGTGAAGTAAGACAAATTAACTCATAACATACAGCAATGCACTGCCTCTCTGTGATGTTCTAAGTTTTTTACTACTAATAGACAGTACCTTTAATCACTTCCCATCCTGCAACTCACCTTGTCTGTGGCTAAAAACATTAATTTAGTCAAAGGAACACTGGAAGCTGGCCAGTACAACCACTTGAGCGGTTGGGGTTTTGGCGCTCAAAACCTCAGTGTGAGGAAGAGGCCCCAGATTTATCCTGGTGGTCGCACTGCGGAGATGCCACAAGAGATGTGTGTTTTTTTTCAATAACAAGGACCTTAAATATGGTCCTTAATCCACAGTATACCATGCATGTACCGTATACTGAAAGATATTCAATACATACCTCTTAGTCCAAGGGCACAATCTGACTCATTGTTGCATCCATCTTTGTCGTCTCCACCACAATTGCCATCTCCACGGCCTTCACCATCTCCATCGCCTTCATCGCCTTTGTCATCTTCATCGTCCAATGATGAAGATGACATCCCTCCGGGCTGAGGGCTGAGGGCGAAGTTGCGCCGAGTTGACCTCCTTATATGTGGGGATACCACTTGCAGGAGGCGCTGGATCTCCGCGCGGGGCAGCCTGTACTTAGCTTAGATAGCTCGATCCAACAGGACGTTTAGGGGGCTAAAGTGTTGTCAGCGAAATGCGTGTACATAAGTCAACCGGCTTTGCGCACATCGACGCTGGTTAGCAGCAAGAATATGCTGTATAGCAGCCATGGTATATCACACATGTATGACTGGGACATCACACCCTTGTGATGATGTAGGTGCTGTTTTCATCATCTTCTTCAGCGTTGTCCCACTGCTTGTCTATCTTCAACTGGCTCCGGCATAGGCGGCGAGAGAGCACTTTGAGGGAAATCGTGTGCAGGTCCACCTCCTCATCGTCACTCAGTCCTGTATACTTGCGCTCAATTCTCTCCAGAAATAGAAGACGTCTGTATTTTTCAGTTCTTCATTTTGTCCAGTCTTCCGTCTCTCGACCTCTTCTTTAAGGTGACTCTCCACCTTCTCCTAGTCGGGGGTGAGAACAGTGTTGTCTGCAGGCCCACCACCAGTGGCCCGGGCGTCTCTTCTTATTTGGGCGGCCTTTTTTTAACTTGGCTGGCCGTGTCCTGCCACTTCTTCCGGATGGTGGTCCATTCCCGCAGGCCACAGGGACTGGAGGGGGCCATCGATACAGCTATGGCCTGCCAAAGGCTCATTTTGGCGGCTATGTCCTTTGGCCCTCTAGTGCCGCCAAAAAGAATGCCCTGGAACTGGGTGACCTCCTCCACCAGAATTCCCATCTCATCCTGTGTGTGAACGCTGCTGAGCGCTTGCCTACAGAACCTCGAGAACCTCGTCAGATGTCCTGAAGCAGTCCACTCCAAATACAACGTTTAGATTCATGAATTAGATTGAGGTGGTGAGGTGATGTCTGCAAGGTAAATATGAAAGTGTATCCCTTATGCAAGTACATAAATATACTTAAACTACCAAAAGTAAAAGTACTCATTATGCAGAATGTCCCATTTCCCAAGTTTACTACGTATACAAATCTTTTGAAAATAGCAGATCTACAAGCTTGCGACACGTTGTGAGCTTGTAGATCTGCTAGGGTTAGGGTTAGTGGATTGGATTGGATATGCGTCTGGACCACTAGGCCAGCGGACGCCCCATAATGGGTACTGTTACTTTTGGTAGTTTAAGTATATTTAATTTACTTCCATAATGCGGACACTTAAGTGTTTTCATATACAGTCATACCTTGCAGACGTCACCTCACCACTGTAATTTAATTCATGAATATATATATATATATATATATATATATATATATATATATATATATATATATATATATATATATATATATAATGGTTCTACATTTTTACCTGATGTGTCCTTTTCCCAGTTATCCCCTTATATTGGTAGAGGATCTTCTTCTTGTTGGTGGCGTTACATTTCTTGCAACCTTAAATGATGAAAAGACAACAGTTTATTAAAGGGACATTTCGCCGATTTTGCAACTAGATCTTCTTTTAATGAAGTTTAGGACTCAAGCAACAAGATCCTGGGGTTGTTTTGTGTATAATCTGTGTTTTTAGATATATAGTAATCTTTGACGGTTTTGTGACGTTATTTACGTCACGAGATGTTACGTCATTCCTTTCCGCACTACATGTTGTCTCGTCGCGTCTCAGTCAGAGCAGCTCCAAGGGGGTGTCACCAAGATTTGGTCCAACCTTGAACCTTCTTGGACTCCACCCCTTTGTTTTGAGTTGTAAATAATCCCCACCCCTTTTGCTGCGTTCCCCGTTCAGATTTGTATCATGGCGTCAGCACTCACATCTGAGTCAGAGGATATGGAAGAAGAGGACTTTTTGCAAATTATTGCTGATGCTGAGATACAGCAGGGCTATTTATTTGAACCGGACTACAACGATGAACAGCTCCAGCGCAGGGACGAGGAGGAGGCGGCGGCGGCTGCTGCTCAAGCAGCCAGGCAGGCAGCAGTTACTGCTGTGGCGGTCGTGGCGCAGCCACGCGTCGGGGACACTTCTTGGTGCCTTTGCACCAATTGCATGTCCATGGTGACAGAAATAGAGTCGATTTGTTCCCACGAATTCCCCCGTGCGCAATTCCTGCTGGATGAGCTGTTGGATGAGCAAGATGCCAGGGGGGGGCCAGCAGGGCAACCCATATGTGTAACCCTACACAACAGCTATGCAATAAACTTAGATCGACATAACCTGGAAACCTACTTCAGGATTCCCAAAAAGAACTGGGAGAATCAACCAAAACCAAAGGGGCCAGGTGGACGCATGTCTGACGAGTAAGTAAACATTGCTGTAAAGTAACCAAAATCTCAAGTTGTATACCTCGGGTAGGCTAAGCTAGCTGATGAAGTAGCCCTGAAACATGTCCCCCCGGTTTATCGGCGTGTTCTATTTTTTTACATTGCCAACTCTCACATGTACATAAACGTTCAGATTTCAAATATAAAGTGCTTACCCCCGAGCCACGGATGTTACCTCGCGATCCGGACCGCGATAAGTACCCATATCTCCCGTATTGTTCAATAAAAAGCATTTTAATCCGATCATCAGAGTGCAATACACTTCTCAACCATTAGTGTCGCATGGTTGAAAGCAATGGAGAAAATTTGGAGAAAATGGCCGGCGATGCTTTTTATTGAACAATACGGGAGATACGGGTACTTATCGTGGTCCGAATCGCGAGGTAACATCCGTGGCTCGGGGGTGAGCACTTTATATTTGAAATCTGAACGTTTATGTACATGTGAGAGTTGGCAATGTAAAAGAATAGAACACCGCGATAAACAGGGGGGACATGGCACCATGACACTTGCGTCATGTGAACCATGGCTAGCTGATGAAGGTACATGGAGGCAACACGCGTCCTGATCTGATTGCATTGTTGCCTCTTTTGAAATAAAATAATAAGTAGCCTGTCCTATCCTACACGAGGGACACAACGTGAGTGCTGGCATCAATTATTTTATTATTAGCTTATGAATCGTAGACTCCTGGGTTGTTATAATGTTCCGTGTGGATAATATTCTACCCAGTGTGTAACAGTGTTCATTTTACATGTAAATATTAGGCTACTGTAGGTGTGTATTTACTGTAAGCATTGAAGAGTCAAATGGAAAGATCCGTGGTAGTCACAGGAGCATGAGTGTATGGACAATATTCATTCAACTCAACTGTTTTAGGCCTACATGGAAGCTAGATACAAGTATTATTTGTGTACCAAAATTGGAATGAATTAGAAGACATTGGGCCTCATTCAGCAACGGTACTTAAGAGGAAATTTCTTCTTAAACCCACTTAAAGGGACATTTCACCCCTGGAAGAAAATGACCCAATGGTAATGAAGTTTAGGACTCAATTATTATTATTTTTGTGTATGATCTGTGTTTTGAGATATCTAGTAATCTTCTAACATCTCGTGACGTTATTTACGTCACGAGATGTTATGTCATTCCTTTTCCGCACTACATGTTGTCTCGACGCGTCTCACACAGACCAGCTCCAAAGACCGCCCCAATGGGGTGTCCCCACACAGTCACTCCCATTAGCTGCGCCCCCCGTTGCAGAGTGAGACTTTACTTTACCTGAGTTATCTTCTGATAGTTGTACTTGAATGTTGACATGAAATAATAATCCTGTGTAGTGTTTCATAAGCGCAAGCGTGAAAAAAAAAAGACAGCGTGGAGAGGCAGCTGGTAAACAAACCGTCGCGAAAGGCTAGGATAAAAATACCAAGGATTCGACAGTGATGTCACTACTATGCGACACGGAAGTAGAACTGCATGAAGATAGCAAGGATTTGACAGTGATATGACATCACTAACGAATCCTTGGACATATATGTAACTAGATGAACATGTGCTAGGTTGACGTTCTTCAGTCAGTGTTGCCAGATATTGTGAGAGAAATAAGCAACCAGGTCTAAGAAAACAAACCCAAAAGAGGATAACTAGGCCAACTTTACCTAGACATGTACATGGGATATTATATATTTGACAATTGCCGATCTACAAGCTCACAACGCTTCGCTACCCATTGTGAGCTTGTAGATCTGCTATTTACGAAAAAATCTTGAGGGGGAAAAAGTGCAAAATGTGGAATATTTTTGACAAATATCTGTTAGGGGCTCCCTGGCACAAATTATAATTTCAGATGGGGGACTGTGGAAAAATACATGAACATGTTTGAGAACCACTGGTTTAAACAACAATCAAAACATTTGGAAACAAGCCCAAATATCAACTACATTTTAGAAAGAAGCCGCTTATAATAAGCAGACATGGCAACACTGCCATGCTGCTTGAAAGTTGTCGTTGGAGATCACACCCACATAGAATCTCCCCTGCCACAAGGAGGGGCAGTAAACCAAAGCATTATGGTCATTGTAGTAATGCAGCAGTCCAGTCAAACCATAGTCAAACACACAGATTTCATTATTTTTCTGGCCATAGGGTGCAAATTTTAAATTGTGCTACTGTTATCTACTACAAATACTATTACCATTGAGTGATTGCAGTTTCTTCCAGGGGTGAAATGCTCCTTTAAGAAGTTTTTAAGAAGATTTTGGTATTCTCCGATTTTTTCTTAGCTGTGATCTGTTCTTAGGTAAGAACAAAATCTACGCACACTTTCTTAAGAGGATTTTTTTTCTTAGACCCATTTAAGAGGTTTTTAAGAAGATTTTGGTATACTCCAATGTTTTCTTAGCTATATATGATCTGTTCTCAGGTAAGAACAGAATCTACACAAACTGATGAGCACTCTTAGGCTTGCCTTTGAGTTCTTAAGTGTGACATATTTGTGCAAAAATAATTAATTCTCGAAGTGTCTTCAATTCTACAGTTGTATAATATAGGATTTAAATTACAATAATATTTTTATCATATCTTTAGAGCAGTGGTTCTCAAAGTGTGGTCTGGGGATCTACAAGCTCACAACACGTCCCATTACTGGCCATTTTGAGCTTGTAGATCGGCTATTTTCGAGACATTTTGATAAATCTTGAAACATTTTCCCTGGCAGAAAATATTTTCAGGTGGGGGCCGCAGCCAAATGCATGTCAATTTGGGGGTCCTTGACATGAAAAGGTTTGAGACGGGTCTGAAATTACAATCTAACCCAAACGGACCCGGTTGAGTTGAAGCCCAAGCCCCATACCTACCCCATAACCCCCCACCCAACCCACCCTCATCACCCCCCATACCCCCACCCCCATATCCCCGACATTCGCCACACCCCCATTTTCCAGTCCCCTTCCTACCTGAAAGCCCCCCTATACCCATCCCCATACCCCCCACATAGCCCCCTACACCCCTCCTTGCACCACCATATCACCCACCACACCCCTATTTCCACCCCATTACATACCAAGCAGCTGCTACCTTAAAGACCCTCCACATCTACCCACCAGCTTTCAGTAATAAAATGTTTTATATCCACTACTAACGCTACTCCTGAACATGAAATATGGATAACATTTTCAACAGCTAATTTCAGCAAACGTACATTGATGTCTAGTGGTGATATGTTGATTAATGTGAGAGAAATAATAAAACACATTCATTAATTAAATAAAATAATTTGCTGTTCACTTCAGAAGTACTTCCACAGAACTATTAATTTATTTATTTTTATGTTTGGAGTCTGGTGTTCCACCATCTGTAGACTTATAGTTTAGGTATTCTTTACTTCATTCTCTCAATTTTATTTCTGTGTGTGATTTCCTGTGATTTCTGTGTGCAGCAATCACACACAGGTGTGACTGCAGGCAGAGCCATGCAGTCATGCCTTATATGGGGATTGGTGGGGCGGCTCCCTATGGTAATTAGGATGAACTGGCACACCCCTTCAAGTTACGAGGATTGGGATTCATCATCATCAAGAACATAGTTACGATCAATTCTGCCTTTTAAGAACGTTTCATGAATCTGACTCAACTTCTCTTAGGAATTCACTTAGGAAGAGGAAAACAAGAGGAAACATTAGGAACTTATTGCTGCATGAGGACCAATGGGCCTCATTCAGCAATAAATTCGTAAGTTGTCTTCTTAAATTTCTTCCTAAGTGAATTCCTAAGAGAACCCTGGTCTCATTCATGACGTCTTCTTAACCTGTCAAATTATTCGCACCTGCCGTTCTTAAGGTGATGAATCCCAAAGTGGAAGAGCGTGCGCGTCTATTAGAATTAGCAGAGGTAAACGCCCCTAAATCCCCATATAAGGCCACAATTGCCGGAAGAGAAGCCGACACACAACACATACACACAGACGGAGAGACAGAAACAACGCCGAACATTTAAACATGCCTAAACGCAAAGTCATCGAGAAGTCATCCCAGCAGCAACAACAACCCAAAACCAGAAAAAAGAACTGGTCAGGCTCAGAGGTGGAGGTACTGCTGCAGGAAGTGGAGAAACATAAAGAAGTACTCTTTTCCTCTGTCACTAAAGGATTTAAAGGACCGCAGAAAAACAAAATATGGGCTGAAATAACCATAAATGTCAACATAATGTCGGCGGAGGCCCGCTCTGTGGCCGACGTTAAAAAAAAATGGTTCGACATTAAGTCATCTGCGAAGCAAAGCATATCGCAATACAGAAGAGAGACACTAGTGACAGGAGGTGGCCAGGGTCCAGCAAGTTTGGAAATCTCCGAGCTGGACATTAGGATTGCTGCCATCATTGGAGAGACGGCACTGTCCGGTGTGCCAGCCACAGATGATCTGGACTCAGATGTGGCCACCGTGCCAGTGCCGTCACCACCAGCTCTTCCCTTGTCGGAACCTGAAGGTGAGCTTGTGAAGTTTTATTTAATGCACACTTCTTAAATGTTTCTGTGTGTGTGTGTGCGCATCATTGACGTGACTTAACAGGCTCAGCGGGCGCTCGAAAATAGGCTACTGCAGGGGTTTTCAAACTTTTTGGACTCGGGGCACCCCTGAATTACACTGATAATTCTAAGAATCTTATATCATATTTAGCTATGAAAATAGGCCTATGTATATCTTTCCACCTGAGATATGGCATGTCGCTTATAAATCCATCATCAATTTTCATCAGTAGCCTAAATAAATTAATGCTTGATGATTAACCACTTAGAACCTCAGCATCCCTATTCTGGGGGGGACATTTAAAAAAAACAAGCTTGTTGTGAGCTTGTAGATCGGCTACTTTTGGTGAAGAGAGTTGGTGTAGGATGTAGATGGATAAACAACTCAATGAAGTACTGAATTGATGTTGGTGAGTTCCAAATTTGTATTTTTCCTTATACACGCGTAGGCCTATGTGTTAATATCCCTTGTTTTAGGTTAAACATTTACAAATAAAGGTCACTAATTTCTTTCTTTGAATTCCAGATGATCTAATGCTGCAGTTGTCGTCAGACGCAGACGAGGAGGACACTCTGCCTCATTCGCCAGTAGTAGCAACAGCATCATCACAGCGACCACCATCACAGCCTTCCTGCAGCAGTACCTCCACTTCCACCAGCACAGCAAGGGGTCGTTCTACCTCCACCGGCCAGGCTACCCCCCCACGAGCCTTGGCTGACAGTGTCATAGACACCCAGGAGCGGCTTGCAACCGCAAATGAAAGCATGGCCAGGAGTTTGGCACAAATAGCTGACATCCTGAGAGGGATGGCTGCCACCCAGGCCATGATTCTGAACGAATTAACGGACATAAATGTGAACTTCAAACCATAAAATGTAATAAAAGAAGTCAAGTTTGGAAACCTGGTTTGCTTTGTGCATTTTAATCAAAATAACAATGAAATAATAATGAAATGAAATTAAATAATTAAATAATGTCACCGTGCATAGGCCTACCAGAGGCCTACCAGACGATCTAATCCAGTACCACATGTGCAGGTATATCTACTTTTTAACTTTTAGCCACTAGCACTTTTCAGACGATGCAATTTACCACCAGTCCTGGATGGATTAATTAACAGACCCCACAATACATGTAAGTTTCCCTATCTATTGCTGGTCTACCCTACACCATCGGCATGAATCATGATGGTTAAAAACGTGCAATTAATTGTTCCTGAACGTTGTGGGCCCGTCTGTTAGCTGGTCCCATCAGGTGCGGTTCAGCTGGTTCTGCTGCGCCAGGACGCACAGCTTCAGGAGGTGGCATTGGGGGGAGAGGTACACCATGCTTCATTGCAATGTTGTGCAAGACACTGCAGGCCATGATCATTTTACAAACCTAGAATAAAGATGGATGGAAACAATATAAATCATAGGGGTATAAATCCGGAGTGCTAATTAGAAATTATCAGACTTAAATGAATGGTTATCATAGTGTGTGTGTGTAACATTTTAGGCCTAAGCTATTCTATTTAAACGTACCTTCTCCGGTTTATAAAGCAGTTTGCCACCTGCAATATCCAGGCACAACCAGCGTGCTTTAAGGATCCCAATTGTGCACTCGATGGTGGAGCGGGTGCGTGCGTGGGCATCATTATATGCCATCTCCTGGGCAGTCTGAGGGCCGGTGACTGGTGTCATTAACCAGGTGGCCAGGGCATATCCACGATCTCCTAATAAGTTATACAAATATGAGATGTCATTTATAATGACTTTAAACCTCCATTTGTCAATTATATTGAGTAGCCTACATCTGTGAAATATAGCCTACATACCAATGAGCCACGCGTCTCCAGCAGCACCTCCTTCCAGGCGTATACCCACAGAACTGTTTTGCAGTATGAAGGAATCATGTGCACCTCCAGGATACCGAGCGACCACATTGAGAAGCTGGTTATCAGCATCACAGATGACTTGCACGTTGATGGAGTGGTAGCGCTTGCGGTTAAGGTAGGGGAACGGGTCCGGAGAGGGTGCTTTAATGCGCACATGCGTGCAGTCTATTGCGCCGATGGTGTTGGGTAGACCAGCAATGGAATAGAATCCTCTCTTAATGGGGATCTGTTCTGCTGCAGTGTAGGGAAACTTTATATATTGTGGGGCCAGTTTAATTAATCCATCGAGGACGGGTGGTAGAATGCGGCTGATTGTTGGCTGAGAGATGCCCACCCTGTCTCCTACAAACGTCTGAAAAGTGCCAGTGGCTAAAAAGCCTAAGGTAGAAAATACCTGGACATGAGGGGGGGGGCTATTATTATTAGAATTTTTATATATAGAGATTTTTTAAATTATTATTTCTTAATGACACAAGATATTTATTTCATGTTTTTCAGTTACATAATAACTGAATAAACTGCAAGAACCAATTATTTCTGCTCAAAGATCACACTTAAGAACTCAAAGGCCACCCTAAGAGTGCTCTCTAGTATGCGTAGATTTCTTCTTAACTTAAGAACAAATCACAGCTAAGAAAACATTTATGAATGCCAAAATCTCTTAAAAAACTTCTCAAGTGGCTCTAAGAACAAATTTGTTCGTAAGTACGGTTCATGAATCGGGCCCATTGATCCTATCTATCAGACGGATTGGAATATTCTCTTCCATAATGAGGTGTTTGTATTATTTTAGCTGTCATTCAGAATAGCGGTGGAATATTCCGGTCCATGTAACGGTAGTCTACCGATCTAATCAATGATTAGTAATCATGTCTTTTGTCAATTATATCTTTCAGTCAATATCGTTTGGTAGCCTACAGGCACTTTGTTGAGTGGGTGTTGCAAGGAGAGAAACTTGGTCCAGGAGTTCGCCTCGTCTTACCGGCCTGCGTCATAAAAGCTACCAGATCCGAACCCATCACCAACGGGACAGTACCGGGGATTCCATCAAGTCCGTGAGGCTTTTGAAGAGCTATGAACAGCCCCCTTTGGTTCTGGTTGATTTTTCCGGGTTATGTCGATCTAAGTTTATTGCAAAGCTGTAGTGCACAGTTACACATATCGGTTGCCCTGCTGGTCCCCCCGTGGCATGCTCATCCAACAGCTCATCCAGCAGGAATTACGCACAGGGGAATTTGTGGCAACACCGCGCCTCGATTTCTGTCTCCATGGACATGCAATTGGTGCACAGGCAGCTGAAATCCAGCTAACTTTTTTTTTTCATATTTCTTATTTGTTTTGTAAATAAAACTAAGATTCTTCACATTTTGTTGCAATATTAATTGAAGGTATGCCTAAGCAATCATGAGAAATGTACATTTCATTACTTGGCCAGTATTTTCAGTTTGACATATTTGATACCAATTACAGCTGTGGGACTATAATGTACTTTTGAACCATCATTACACATATCTGGTCTGATGTCTCATTTGGCACAGAATTCCTTTTAGCATGTATGTTACATAAACAGTGTACATCATGAGTATACTGTCCATGTTTTAGTCAGAGATAACAGTGAAAACTGCCCAAGAACAGAGTTATTTGTATTTGGTCACATGTAATGTAGCAGGGGAAGCCTATACTGTTATCAACTTGGTGTTAGTGTTCGCATATCAAAAGGATATGGAGAGTTAAAACCAGATTACAAAGTATGCAAGTCTACTAGCCTGAGTTCAATATTATCAAGACTTATCACAACTTTGTGGGCTGATAAATAACACTGGTTGCATCTTACAGTACATGACATAGCTTGTATATGAGCACAATGGAAGGGACACAGCACACAGGTAGTTGATTTTTCCTTTTTACTTCCATATTGGCACATACAGTACAAGGATTTTCTCTGAAGCCTGTGCATTGCACAGTAGTATGCAAAGTTCTCCATTCACTCAAAATGTAAACAAACAATGACAAGGTAAACAGTTTCCATAGTTTCAGCATGATTCAATATTCCAATTGTCACACCTTGATTGACAAGTACATAATAGTAACATTCTATGTTTTGGTTCCTAAAATGATAGCAGCAATAATATACTGTGCACAATCCCTGGCTGTAGAATAAGCATAAATGCACTCAGACAATGTTCTGTCAAAACAGTGTGTTGGTATTCAACAGTGATCATACCCACTTTGTAGTCCATATATTAATTTCTGCTCAACTTTCACGTGCATGAGGGGCCTACTTCCAAGGACAGTTATTGTCACATCACAAGTTTACAGTTGTGAAACAGAATTCCTTTTAGCATGTATGTTACATATACAGTGTACGTCATGAGTATACTGTCCATGTTTTAGTCAGAGATAACAGTGAAAACTGCCCAAGAACAGAGTTCTTTGTATTTGGTCACATGTCATGTAGCAGGGGAAGCCTATACTGTAATCAACTTGGTGTTAGTGTTCGCATATCCAAAATGATATGGAGAGTAAAAACCAGATTACAAGTATGCAAGTCTACTAGCCTGAGTACATAATACAATGCCTGGCTGTAGAATAAGCATACATGCACTCAGACAATGTTATGCAAAAACAATGTGTTGGTATTCAACTGTGATCATACCCACTTTGTAGTCCATATATTCATTTCTGCTCAACTTTCACATACATGAGGGGCCTTCTTTCAAGGACAGTTATTGTCACATCACAAGTTTACAGGTGTGAAACAATGGGTGAAACGATTGCAGTTATAAAATATAATCATAATAGAGGAAGAAGTGATAATGCCTGTGTGACGTCCCACGTAGCCAGAGTGATATAGCAGCAGGGCTTAGCCTTTTTCAGCACATTAAGTGTGGCCCATTTGAGGTCCTTGGTCATGTGTACTTGAACTTTTGAATCATTTGCAGTCTCCTGGAAATTAGAAAATAGCCATAGACAAAACACAAGGAAAATGGTCAGATATGTGAAATGTTCCCAATATGAGCAGATCAGATGTATGAACACATAACGGTGCAGGGTTCAACTAATGACAATGAAATAAGGCAGCACAACAAGGAACTTGAAATTGCTGACCATCTCCACTGCGACACCGTCAATGCACAGGGGAGTAAGCTCTCTTCCCAGCCTCTTGTAGTCCATAATCAGCTCCTTGGTGTCCTTCATTGAGTGCGAGGTTGTTATCATGACACCATGTGTCAGTGATTTCACCATATTCCTGTAGGCAGTCTCTCTATTCCACGATTTTGTATCCCCATTTTTTACACCCAGTGCCAATTGCCTATGTAATCCTGGGCACTACCTTCCCTCTGCCAACCTAGGGAGGCCAGGGCAGAGCTCATGCCTCCTTCAATGCATGAGAGCCAACTGACCTTCTTCTCACCTGACAGGGGAGAGTTTCCCTGGTTGGACGTAGCGCGTGGAAGGAACACGTTATTCCAACCATTTCCTTTCCACTCTAGGGAGGGTACCTACCCTAGGGAACACGGGGAGAACATGCAAACTCCA
This sequence comes from Gymnoscopelus microlampas, assembly GCF_963454915.1. Lineage (NCBI taxonomy): Eukaryota > Metazoa > Chordata > Actinopteri > Myctophiformes > Myctophidae > Gymnoscopelus > Gymnoscopelus microlampas. The sequence continues at coordinate 57,579,141 of NC_139940.1, forward strand.
CACAGAGGCCCTTTCGCCAACCCCACCTAGGGTATGGGCACTGATGACGCGGAGGAGAGAACACGCCCCCAGTGCCCACAGCGTCCTCTGCGGGAATCCTGTAGGCAGTCTCATCATCACTGATGAGACCCATCACCGTTGTGTCATCAGCATGGTCACCAGCAACCGACTGGCAACTGCATCAGAATATGACAGGAGAGGTGTCACTGACTGGCAACATTTTTGGGAACAATCAAGGAGAAGACTATAAGCTTCACAACATGCAGGACTTACCTATTGGAACCGACTCCGACTTCTGTCGAGTAATTCCTGCAGTGGGGGGGCAGGTGTACGGGCAATGTTGGGTGGAAGGTCCGATGGCTGAGGCAGATCGAGTGAGGATGTCGGGGCCTTGTACACCACACTTGGGTCCCGGCGACGCTCAATGACCACCTGCATTAGTCTGTCTCTAAAGTGGTAGGTGCAAGGCTTATAAATCCTTCTCTCCACCCACATGCTTGAGCGCCTGCAGTTGACCTTCTTGTGACGCGGTGCACCTGAATAAAAGGAGGAAAAGAAGTTTCAACAAGGACTCACCATTGAAAGTATGCTGCAAGTGTAACAAAAACAATGATATATCTGCTCCAAAAACACACCTGTAAGAGTAGTGGCTTGCCTTCTCTTTACAATATTCTCATTGTGCTCCATAATGGCAAGATGGCCTCTCTCCTTCATCCCCATGTAGGAGAAGGACTGGCGTTTCGGGATGTATTTCAGCAGGGCACTGTGGAACACCTCAAGCTCACCTGTGTGTTGTAACATGAAAGCACACACACATCCACTGTAAACCAACTGGTATGTGTCATTTGAAAAGGTGTCAACTTGACAATGACTTATGATTGCTTATCGCGTTCAAGGGCTAACGCGTACGGGACTTTGTTTGTCCCGGACTCCGGTGCAAAGGGAAAAATAAAAAATATATTTCTGTTTGCGCACACTGCAGTGTGTCTGGCTGCGTGTTTGTGTGCTGTATGCAAAGGGCGCTAGGACCGCTCAGTTGACAGGGCAGGCATAGTGTTCGCACGAGTGCTTGTGTGTGTGTGTGTGTGTGTGATTTTCTCCGGTGGGAACGGCATCATTGTTTGTGTGGCATGTCAGCCTGTTCCCAACCCTAACCCTAACTCTAAAACCGAAATAAAGTAACAAAAAAAGTAACTTTACCCGCGGGAAACCCGTTTCTCCAGTTCTGGATGTTGGCAACCCTATCAACTCTCATCAGCTTTCGGACCGAGGGAGAGCGGTCTGTAGCGATCACGTCCACATGCAACCCCATACCAAGCAGCTCTGCAAGTAAGCAAAGTTTATCTATGAAGTACCTTTCAAAACATAGTTACAAGGTGCTGTACAATGACCCACAAAATGAGAAAATGTAGTTATAACAAGGCAACATAAGAGCAATAAAGCATAAGAGAACCTGTCAGTCCACGCCTGAAGCCCATTGGTTCCATCATAACAGAGCTGGAGGCTTCTCTGACCTGGAAGGAGGAGCGAGAAACAAAATGCAGCAGTACAGAACGTTATTTCAGTAACAACACAATGTTACACTATGTTCTGTTAGAAACAGACAACATTTCAAAACATCTACATTACCTGAACCAGTTCAGTGTGAAGAATCTCCTTTGTGTCCTCCAACATGAAGGTGTTGTGTTATAGGCAGTGATACGCTGTGGTCTGCAATTCCATAAAACACAGACAGACTATTTTTGTCCTCCAGTTATGGGACGCCAATTTTAAATGTTTATACTTTTCCCCACTACATATAGAGGTATGTTTGAGTGACTGGAACTTCTTTCAGGGGTGAAATGCTCCTTTAAGCCATGATGCTTTGCTAATATCTGCAGTATTTTACATTGTGTCAATATGAGTTTGTCCAAAGTTTTTGGCAAACAAATATTACTCGTCTGGGTTTCACTCACAAAGCCCTATTAGCTTAACCACATTAACCCTTGTGTCCCAGAGAACATTCAGTGTAACCAGCCCATCTACAAGTTCCAATTGCGTGCAGGTAATAAGCAAGATTTCAGCAAAAACAACAGATCTACCACCTCACAATGCGTGTAGAGGGAACAAGTACAAATTAGGATTTAGAAGCTTTTTCTGAATATTAGCCCCAGAATGCTCGGGGTTAGAATAACTATGGCCTTTGAATCTTGGCAACTATCCACAAGTTTCTTTCTTTAGTTCCTAGGGCGTTGTGGTCATCACTTCCTATCGATTTGATACCTGATACCTGATCAAATCGACAGGAAGTGATGCCCACAACGCCCAAGGAAACTTGTGGATAGAGGCCAGAAAAACAGTAAGACCATATTAAACAAAACATACCCTTTCTCTTCTCCTTTTGGGCAATCCTGTCCTCTGGCGTCTTTTCCGCTCGCTTTCGGACAAAAGGGGTCCGAGGAGGAGGAGTAGGGGTATGGAGAGGAGGAGAAGGGTCAGGTGGGTCTTGCTGCTCCTCGCCTGTTCGCAGGGCACTAAGTTAAGTGTGAACGTTGATGGCTGATCTTTGGTGGGACTAGAATAGAATAGAAAAAAAAGTATTGGCAATTAATAACTAATAATAAAATAAAAACCTTTAAACACATTCATTGTGCTCGACTACATAAAAACAAAAATAATGTTAACACAGAATAGCAACAGGACAGCAATAAAAAACGTGGACTTAATACATAAGACTATTTAAAAAGCTGACAACAAAAACGAGGGGGGGGATACTAGCACTGACAGACTCTCCTCAGCTGGACTCTCCCGGTCCTGCTGCTCCTCGCCTGGATACCCTTCCTGCTGCTGCTCTGCCGGGCTCGGGTCCTCCTGTATAGCTTGTAGATCTGCAATTTTTTTCTGAATATTAGCCTCAGAATGCTCGGGTTACAATAACCATGGCCTTTGAATGTTGGGAACTATAGAGGCCAGAAAAATAGTAAGACCATACTAAACAAAACGTACCCTCTTGAGAAGGGTCGCCTGGACTCTCTGCGGCTGCACTACCCATCTCTGGTTGATGTGTAGTCGCTGTGATTAGTCAATTAACAAATCAACATTTGGTTAATATGTAGTACAAATTTTAAATGTGTCCACCGAGACAAAATCATGTACTTAAAAATTCTGAAGAAGATAAATACAAGTTTTCTTTAAAAAAATAATAGGACAAATAAACATTTTCTTACACACAGTCAGGAGGTACTGGTACGCAGTCTTCATTGTTGTAAACACATCCAGGTACACATCGTCGAAGTTGATGGCCTGGATGTGGTTAGCAATCAACTTATCGCCTTGACGTTTGCCAAAAAATAGGATTGGCTTAAAGCCCAAGGCACCAAGTTTTGCAATCTGAAATTAACAAAAGAAGAAAAGCAGTTGGCATACATAAGTTAAAACCACTGAATTATTGAAAAGGAAGCGCAACCTGTCTAATTTAGATTATCATCTTAGAAGCAACACTGTTGTACCTCAATGCTCATTCCCATGTAAGGCCATATTATGTCAATTATGTATTATCTGACAGACGACACAACTTCCTCTCTCTATCACAGTTTATAGACAGAAATGGCTTCTTCCACATGAAACAAAACATTTAAAATAGCAGAATAATGTATAAGTTATGGAGACCATGTTTACACCAGTGGTAGATTAACCTCCAGCAACCCTTCACTTTTTTGATTGTGATATTATGATAGTCATATTATGTTAACCCATTTAGACCTGAGGATGATTCTAAAAACACCTTCTAAATCGCCAAAATGAAAATATATAAAACAAATGAAAATAGCACATCTACAAGTTCACAATGTGTTGCAATACAACATGTGAGTTTGTAGATCAGCATTTTTTGAATAGCCGAAGTATAATAGGGATTAACTGTATGATTAAACTGTACTGACCATGGTTTTACTGTGCTTGACTGACCGGCCAACTGACCTGAACCCCATAGTGAGTCTATGTTGTATTGTCAAGAGGAAGATGAGACACCAGACCCAACCACACAGATAAGCTGAAGACCGCTATCAATGCAAACCTGGGCTTCCATAACACCTCAGTGCCACATGTCGATTGCCTCCATGCCATACCACATTGATCGATATATATATTTTATATATAGTTTTACTTACTGCAATTCTTGCTGCGTTCACGGCCCTGGAAGCGTTTTTCAACTGATGCTGCCGTTTGGCCCACTGGGCGTCGAACTTTGCTGCCCTAGCAGCAACTTTGGGTGTGGTGGTGGTGAGCTGACCTAAACAGGCCCCACATGTGGTCTTCCTGGGCTCAGCCACCACACCAGATTGGGGACATGTTTTCGGCTTTGGTTTTGTCATGGCGAGTAGAAACCACTGGAGGACAGACATGATGATAACACAACAAGAAAAAGACAAATAGCATCAGTTCTTCAGCTGTCTGAGGAAAGGAGCAGCACAGAGCAGAAAGATGGTAGCTGTACACCTAAAATGAGCATTCCTCTATCCTCATCCTCCACTACGATTCCTGACTCTAGCACAGGGGAGGAAAGCTCACCATTTGCTATATGGACAGAGGAGATGTGGGCCATAAAAAGGAGGCATACCCCTGGATCGACTGTAAAAACTGGGGTGCAAAGTTTGCTCATACATTATGGATTTCTCTACCTTCAAAGAACAACCCTGTAATAGTCATAACCCAGCCCAATAATAACACAAAACCCTATAATAAATTAAAAATATGTTTAAGTGTTTAAATTCCTCATTCTGCTGGTTACCCCCTGGATAACCCTCTAGGGTCCCTGACCCAACTCTGAGAAACATCCCTTTGATTCCATTTGTACACTCTTGAGTGCAAATTGTAAACAAATTCTACATTTCTGTCCACAAAGGGCAGATGTGATAAATATGAAATATACACAGGGGTGCACATATATATATACAAATGAAGGCCAAAAATAGCAGATATATTTAGCTCAATCACAAGGCATTGTTGTTGCTAGATTAGCTTGTTAGCTAAGCTAACCTAAATCTCCAAAGAGATTACTGTCTTAAACTTACATACCCACCAACTTTCTAAAGTACACACCCCAACATGTTAACAAAAACCCCAGGTTCTGTCATTTTGTGGTGCAGATTAAAGATGTATTTATTTTCAGATGAATGAGAAAATAAATGGCTTACCTGTTTTGATTGAGGGAGAGTTGTAATGTTTGCAATGCGTGCATTCTTAAAGGAGGTGAGATGCATTGTCGGAGGAAGTGAGGTAATTTGAGGCTTTTGTCAGACTGGCACTGAAAAGTGGACCTTCAACCTGGTTTTGGCACTTTCTCCATACAACCTGTGCATCTACATAAACGTTTAAAGGGTCTACACCATGAATTTTAACTTTTTCTTCTTTTTTGTGTGTTTTTGGATGCATACAAACTGTCTCAATAGCGCCCCGTGCCAAACAGGACAATGTGGTATTGCAGGTGAAAGTGCTTTATAAGCCAGAGAGAAGTCAGTTGGTATGAGTATATCTGAGGCTTGATTTAGGCTCAAGCCTTTTGAAAAACGTTTGAGGGACATAAACAATATGATATTAAATATTATTATTAGTTTTTAAATTCATGGTGTAGACCCTTTAAATTTCAAATATAAAGTGCTTAACTCATGGCCACGGATGTTAATATTATGTACGGGTCCTCAAAAAATCTATCTATCTATCTATTATTATTATATATATATATATATATATATATATATATATATATATATATATATATATATATATATATATATATATATATATGTGTATATACATCTATATCTATATATGTATACAAACATACATATACATATACATATACATCTATATCTATCTCTCTATCTATCTAGATAGATAGATAGATAGATTATAAATATGTTTTGTCAGATCTTTATTGACACAAATAAAGACATCAGTACAGACGGCAGAATGCGGAAGTAATCTGACATGACGTCATGGGCTTGGAAAAGTCAAACAAATGTCCCGTTCTCAACAAATACTCATCGAAAAATTACCAAAATAATATGGAAATGCTCAGAATATTGTCAGGTTTTTGTGGGTGGTGTGTGGTCTGGTGCATTTCAACCAAGTCTCTTAGCTCACATTGTGTGTCAGTCCAATGTATTATCAATGGAACGCCTAAGAAGGTGCAGGGTGCCTTTTTAGGAATTCTATGAATGTCTATGAGTGACCCTGGAATGGCGCATGTTGTTGCCCGGGGCGGACTTGGACGACACATACCGCCCTATTCTGCAGCCCGCTAAACCCCTAAACGTTACCCTAAACCTGTTAAATACGGATAATGGAGCTGCGCTGCCCCAATATGTTATTCTAGCACCTGCTCTACCCGTCCCCCATTATGCCGACTCCGTTATTTGCGCGTGGAGGTGTGCCCGTGGGCGTGTTGCTGCTATATCCCCCAAGTTGCCATTCTGCAGACACACATGGGTACGGCTTTGGGGGGGGGGGGGGGGGGGGGTAGTGGATTCTAAAACCACCCGCCGGTTTCTGAAACCACCCGCCAAGTGCAGACAGACACTGCAATGGCTTTGTGCGTTGGACCATGAGCCGTGTTGCCAGCCTTGGCGAGAAATAAGCAACCGCAGGTCTATGAAAACAAAAAGAAGCAACTATAACTAGAGCTTTCATATCCCCTAAATATTTCAGCCCGGCTCGACTAATAATTGACAAATTTGGCCCAGCCCGTCAGTCATTTTTCTAAAGAAGCTTAATTGCTGCATGCAGCCTTTTTTCTCATTAAATCTTGGTAATTCGTTAAGAACAGGAGTCATTCCACCCTATTCCAACAGTCTATATTTTATTTAAAAAACAGCTTGGAGCAAATAGAGATATATAAATATATACACTGCCCCATAACCATTTTAAGAATGATATTCGGTTATTATACGAAATATATTTTTAATTCAGATCATTTCGTTTTTTTCCAAATTGCTGTCATGTCTTAATAAAATCATGCTTTTAGCAAGCAAAATAAGCAGTACAAAACAGTTTGGATTACTTTGTTTGATGGGAAAGAGTTCCGATGGAGAAATCACATCCAATGTTACCTTCTACTGCCCCGCTGCCTGTGCTCTCATTTGAAGAAATAATCCAACATTTACCTTGAGGTGAAAAAGACATGAAGAAAGCTTTTCAATCGTCTGAAGATCCATTCTATATGTCATGTTGGTTTAAACTTTAAAGGGAGCTACGCAGTGACAGAAAATAGTTGATTGATTTGACCTACTTTTACGCAACGGTGGTGATTAATTAGCTGCCAGCTGTGTAAGAATAGTATTGATTAATGATCAATACAGCGGGTGAATATTATATTATATTATATATATTGTATTATTATTATATTCCCCACGCAAATCTTTTCAGGCCATCGCCCCCCCAAAATAACCATATTTGAACTGGGGACCCCCCATTTTGTTTGACTCGGTTCCACAGATAAATATTGTGAAAATAGCAGATCTACAAGCTCACCAGGCGTTGGGAGCTCCATTGTGGTCTCGACCCATAGGTTGAGAACCACTGCATTAAAAGCTCCAAGCAAGTTACGTGTCTAGTATGTTGTTGACCGCTTAATGTAATGTTTTTGGTTTAGTGTTTAATTCATGCGCTGCTCGATCGCCCAAAATAACAGATCTGTAAGCTGTCGACACGACATGACGCAGTGCGATGATATCTTGTATGTCTGTTATTTTGTGTAGGTAGGCGACGCACATACGCATCGCAGCAATGTGTCTGGGTTTGAGAGGCTATGATTGATGTAAACTTAAAGTGTAGCTCTGTTCGGGATAACTGAACAAATTGTAGATGATGAAAGATAACGGGGACAATATGGATGTAAGTGTAACCCGGTGGATATTTTATGTTGTGGGTTATTTGTTTAATATGGTGGAACTGTGTTTTATTTTGTCTCATGTACTGGTGCTTTTATTTTGAAGTGTATCTGTCTGCATTTTGGGGCAAAGCTGAAAAGCATACAAATTAATGATGTCATTATTAGTGCAATGATTACTTACGTTGATGTGTGATTGATAGAAGTGGGGGAATGGGTGGTTTCAGGGGCCAGAGATGAGTGAGTGACAGGTGTCCAGGGTTCCCAATTAGATCAGCGAGAGGAGGAGAAGGAGACAAGAGCACAGAGGCTGTGTCAGTTTGCTGTGTGATCCAAAGTTTGTCATCCTTTATGATATTATAAGTTTAACTGTCATTTCTGTGTGTGTCTGCACGACAACTACAGTGAAGTTGCAGTAATTTATTTGTGGAATTGGACTGAACGCCAGAAAGACGTTTAAACCAGGATATATTCTACAAGTGAAGTGATTCAGTGTTGCTTGCTAAACCAGCGAGAGCTATAGTGACTGTTTAGTTTCAGTCTCACTAGTATAGAGAGGCATAGTGGAGCTAAACGCCGTCAAGAAAGCCTTTACAGACTCTGCTGCGTCGGGATTGTGGAGAAGAGGCGTCGGCTGCGGTGAGCTGTTGACTCGGCTACTGGACGTTCTTCTACTGTTCTCGTCGTTGGGAAGTCTGGACCGAGGTGCGCTGCTGGAGAGGGGCTCTGAACTATTACATTCACCCATAGACACTCATCACACGTGAAAGGTACCGTTTTATTTTCCTGGCTCAGGAGAGCGAAGGGGTCACCAGTTTTTGGCCACAACGTTCCCAAGCATCAATACAGGCCTGCACCGAGGGGTTAAATTATTGGGTTTAATTGCTTATTGTTGCTGCTGCTTGCGTTTGTGTGAAAGGTTGTGGGCCCACATTTATTGATTTCATTTGAGGTTGCAATATTGTTCTTTGAACAAAGTGTTTTTGATTTAATGAGGTAATCCACCGGGTTTAGGTTATAATCTAAATAGGAATAATTTAGTATAGGCCAAATTCAAACGGTTATTTTTGTTTAGTCTAATTAGAATAATCTACAAGGGTTAAATTTAGGTAGGATATACAAGAAGGTATTCATTTTTTTTTAAATAATACAGAGGTATATTTCTGGTTGGTTTGTTTTGTGACAACTACAGGTTACGCACGTAACCCAGGTTTTAGTAGTACAACTGAGGTTGGAAATATTATTTGTTTCTATTTGAAAAGCCATTTCATGTTATTGTATGTTTATGTGTGTTTGTCTAAGTAAAGAATATTATTTTATTATAACTACCTGAATGGACAGTGGTTTATGGGTAATTAAATAATAGAACATTTTACTTGTACTCACCTGTTGACCTGAAAAGTTAAACTACTTACCTTAAAGGATAATTACCTGGGAGAAGAAAAGAGGTTGATTATTTACAGTAGAAAGGGGGCTGTGAAGTTAATTCAAACTACTTACCGGTACACGCCTGAAACACAAGAATTCAAATTAATCGTGAGATAACAAAAAGAACTCAAGGCCCTGCCTTTATCAATAATTAGAGGGGCAGGAGCGCTACATAAGTTAACTTTAACTGCGTCACTTCAGAGGAAACTATGGAGCTACTTTACACACCCCTGGAATCCATTAGAATGGTGGAAATAGAACAATAACAGCCAACGTGAGTACATATTGACCTTTCCTAAAACTGGCCAATTTATTAGAGCCATAATGCTACTGTATGTCTGTGTACCACCGCCCAGCCATGTGGTCGACCATCGGGAGGTCCATATGGCTGCCTGTAGGAGCGTTGTTGCAACATGATGTAATTAATTATTTGGGAGCAGCCGGTGTGTACCAATAGTATAAATGTTTTAAATGGCTCTCATATAGGCTACTATTCCGGATCTAATATGACAAGTTGCTTATTGTGAACACAATAGGCTACAAATTAATATAAAAATGTATTTGGATAAAATAAAAAAAATGAAGGAAAGCCAGCCCAATGTGGCTTATAATAATCAGACCAGGCAACAGTGCAGACAGGGAGATAGACTAGAGCACATATTGGATCGGGGATGACGGCTAGCGCAGTCTTCTCTTAAAGGCAATGGCTTCTGGCACGGTGATTGGTTTTATCAATGTAACGCCCAACCCACACCTATGCATAATGTAAGGGGTAGCGCAGGTGTTTGGCGGGTGAGGGGGGTACCAGAGAATACCAGAATTTGCGGGGGAACGCCTCTTGCCTAGTCCTAAATCAGTAATTAGCGGTTTAATCGAATTCATCATGGAATAGCGCCCCTAGTGCCTTCCTGGGGTTCTGACCAAAAGGCAATATGTGGAGTGAGACTGTGTTGACGTATGGGGAAAATTACAAAATGTGTGATAACCATGAAAAAGCTGCTCATGTGGAAAGGTTATCATATATTTATTTACTCGTATTGACACTATGAACAATTTAATATAAGCATTGCTCAATTTTGGGGCTCTGGCTCATGGACTATATGTGAGGAGACTGTTCAATGACCTCCATTCTTTTCTAAATGAGAGTAAAATATTCAGAAGTCTTCATAACTCACAAGGACAAATGTCTGCAGTGTCCCTAAATAAACTGAACCCTGACCTGTATGTCTCTTTCCAAAGTGTATTCTTCTCACACACATGTACACAATTATACTCTATGATTAAGTAGCAATTCATAAATTAACTCTTTGTCAATATATTTCATACATAAGCCTATAGTATTCTGGGTGAACGTATAATCTGACTTCCATTATATTTAAATATACTTTTTTAATTGTATGATGTTTACACAATAATTCTTATGACCTTTTTAACCTTGTCCATGACAAATATAGATATATTACAATAACAAACTGAAACCAACATTACACTAGTAACTACAGTAGTGATATTATGGCTTGATAAAAGCAGGTACATTATTTGAATAAGTTGTAGATATTGTGGTCAATAGCTGATCCTATAAATATTCAAATGAATTACTATTATTTAGGAAACTGTGAAATGATATATTTGTTATGTTATATATCACACATTACTCTATGTTAAATGTATGCATGCTAACTAGTTAAAATAACAGGGTAAGTGATGGAGAACATTTTAAGCAACAAGGAGAACATTTTAGCAACAAGGATAAAGAATACAGCCTATAGCTGTTGTGAGCAGAGGGCCATTTACATGTGGACCATTTCTAATCACTCATGAACAACAAGGTGTATTGTTAACATCTGGTGTAAAAATCATCTCCATTAACATTCAAAATGCCTTGACATGAACATGGACTCTTTGTCTCTGAGTGTAAAGAATCCATCACATGGCTATTTTCACTAATTTCTCACTTTTCTATGACGAAAGTATGGCATTACAACATAAAAAGTATATATATATATATGGGCATACAATGTTTCTGCCCGACAGCAGCAATATGTTACACTCTGTTTTAATGGTTTTCTACAGACTGACTGCTCAGCAGAACAGGGACTTCAAATGGACGAACATTAATGGAACAAGCTTAAAAGGCAAAATGTACAAACACATTATTTGTATACACATACAATATATGCTGCAGCCCTATATGCTCCACCTATAGGAACCTATTAAGTCATGGACAAATATACACATTTTATATAGCATGGTCAACTTGCAGAAATATAATTACCTGGATTTCCTTGCTCTTTCCTTCTATCTCTATTCTTCTTCCATTTCCTGAAAACTACAAATGATAGATAGATAGATAGATAGATAGATAGATAGATAGATAGATAGATAGATATAGATAGATAGATAGATAGATAGATAGATAGATAGATAGATAGATAGATAGATAGATAGATAGATAGATAGATAGACAGACAGATTGCATAGAACACCAGCTTCTATTGCTGTGAAGGAATGTGCAGCACTCAGGTGTGTGAAATGTCTTTCAACGGGGTTGTGATTGTCCTTCCATAAGGTGATCATTAACAGGTGATCATTATTCAACCCTTTTGTGCAGCTGAAAGAATTTTAAGCAGCTGAAAGAATGTTTTTCATCTCCATTTACAATACCTTGAAATAAAGCACAATCACAACCCTATTGATAGCAATTTAACACACCTGAGTGCTGCTCATTCCTTCAGTACAATAAAAGCCTTATAGGCAAAGCAAGCAAAGATTTGAATTACAAATGTCCGCTTTAAAAAAATATGTATTCAAAGATTTAGCATCTTTGAATACTATCTGCTATTTTTGATTTATCAAAAATAGCAGATCTACAAGTATGTTGTATATCTGCTATTTTTGAATATCCAGATATATATATTTATTTTGCTGGAATTAATAAACATTATTCAATTAAGACACATTGTTGTTTGTTATTTATTTTACCAGGTGAACAATCTGCTTACAACACAGCAGACCTTAAGAGACCTTAATTACACATTATAAAGCCTTTTATAATGACCTATAATTCCAAGTATTATAATATTTCATAAATTGACCACTTTTAGTAACTTATAATGACACTATGACATATTATAACAGTGATGTGTCAATTAAATCATCAGCCATCATCAACCAGGTGATAGAATGTGTTTCTTCCCCATTTCCATTCAAAATATATAGAAATAAAGCACAATCACATCCCAAAAGTAATTGCACACACCTGAGTGCTGCTCATTCCTTCAGTACAATAGCTACACTATGTGAGGAGACTATGTGAGCTCCATTATTTTCTAAATTAGAGTAAAATGTCAAGATGTCAACATGACTTCAAAGTCTTCATAACACACAAGGACAAATATCTGCAGTGTCCCTAAAATACACTGGAATATTAATTCATCCTTTGTCACTATTACTACTTTAACATTAACACTTACCTGTCCTTTACATTTAGCAAATGTTACTTGTTGGGGTCATTTCAATTGGTGGAAAGTTCAAACTCCATGTTGTGTGTGTTGAGGGGGGGGGGGGTCTCTAGTTGGCTAATCAAATGCAAATAGTTTCCATTTGATGTGATGGTGGGTGGTGCATGGATCACTTGGTATGACCAGGACAGAATAATTTTGACCACATCCCCTATTTAAGGTGTTTTAATTATGTGTTTTATACTCAATACTATTGCTTTCAGGCACCAAACAGAAACTCAACCTTGATGGAATCAAACTAACTAGATATAATTCACTTCCCCTTGGAGTTGTTCTGTGAACCATATTTTATTCAATCAACTTTTTTTCAGTTGAGGTAATCTGAGTCTGTTTCAACTGCTCATGTGCATGAGTATGTTATTCAAATTATATATGTATTTACTCTGTTTGATTCCTGATCATTTTGTTCCAGGACCATTTGCTAATAATAATAAACAAGTGCGATCACTGTATTTGTAATGTTTTGTCTAATCAATCATCAGCCAAGCTGGTTAAAATGCTAATAGGTCATTTGACCTATTAGCATTTTAACCAGCTTGTGGTTCTCTTCTCTAATTGGCTCCTTGATAGAGGGACACCCATTGGGGGCTATAAGTAGACCACCAATCTGCAAAGCACAACAACTGAAGACAGAGCACACAGAGGACACTTTACAGTTTGTTATCCGGACAGAGGACACCTTACAGTGTGTTATCCAGACAGAGGACACTGTACAGTTTTTTTTTTTATCCAGACAGAGGACACTTAACAGTTTGTTATCCGGACAGAGGACACCTTACAGATTGTCATCATGAACAGCAGTAATAGATTGAATTCAACCAGAGCATCATCACAGAGGCTAAAGCGTTCAGCCTCTGAAGACCAACCAGCTAAGCGTTGGGTGAGTTTGAAAAAAAATATATATATTGAAGGACCCCCAGTTTGATAATGTATTAGTCTATGGACACATATTATGATGTCACTACACTCCTCTGTGTTGATTAACTCTGAGAGTGTACAAATGGACAAATAAACCTGTATGGGTCCATTTGGTACAATTTGTACACTCTCATAGTTACATACGCTTAACTATGGTGCATGTTAAGAACCATTAAACTAAAACTACATAATACTAAATTATGTTTTCTATAATATACCATTTTCTATTCATAATTCAGGTTGCTGAGGAAATCACTTCTGCTATGATTTTGTGGGAGGATCTTCTCCAGGCTGAGAAGGCCAAGTTGGCGGTCATGCCAGAGCTGCAAGAGATGGAGAAACTATTTTGGGCAGAACTAGATGAAATAGAGGAAATCAGCTGGACCAGGCCCACAACGACAGCATCATCACTGTGGCAAGAGCGTTCAGCCCGACATCCTGAAAAGCAACCGCCTGCTAAGCTTTTGGTAAAAGGAAAAGTGGTGAGTTCAATTAGATCATACATTTTAAATTATTTAGATCATAATTTACTCTCTATTAATATCTATTTTAATCCACCAGAAATGTCCACGAATACTCCAGCCTTAGACTTCAGTACAGTCCAGACATCAGCTAACCATACTAGTGTTGCCCTGTTTTCACCTTGAACCTTTGTTTTTATACAGGCTAAGTTGACAGAGCAGCAAAAAAGGAAGAGAGACACAGAACAGGAGAGCCCGAGAGCCTTCAAGAAGCCCCTGGTGACACCATTCATCCAGAATGCTGCTGTCCTGTCAGAATGCTGTCTCAGCCCCCAGATCTCTTCCTCAGTTCGGGAGAAACCTGTAGATGTTGCCCCAGAATGTGCAAATGATCCAGGTCTGCTGATCAGCCTGAACAGACCACCAGTTAAACATGCAGAGCAGGAGAGTCTGGGTGACTTCAATGAGCCTCTGGAGACACGATTCGTCCAGAATGCTGCTGTCCTGCCAGACTGCTGCGTTGGTCCCCGGATCTCTTCCCCTGGACGGGAGACACTTTTAAGTGGTTCCTCAGATGCTCCAGACCTGCTGATCCACGGCCGCAGCGTGGCAGAGTACCAGCAGCTGTACCATTCAGTGGTGGATGTCCTGGTGACGCGCAAAGAACACATGAACAGGAGTAAGAAGATCAAGAAGCGACTGTGGGATGAACTTTCTGGTCCCCGCTTCCGTTCCACTGCACTGCCAGACACACACCAGCAACTCACTGAGTCCTGCACTGGTTCAGTCTACACTGCACGCAAGGAGTTTAATTACTTACGGTTTTATAATTGAATTCAAACTTCTCAGAGAAGGAATAGGTAACATATATCAGGAAGCTCAAATATAGATTTTGATTTGATCTACATCTCTAAATAAGGCAAATCTCTGCGTATGCTTCACGTTATCTTGGGAGTGTCGAGTGTGAAGCTGGTCAGATCAGATGTAGCTTGAGCTGTCAGTCGGTCTGTCTCATAGACTGGAGATGCTTGAAGGAGGCCAGGATTGGGGTAGATGAGTCTAGATGAGTATGTACTTAACTCTTTAACTGCCAGAGTAATAGTGTAATAGTGTGATGCTACTGCCAGCGAAAATGAGCGATTTTACTGACCGTTGGAATATTATGCGTGATCGCCGTACTCACTGATATCGCCTCAATCCATGCACAGGGGGAAAAATAACATTCCGCTCGCGGTAATCATTTGAATGTGCCTTGTTTTTGACGTAAAGCAAGGAGAAAGCAAAGCAGAGATGTAGCCATTTCCCCACAGGAAATAAACAGGAAGTAAAGTAAACAAGCTTTTATTTTTTTAATTACATCAATTCGACGTCTGTCGTCCTCTGGCAGTGAAAGCATCATTCATAGAGTATATAACAGCGCCGCCTGGTGGAAAATCACTGAAAACACAAATCTTGTAATTCTCGTTAGTTGGCAGAATCCGACGAGAAATCTTATCTGTGAAAAAGAGTTAATAACTAGTCAAACACCAATTTTTATGTTTGCTTTAATAATAAGTGGGTCAAATAAGATGTTCTTCTTCCTGTGCAATTCATACAACACCATATTTGTTTAATGAAATGAGATGATGTGTTTATGGTTATACATGAAAGAATCATGAATTGTTGTGCAAAACTTTGAGTGGACCTGGCTTAGTTTTCCCGCTGTAAAAGTTTGCTGGAATTGGCATGGAATATTATGCGTGATCACCGTACTCACGGATATCGCCTCAATACATGCACAGGGGGAAAAATAACATTCCGCTCGCGGTAATCATTTGAATGTGCCTTGTTTTTGACGTATAAAGCAAAGAGAAAGCAAAGCAGAGATCTAGCCATTTTCCCACAGGAAATAAACAGGAAGTAAACAAGCTTTTATTTTTTCAAATGACGTCAATTCGACGTCGGTCGTCCTCTGGCAGTGAAAGCAATCCGATGAGAAATCTTTTGGTGGCAGACTAGTAGAATGCATTCATCCCATGTTTTGGGGGGAACAAGATCAGTGGAGCCCTCCATATGGAAGGGGCACCCTGCACCCTCCCACGCAATCCTGTCCTCCGGACACGCACACCACGAGCAGCAAAGAGAGCACGGACACCTGCCGTTGCCCACACACCCCACACAGAGACACCGTCAAAGAAGAGAAGGCAGTGTCAGCTGGACAGATGTGGTGACAACAAAACCACAGAGGTATGTCACAAATGTCACCTTAGGATGTGTGGAACATGCCGTGGCGCTCGTAGTGTCACATGTTATAAGTGTGTTTGACCGACGTATACCGACCGATTTACATGGTAAATATAATTGAACTGCATCAGTACTGATCTCTGTACATAGACAGACCTACATGGCAAAAATATACATTTGAGAAACTGCTTTAATGTTCTAATTTGTATATTCAATTATCCTTTCTTACATGTGTATCTGTGTGCACAGGAATAGCAACATGTTTCCACATGTGTGACACAGATGTTAAGCTAGTGTTTTTCTACAGGTGTGATACAGCTGTTTGCACATTTCTTTCAAATTGTATATTCAATTATCCTTTGTTACATTTTTAAGCTGTTTTGTATGTATGTCTGACACAGCTACACATATAATGAGTTTGGATTGTTTTTGCTTCACGTTCCAGTTACAATGTAACTGTTACATGCTTCTGCTGGAATTAATAAACGTTGTTCAATTAAGCCACATTCTTATTTGTTATGTATTTACCAGGTGAACCCCCACACAAACACACACACACACACACACACACACACACACACACACACACACACACACACACACACACACACACACACACACACACACACACACACACACACACACACACACACATACACACACACACACACGCACTTTTCTAGGCAAATATAGAGAAGGCATACCCAACTTTAGTGGAAGAAGAAAAATAAGAAAGCTGTTGTTCATCCATTTTAATATGCATCCCATATCTATAACACATTATAACCATATTTATAAAGCATTATAATATGGTTATAACACAGTATACTTATAGTTTAACTTATAAGACCTGAGGCGATTCTTAAAAAATCTAAATCCTAACAGTTTTTGGGAAAAAATAAAATGTTCAAGATTTAAAAAAAAGAATAGCAAGCTCGGCACTATGTGCCTCGCTTAAAGAATGGTAATGCTTTATAACAATAGTCATAACATATTATAAAGCCTTTTATAATGACTTATAAAGCCAAGTATTATAATATTTCATAATTTAACCACTTTTACTGACTTATAATCACACTATAATGTATTATAACAGTGATTTTTACACACATTTTATATTGCATGGTCAACTTGCACAAATACATGAATTACCTGGATTTCCTTGCTCTTTCCGTCTATCTCTATTCTTCTTCCATTTCCTGAAAACGACAAATGACGAAGACGGATAGATAGATAGATAGATAGATAGATAGATAGATAGATAGATAGATAGATAGATAGATAGATAGATAGATAGATAGATAGATTGATTGATTCCATAACGCCAGCTTCTATTGCTGTGAAGGAATGTGCAGCACTCAGCTGTGTGAAATGTCGTTCAACAGGGTTGTGATTGTCCTTCCATAAGGTGATCATAGGTGATCATTATTCAACCCTTTTGTGCAGCTGAAAGAACGTTAAGCAGCTGAAATAATGTTTTTCATCTCCATTTACATTCAAAATGCCTTGAAATAAAGCACAATCACAACCCTATTGATAGTAATTTAACACACCTGAGTGCTGCTCATTCCTTCAGTACAATAAAAGCCTGATAAGCAAAGCAAGCAAAGATTTGAATTACAAATGTCCGCTTTAAAAAAAATATGCACTCAAAGATCTAGTTGGCTAATCAAATGCAAATGGTTTCCATTTGATGTGATGGTGGGCCACTTGGTATGACCAGGACAGAATCATGTTGACCACATCCCCTATATTTAAGGTCTTTTAATTATGTGTTTTGTACTCAATACTATTGCTTTAACTTATTTTTCCTTTAAATGATGTAAGTTTTAGATAGATAGATAGATAGATAGATAGATAGATAGATAGATAGATAGATAGTTTCAGGCACCCAACAGAAACTCAACCTTGATGGAATCAAACTAACTAGATATAATTCACTTCCCCTTGGAGTTGTTTTGTGAACCATATTTTAATCTATCAACTTTTTTTCAGTTGAGGTAATCTGAGTCTGTTTCAACTTCTCATGTGCATGAGTATGTTATTCAAATTATATATTTACTCCGTTTGATTCCTGATCATTTTGTTCCAGGACCATTTGCTAATAATAATAATAAACAAGTGTGATCACTGTATTTGTAATGTTTTGTCTAATCAATCATCAGCCAAGCTGGTTAAAATGCTAATAGGTCATTTGACCTATTAGCATTTTAACCTATGCTAATAGGTCATTTGACCTATTAGCATTTTAACCAGCTTGTGGTTCTCTTCTCTAATTGGCTCCTTGATAGAGGGACACCCATTGGGGGCTATAAGTAGACCACCAATCTGCAAAGCATCACAACACCTGAAGACAGAGCAAACAGAGGACACATTACAGTGTGTTATCCAGACAGAGGACACCTTACAGTTTGTTATCCAGACAGAGGACACCTTACAGTGTGTTATCCAGACAGAGGACACCTTATAGTTTGTTATCCAGACAGAGGACACCTTACAGTTTGTTATCCAGACAGAGGACACTTTACAGTTTGTTATCCGGACAGAGGACACTTTACAGTTTGTTATCCGGACAGAGGACACCTTACAGTTTGTTATCCGGACAGAGGACACCTTACAGTTTGTTATCCGGACAGAGGACACCTTACAGATTGTCATCATGAACAGCAGTAATAGATTGAATTCAACCAGAGCATCATCACAGAGGCTAAAGCGTTCAGCCTCTGAAGACCAACCAGCTAAGCGTTGGGTGAGTTTGAAAAAAAAATATATATTCAAGGACCCCCAGTTTGATAATGTATTAGTCTATGGACACATATTATGATGTCACTACACTCCTTTGTGTTGATTAACTCTGAGAGTGTACAAATGGACAAATAAACCTGTATGGGTCCATTTGGTACAATTTGTACACTCTCATAGTTACATACGCTTAACTATGGTGCATGTTAAGAACCATTAAACGACATAATACTAAATTATGTTTCCTATAATATACCATTTTCTATTCATAATTCAGGTTGCTGAGGAAATCACTTCTGCTATGATTTTGTGGGAGGATCTTCTCCAGGCTGAGAATGCCAAGTTGGCGGTCATGCCAGAGCTGCAAGAGATGGAGAAACTATTTTGGGCAGAACTAGATGAAATAGAGGAAATCAGCTGGACCAGGCCCACAACGACAGCATCATCACTGTGGCAAGAGCGTTCAGCCCGACATCCTGAAAAGCAACCACCTGCTAAGCTTTTGGTAAAAGGAAAAGTGGTGAGTTGAATTAGATCATACATTTTAAATTATTGAGATCATATTTTAATTATAACTAGTACATTATTTATTTAATACTCTATTATTATAATATTTAATCCACCAGAAATGTCCACCAGTACTCCAGCCTTAGACTTCAGTACAGTCCAGACATCAGCTAACCATACTAGTGTTGACCAGTTTTCACCTTGAACCTTTGTTTTTACAGGCTAAGTTGACAGAGCAGCAAAAAAGGAAGAGAGACACAGAACAGGAGAGCCCGAGAGCCTTCAAGAAGCCCCTGGTGACACCATTCATCCAGAATGCTGCTGTCCTGTCAGAATGCTGTCTCAGCCCCCAGATCTCTTCCTCAGTTCGGGAGAAACCTGTAGATGTTGCCCCAGAATGTGCAGAAGATCCAGGTCTGCTGATCAGCCTGAACAGACCACCAGTTAAACATGCAGAGCAGGAGAGTCTGGGTGACTTCAATGAGCCTCTGGAGACACGATTCGTCCAGAATGCTGCTGTCCTGCCAGACTGCTGCATTGGTCCCCGGATCTCTTCCCCTGGACGGGAGACACTTTTAAGTGGTTCCTCAGATGCTCCAGACCTGCTGATCCACGGCCGCAGCGTGGCAGAGTACCAGCAGCTGTACCATTCAGTGGTGGATGTCCTGGTGACGCGCAAAGAACACATGAACAGGAGTAAGAAGATCAAGAAGCGACTGTGGGATGAACTTTCTGGTCCCCGCTTCCGTTCCACTGCACTGCCAGACACACACCAGCAACTCACTGAGTCCTGCACTGGTTCAGTCTACACTGCACGCAAGGAGTTTAATTACTTACGGTTTTATAATTGAATTCAAACTTCTCAGAGAAGGAATAGGTAACATATATCAGGAAGCTCAAATATAGATTTTGATTTGATCTACATCTCTAAATAAGGCAAATCTCTGCGTATGCTTCACGTTATCTTGGGAGTGTCGAGTGTGAAGCTGGTCAGATCAGATGTAGCTTGAGCTGTCAGTCGGTCTGTCTCATAGACTGGAGATGCTTGAAGGAGGCCAGGATTGGGGTAGATGAGTCTAGATGAGTATGTACTTAACTCTTTAACTGCCAGAGTAATAGTGTAATAGTGTGATGCTACTGCCAGCGAAAATGAGCGATTTTACTGACCGTTGGAATATTATGCGTGATCGCCGTACTCACTGATATCGCCTCAATCCATGCACAGGGGGAAAAATAACATTCCGCTCGCGGTAATCATTTGAATGTGCCTTGTTTTTGACGTAAAGCAAGGAGAAAGCAAAGCAGAGATGTAGCCATTTCCCCACAGGAAATAAACAGGAAGTAAAGTAAACAAGCTTTTATTTTTTTAATTACATCAATTCGACGTCTGTCGTCCTCTGGCAGTGAAAGCATCATTCATAGAGTATATAACAGCGCCGCCTGGTGGAAAATCACTGAAAACACAAATCTTGTAATTCTCTTTAGTTGGCAGAATCCGACGAGAAATCTTATCTGTGAAAAAGAGTTAATAACTAGTCAAACACCAATTTTTATGTTTGCTTTAATAATAAGTGGGTCAAATAAGATGTTCTTCTTCCTGTGCAATTCATACAACACCATATTTGTTTAATGAAATGAGATGATGTGTTTATGGTTATACATGAAAGAATCATGAATTGTTGTGCAAAACTTTGAGTGGACCTGGCTTAGTTTTCCCGCTGTAAAAGTTTGCTGGAATTGAATTGAATTAACTTGGCAGTTAAAACACATTATTGTTTTTTATTTATTTCACCAGGTTAAAAAAAGGTGCACAAAAAAAGGAAATAAGATTAGATTCAGTCAATTAGATTAGATTCAGTCAATTAGATTAGGAAAGATTGAAATATCTACTCATTACATATATCTAATTTCAGTTTATCAT
Source organism: Gymnoscopelus microlampas (assembly GCF_963454915.1). NCBI lineage: Eukaryota > Metazoa > Chordata > Actinopteri > Myctophiformes > Myctophidae > Gymnoscopelus > Gymnoscopelus microlampas. The sequence goes on from NC_139940.1 coordinate 57,600,729, forward strand.
AACTACATGTTTGTATTACAATCTACTACATATACCATTCTCAGTTTCTTCCATTAACAGCGTTCCATTTACTCATTACTCAATTTCAATGTCTTTTGAATGTAAATGGACAACACTTTATTTCAGCTTGTTGCCTTCCTCCACTAATATAATCAGGGTAAAGACAAACTGATATTGAAAAAACAATGCAGTAGGATAGACCACAGTTAAATTATGCATTCTAGATATCAACATTGCCTAAAAGTGTTTGCCTACAGAGCCCACCAGATGGCTTGTACATCAGGGGACCTTGGGATGTGGCCCCAGGAGACCAGGGTTCACCGTCCAAGACCCAGTGATTGAGTGAGATTTCAAAACAACCAAACCTGTGTGTTCAAATGGAGTTCAAATGAATTTGAAAATGTTCCTGAATGAATCGAGCTCCTTGGAGTTTGATTACAGGTCCTGTTGAAAATTACAGACAGCTGCTCTTTTATAGTGATTTTGAAAGAGGATAGTGAGTCGCACCTTTTGATGGCTGGTGGTAGGGCTTCACATTTTGGTGGCAGACTAGTAGAATGCATTCATCCCATGTTTTGGGGGGAACAAGATCAGTGGAGCCCTCCATATGGAAGGGGCACCCTGCACCCTCCCACGCATTCCTGTCCTCCATACACGCACACCACGAGCAGCAAAAAGAGCACGGACACCTGCTGTTGCCCACACACCCCACACAGCGACACCGTCAAAGAAGAGAAGGCAGTGTCAGCTGGACAGATGTGGTGGCAACAAAACCACAGAGGCATGTCACAAATGTCACCTTAGGATGTGTGGAACATGCCGTGGCGCTCGTAGTGTCACATGTTATAAGTGTCTTTGACCGACGTATACCGACCGATTTACATGGTAAATATAATTGAACTGCATCAGTACTGATCTCTGTACATAGACAGACCTACATGGCAAAAATATACATTTGAGAAACTGCTTTAGTGTTCTAATTTGTATATTCAATTATCCTTCCTTACATGTGTATCTGTGTGCACAGGAATAGCAACATTTGTCCACATGTGTGACACAGATGTTTAAACATTTTAAGTTAGTGTTTTTCTACAGGTGTGATACAACTGTTTGCACATTTCTTTAAAATTGTATATTCAATTATCCTTTGTTAGATATGCATCTGTATTTTTAAGCTAGTTTTTATGCACGTCTGACACAGCTACACATATATAATGAGTTTGGATTGTTTTTGTTTCACGTTCCAGTTACAATGTAACTGTTACATGCTGAGATGTAACCTACATTTTCTGGAATTATTTTTTTGCTGGAATTAATAAACGTTGTTCAATTAAGACACATTCTTATTTGTTATTTATTTACCAGGTGAACACACACACACCAAAGAAGCCCACATGTTTTCTTAAAAAGTTATGGTGTAACACTTTTCTCTATTATAGAATTTTCTAACAAAATAATTATTTTACATTGAAAAGGAATGAAGAATCTCTTCACACAGCTTAGCAAGCTGTTGTTCATCCATTGTAATATGCATTCCATATCTATAACACATTATAACCATATTTATAATGTATTATAATCTGCTTATAACACAGTATACTTATAGTTTAATAACTACAGTATATATTTCATAATTTGATCACTTTTAGTGACTTATAATCACACAATAATGTATTATAACAGTGATTTGTACCCACATTTTATATAGGACGGTCCACTTGCACAAATACATTAATTACCTGGATTGTCTTGCTCTTCCCTTCTATCTCTATTCTTCTTCCATTTCCTGAAAACGACAAATGATGGAGACGGATAGATAGATAGATAGATAGATAGATAGATAGATAGATAGATAGATAGATAGATAGATAGATAGATTCCATAGAACACCAGCTTCTATTGCTGTGAAGGAATGTGCAGCACTCAGGTGTGTGAAATGTCTTTCAACAGGGTTGTGATTGTCCTTCCATAAGGTGATCATTAACAGGTGATCATTATTCAACCCTTTTGCGCAGCTGAAAGAATTTTAAGCAGCTGAAAGAATGTTTTTCATCCCCATTTACATTCAAAATGCCTTGAAATAAAGCACAATCACAACCCTATTGATAGTAATTTAACACACCTGAGTGCTACTCATTCCTTCAGTACAATAAAAGCTGTTGTTCTATGGAGGAACAACAGCTTTCTACACTATGTGAGGAGACTGTTCAATGACCTCCATTATTTTCTAAATTAAAGTAAATTAAATTAGCGTAAATGTTCAAAAGTCTTCATAACTCACAAGGATAAATGTCTATCCTTTGTACTAATAACTAAGAATGCTAAGTTCAATGCACTAAGTTGCACAGTTAATTTAACTTAAAATCCTTTGTACTAATAACTAAGAAAGCTAAGTCCAATGCATTAAGTTGCAAGGTTGATTTAACTTAAAAGTATGTATAATATAAATTATTCAAATAATTACTACACTTGGCATCTTAAATAAAATAAGCAAATACACAAAATGACTTTGACTTTGTTTATTTCAGCCATTGAACTTTGGTTTAAAATTGCTCAGCATCCCCCCCAACTTCAACAACTTCCAGCATTTTTTTTAACGTTTTAACAGTGACAAAACCCATCTGCCCTTCATGTCCTGGCCTGGGTTAGGACATTACGGCCCCTATTCTGGGTCCATCTGCCCGCCCCTAACTGTCGTTAAATAGGGAGAATTGAGCTGCGCAGCCCGAATATGTTATTCTAGCACCTGCTAGCACCTGCGCTACCCGTCCCCCATTATGCCGACGCCGTTAGTTGCGCGTGGGGGTGTGGCCGTGGGCGTGTTGTTGCTATATCCCCCACATTGCCATTCTGCAGACACACATGGGTACGGCTTTGGGGGGGGGATAGTGCATTCTAAAAGCACCCGCCCGTTTCTTAAACCACCCGCAGTCTATTTAGTCGTTTACAAGAGCGCGCCCAGGCGGCTTCAACGTGCATCCACTTGGACACATGTGGACGCGCACAAGGGCTCCACCCCCATTCCTCGCATATAAAAGTCCGATGATATGAAGCTGTGAACCCTCATGACCCCAGACAAAGCAAAACAGAGACGGAGAGAGACGGAGAGAGAGAGATTAAAAGAAAGACAGACAGACAGACAGACAGACAGACAGACAGACAGACAATATACCGACTATTTATTTTAATAAATATTGGCAAATCATGGCAGAGATTGTGCTAAATCGGCTAGATGCCATGCTGGTGCAACCAGAACCACGAGTCCCGCGCCAGCGAGTGTCCTACCTCGCCATGACCGGTAATGTGCCATATATATATATTTTTTTTTTAATCAATACATTTTGCCGTTTTTATAGTGATACAGTCGTTGGCAATAAGATTATTATTTTCCACAGAACGACAAAGCGTGACGTTCCTGCGCCTCACCCGTGGGGCAGTGACAGAACTATGTCATTTAGTTGCAGATGACCTGGAGCCCGCTGGCCCTGCCGTTGGTCCCCACTTGCCAGTTGCTGTCAAAGTTACTATTGCACTTTGCTTCTATGCCAGTGGCACTTTCCAAAATCCACTGGTCTTGGCTGGAGGAATCAGCCAACCCTCCGTAAGCAGGGCTATAACTGCCGTCACAAATTGCATAGTCCGACATGCCAGTAGGTACATTACTGGCATCCCTGTGACACCCGAGAGACAGCGCAGGGTAAAGCAAGCTTTTTTGGCAAAATATGGGTTCCCTAGGGTTGTCGGCGCAGTAGATTGCACACATGTTCTAATTCGGGCTCCGAGTCTGAACAGTGGCGCTTATGTGAACCGTAAGGGCACCCATTCCATGAACGTCCAGGTGATTTGCGATGCAGATGAAAACATCTTAAATGTATACGCAAATCACCCTGGAGGTAGTCACGACGCCTTTATCATGGAACAGTCGGTCATTCCAGCAGTCTTCCAGACTCTGAGGAACCCCCATCTAGATGGGTGGCTGTTGGGTGACAATGGATATCCATTAAAGACGTGGTGCATGGTGCCATACATAACGCCGACAAGTGTGCGTGAGTTTTCTTTTAATAGAAAACACTCACCCGCACGTATTGTCATTGAGCGGGTCTTTGGCCAGCTCAAAATGCGCTACCGCTGCATGGACAGGTCGGGTGGGGTCTTGCAGTATGGTCCTCAGAAGGTAGCACGTTTCGTAGTGGTATGCTGTGTGTTGCACAACATTGCCAAACAACATGGAATGGTGCTGGACTTCGACGAGGGTAGATTAGTGGACTTTAGAAGACGGCAAGCTGAGGTGCAGATGCCCAATCCAAATTTAGAAGCAAATGTGCCACCAGGAGTATGGGCATTGAGGGACCAGCTGGCAGCGGAGCTGCGACTCCGCTAATCATCGTCATCTGCAGCCTGCCTCGTAAGTAATTTGTGCAATACCAATGATAATACATGCAATTTATATAGCGCTTTTATTATACTCCAAGTCGCTTACTAAACAAAACATGTAAATGGTTGCAGTCAATGTAGGCATTTCTTTGGCTGTCGATATTTTCTAAAATGTTTGTTGGACACTTCATTTCAGATGGGTGAGGGAGTTGGAACCAGCAGTGGAAAAAGTAGGCTACACATTTTTTACTATTAAAACATTTCTTGAGTAAAAGTAGGCTACCAGTATTGGCATCCAAATATAGGCCAACTTAAAGTACCGAAAGTCATTGTGGCCCATTTCGCAAGTTAGAACATGTCTCAAATAATTTGAAAATAGCAGATCTATAAGCTCACAACGCCTTGTAGATCTGCTATTTTTGGCTTACAGGACAACTTTGTTTTTTTACAACCAAGGTTTATATTTCAGCTTGTAATTAAAGTAAATTAAAGATGAGTGATATTTTTATTTAATTTACTGCTTTCTATAGTTTTCGCTATATTTTTTACAGTGGGCGGGGGCATTCTGTCCAGTGGCTAAAATATGCTTTTTTTACACAATAAAAAAATCTGTTTTGGCTCTACAAATATCTTTGCTGAAAATGGCAGATCGACAAGCCTGTTGCTAGATTTTGTGAGTGAAACAAGCAACCAGGTCTAGGAAAAGCAGCCCAAAAGAAGCGACTATGGGCCACATGAGCACTTTAACATGCAATAGCTATTTGAAAATAGCAGATCTACAAAAATAAAAGGTCCTGTGGTCTTTGATGGCCAGATGTGAGTTATTGGGGGCTAGAAGAGCTACTGTAAATAATAAAGAAATCGGCGGGTTATTGTGTAAAAGAAGAATATTTTAGCCACTGTTCTCCTCATAAATGAGATGTTAGGGTTCAAGTGGTTAAAAAGAAAATATTTTTCAGGATTCAAAAGGTAAAAAAGAAAAAATCATATCACAGAAACATTTGGAGGACCCCATGTAGTAACTCTGAGGACCCCCTGTTGAAGACCCCTGATCTAAGTCGTCACAGTAACTAGTAAGACACATTTTCCAATAATTGTAGTGGAGTAAAAGCACAACATTTGCCTCTGAGATGTAGTAGAATAAAAGTAGGCTATCTGAAATACTCCAGCTAAGTATAAATGCATCAAAATGGTACAGTAAAGTACAGTAAATGTTTTCAGTCTCTCAGACCTTTTTTTTTATTATCTATAAACAATAATACTAACAAAACAAGATAAAACAAAAACAGGCCTTCTAAAACTAAAGTAAAAAAAAAAGGCCATCAAAAATCCTGGGCAAAAAAAAAAAGCTTTTGTCCCAAAAAACGCTCGTGCATAAGGTCAATCCAAGGCATTCACTTTCTTCTTCCTCCCCTCACTCGCAGGCGTGAGCCACGGGACCGCTGACCACGGGAGGTACGAGGAGGAGGAGCTGGTGGATGGTGGGCCGCTCTGGTGTTGGGAGGAGAGTGAGCTGGTGGTGGTGGTGGTGGTGGTGGTGATGGTGGTGATGGAGGAGGAGCAGCAGCTGGTACGGATCGGGCCGCCGGAGGCCCCAGCCCAGAGAGCGACTCCAGAGCTGCAGCGCTCCGCTGAAGGACAGCAACTCCCCGCTGGAGCGCTGCAACTCCGTCCCGCACGAGCCGCCCCTGGCTGACCATGTGCCTGTTAAGGCTGAAGAGACCCCGCCGAAGACCACCCAATTCCCGGCCCAGCATGCGGAACCCTGCCTGCTGGACCTCGAGAATTGGGTGGTCCTCTGGTCTTACGACATTTTTGAAGCGACGGGGGCGGGGTCTCTTCTTGGCCCGGCCTGCTGGAACCCCCGACGACCCTCGGCCTGCTCAAACCCCCGAAGATCCTTCACCAGGATTCTCGGCTCGCTCTCCCCCCTGTGTCTCCTCCTCGCCAGGAGAAGCCACGGCTAGGTTGAAGTGGCGCATCTGTGGGAATAATTGACATTTAGGCCAACTGCACTCATTTGTTTAGATTTTTAATAAATTATCATTTTGTTGGTACATTTGTAATATGCTTCATTCTTTCCCCCTTGGTAATTGTTAAACTAGCCTATACTTGCCAGTCGATGTCACATGTTTGAAATGTAATTTTGAACATTAATTAGAAGTGAATTGGTTTAAGGCGGTTACACACCGGTGAATATGCGAATATACGCAAAATTCGGACTCCGAATAATTAAAAGACGCTTTTTCGCTCCATGTAGGCATTGACTTTAAAAAGGTTATTAAAAAAAAGTATTGTTCGCATGAAAGAAATCGACCCAGTGTGTAAGGACCTTGTTTAATCTAGTCATGTTGATTTCCATGTTTTCTTTTGGTGAGATTTCCCTTCAAATTTAGAGTATTTGCGCTGACTGTAGAACTTGGATCGGTTTCATTTTTGGGGTTAACTTTGTGGAGGAAGTAGGCCTACTGTTGATTATTAAAGTTGACGCTACATAAATTGAGGGTTTGACGTCCATGGCCGGATTTAATTAATAAACAATCATTTGTGGATTTTTATCCTGTGATTATTATCTAGAACAATTGTTTGATATTTTTTCGTTTGAGTTAGACATGGTGCTGCCCACTTCTTTTACTTTTCGTTGGAATTAAGTAAGTAATTAAGAAACACCTGCTCCTCATGCACGGAAGGTGTTAATGTTTGGAATAGGCCTAGCCATGGTTCACATGACGCTTGTATAATGACAGTCATTTTTCAGGCCTAGAATAGGCCTACCTACACACATGCCGGTCATAATAATATCTGATTGCGCATACGCAAGTGTGTCGTTTCTGACCATCAATGTCTTAAGCATGGTCTTACTCCTAAGAAATAGACCTTAACAAAACCAGGTGCAATTGGCAAAATTATTGAATTACCTCCCTCTGCCCCGCCAACCTCCACTGGTCCGCCGATGCCATATATGCTCTCGGGGGGGAGGGTGGAGGCGGCGAGGTCTTCGGCTGGAGTGAGGGCCTCCACCGTGCTTCGTCCTCCCCCTGTGGCCAGCAGTTCCCGTCTGTTAGCGGCGGCCTTGGAGTGATTGAGGGAATATTTTATTGACAATTTCAAGGTACAGCAGTATGATAAAATCAAGGGAAAATCCCAATGGATTAATCGCGAGGGCAAAGGCTTGAGCCCATTTCCATTATTTTCCAAATTACACATATGCAACAAACCTTTTTTTTCCCCCGTTCTTTTGGTGGTGTCGAACCTTTTCTTGCATTGATCCACACTTCTGTGGATGCCAGAAAAGGCCGACACCGCCGCCGCTACCTCGACCCACGCCTGCCTTGCATCATCCCTCGTCGCCGCTTTATGTGAGGACCCGTAGATCCTCACCTGCCTTGCCTTGACCTCATGCACGAGCGCCTTCACTTCGTCATCGGAAAACTTCTTGGCCCGACCAAGAGCTGGTACCTCGTCTTCCTCCATTGTGGGATTGCGTGTTGTGGGTTACGCAGCCTGCTCTTAAAGGCAATGGCACCTGGCACACTGATTGGTTTGATTTGTGTAACGCCCAAACCACACCTATGCATAATGTAACGGGGAGCGCAGGTGTTTTGCGGGGCGGGGGAGTACCACAGAATACCAAATTTTGCGGGGCAACGCCTCTTGCCTAGTCCGCACTCCGTAATTAGCGGTTTGTTCCAAGTGCACCCTGAATAGGGGCCTACATGTTCACATAAAACATGACAAAGTTCAACAACGTCATTGTGCTGTTTAACAAAATGCAAGTATAGAGCTTAAACATCTGAACAGTATTATGGTCAATATTTCAATTAATCACACTCCATGGTTTGATATTGTTGCTGTCGGTTGGAAGCCTCATATGTCCAGTTATTCTTTTTTAATTTAAAAAACATTGGAACAACGCCTCCCAAGAGATCATGTACAATGTCAGGAGGGTAACCAGTGACCACATGAAAGTGCTCCAGATTCTCAGTTAATGGACATGCTCCTTTCACACCATAACTCTGCCTCAATGATGGGACCTCTCCTCTCTCACCTCTTGCACCTGCCTGTCATGGGACTCTTTGTCTCTGAGTGTAAAGAATCCATAACATGGCTATTGGATGAAAGTATGGCATTACAACATAAAAGTATATATATATATGATATGGGCATACAATGTTTCTGCCCAACAGCAGCAACATGTTACACTCTGTTTAAATGGTTTTCTACATACTGACTGCTCAGCAGAACAGGGACTTCAAATGAACGAACATTAATGGAACAAGCTTAAGAGGTAAAATGTACACAAAACAATGTGTATTCAAAGATTTTCAAAAATAGCAATATTTTGCTGGAATTAATAAACATTATTCAATTAAGACACATTCTTGTTTGTTATTTATTTTACCAGGTGAACAATCTGCTTACAACACAGCAGACCTTAGGAGACCTTAAGACCTAATGAAGAATGATAATGCTTTATAACAATAGTCATAACACATTATAAAGCCTTTTATAATGACTTACAATTCCAAGTATTATAATATTTCATAAATTGACCACTTTTAGTAACTTATAATGACACTATTGTCACGGTGTGATGTGTGTTGAGGACCCAAACGCAGGCAGAAACGAAGGTTTGCAAAAACTGAGGTCTTTACTTGACACTTTGTGCAAAAACAACAATAAATACAAAAACAGGCTACCCTCAAACACGAGGGGGATACTTTAGATACACGGCACGGGGAGCTAGGATAAACAGGAACAAAACAAGGTGCTCACGCCGTGAAAGTAATCTAAGAATCCAACAAAGGCTTGCCGGTGGAAGCCGGCTATAAAGGTACAGAGTCAATCACGCTGAGGAGGCTCAGCTGGTAAAGTCAGTGGCTGAGGAGGCTCAGCTGGTTAAAGTTAGTGCAGTGAACGAGAAGGAAGCAAGGAGGAGGAGGGGGGGGGCAGAGGAGAGGTAGAGGAGACAGACAGGCAAATACAACTAGACAGGGAGACACAGAACCATACTACAAAATAAGAGACAAATGCAAACAGGGAGACACACAACCATACTACAAAATAAGGGACAAGAAAGAAAAGCAAAACCTAACAATAAACCAAGGACTGCACTAGACTTCAGAAATACAAGAACAGACAGGAAAACAACACGACAGGCCTAAAAGGTCCCTGACTAAAAACAAGGGCAAAAGGTCCATAATAAGCAAGACAGAGAACATAGTTCGACACGGCCCGAGGAGCGGACCGTGACAGTCACGGCCCGAGGAGCGGACCGTGACAGTACCTCCCCTCCACGGGACGCCTCCGGGCGTTCCATGACAGAAAAGGGGGGGGGGGGGGGGGGGGAGGGACCCGCCAGGGCTCTGCCAGCAAAGCAGAGGGCGCAGGCGGGCAGTAAAGGAAAACGGTTCGAGGCCCAAAACAGCTGGCGGGTTCGAGCCCACAAAACCCCCAGGCAACCACCGAACCACGCCGGCCCACGGAGCAGGAACCCCCACCGACGAGTGAAGGGCAGAGGCCTACGGGCCGAGCAGCGCAGGAGGTGGCAAGGGTCAAAGGACCCCCAGAACAGAAGGGGCAGAGGCAGGGGAGACCCGAACAGCGGGCGAAGAGCCGGGGGACCACGGCGCAAAAAACAAAGGGACCCGGGCAGCGACGACCCAGCGCCGAACACAGGCGGCTCTGCCGAGAACGCCAAAGCACCGAGGATGGACCGGACACCGCACCTGGACTCCGGCGGCGCCCGTCCAGACGTCTCGGCAGGCCGCCAGCCACTGGTCGCCGCTGACCCAGGGAAAATCTGAGACAAGAAAAAACAGGAACAAGAATCAAAAGCCAGACAGTGGCAACGAAGAAAGAAAAACACTGGCAACCAAGGCTAAAAGACAAAATACAAATTTAACTTCAGAAACTCTACTGGGGCCGAGCGAGCCGAACTGGGCACCCCAGGAGATAGTGACCCGCCTCCCCACAATAAAGGCAAAGGCCCCGGCGACGCCGACGCTCTCTCTCCTCCAGCGACAGACGCCCGAGCTCCACCCCGGCGGGCTCCAGCCGGAGCCCTCTGGCAGGCGAGGAAGAGGAGGGACGACGAGGACGTGCCTCCCTGGCTGGCGAGGTCGATGGACGACGAGGACGGGCCTCCCTGACCGGAGAAGTAGATGGGGCATGACGAGGGCGGGCCACCCTCCCAGGCGAGGACGAGGGACGATGGGAAGGACGGCGTGTCCGGACCACCCTCGTTGGTGAGGTAGAAGGACGACCTGGACGGGCCACCCTCCCTGGCGAAGCTGAAGACGGACGGCGAGGTCGGACCACCCTCTCTGGCGAAGCTGAAGGCGGACGGCGAGGTCGGACCACCCTCTCTGGCGAAGCTGAAGGCGGACGGCGAGGTCGGACCACCCTCTCTGGCGAAGCTGAAGGCGGACGGCGAGGTCGGACCACCCTTTCTGAAGAAGCTGAAGGCGGACGGCGAGGTCGGACCACCCTCTCTGGCGAAGCTGAAGGCGGACGGCGAGGTCGGACCACCCTCTCTGGTGAAGCTGAAAACGGACGAGTCGCCCCGACGGAGGGCTGCCGGCGGCCCCCTCTCACCTGGACCGGACGACGCTCCTCCGCCGCGGCCACCGACCGCCCCTGGTACTCCCTCACCCGGGGAGGGTGACACTCGGCGGAGAAGGAGAGACGGCAACCGCTGGATGAGGAAGCTCTCCGGCGCCGCTCCCCTCCACGGGAAGATGGACGGGAACTGGAAAACTCCCGAGGAGCCGCCGAGGAGGCGGAGGCGCTCCCCGGGACCAGGCTCGGTCCCGAGGCGTCGGAAAGGGCAGGCTCGGACCACCCGGCCTCATCCGCCCACGCGGCTCCTACCAACAAGGCCACGGTCTGGACCGCAACGTCGACGGGGGGCGCCCGGCGGCGTTCGGCGTCGTGGCGGATCATGCTGGCGTGCAGCGCGTCAACCCGGTAAAGCATGGCCGAGTGGGACCCGTTTAGTGTCCTCTCGACATTCTCCACACGTGTCTCCATCCGAGCCAAACAACTGATAATCAAATGCAGCGCCTCCTCCATGCGATCTTCTTCTAGGTCCATGCTGAAACCTCGATCCTCCCCGCTGGGTCCAAACTGGTTGGATTCTTCTGTCACGTGTGATGTGTGTTGAGGACCCAAACGCAGGCAGAAACGAAGGTTTGCAAAAACTGAGGTCTTTACTTGACACTTTGTGCAAAAACAACAATAAATACAAAAACAGGCTACCCTCAAACACGAGGGGGATACTTTAGATACACGGCACGGGGAGCTAGGATAAACAGGAACAAAACAAGGTGCTCACGCCGTGAAAGTAATCTAAGAATCCAACAAAGGCTTGCCGGTGGAAGCCGGCTATAAAGGCACAGAGTCAATCACGCTGAGGAGGCTCAGCTGGTAAAGTCAGTGGCTGAGGAGGCTCAGCTGGTTAAAGTTAGTGCAGTGAACGAGAAGGAAGCAAGGAGGAGGAGGGGGGGGGCAGAGGAGAGGTAGAGGAGACAGACAGGCAAATACAACTAGACAGGGAGACACAGAACCATACTACAAAATAAGAGACAAATGCAAACAGGGAGACACACAACCATACTACAAAATAAGGGACAAGAAAGAAAAGCAAAACCTAACAATAAACCAAGGACTGCACTAGACTTCAGAAATACAAGAACAGACAGGAAAACAACACGACAGGCCTAAAAGGTCCCTGACTAAAAACAAGGGCAAAAGGTCCATAATAAGCAAGACAGAGAACATAGTTCGACACGGCCCGAGGAGCGGACCGTGACAGTCACGGCCCGAGGAGCGGACCGTGACAACTATAACATATTATAGCAGTGATTTGTCAATTCAATCATCAGCCATCATCAACCAGGTGATAGTGTTTCTTCCCCATTTACATTCAAAGTATATAGAAATAAAGCACAGTCACACCCCGAAAGTAATTGCACACACCTGAGTGCTGCTCATTCCTTCAGTACAATAGCTACACTATGTGAGGAGACTGTTCAATAAGCTCCATTATTTTCTAAATGAGAGTACAATGTCAAGTACAAAGTCTTCATAACACACAAGGACAAATATCTGCAGTGTCCCTAAAATACACTGGAATATTAATTGATCCTTTGTCACTATTACTACTTTAACATTAACACATACATGTCCTTTACATTTAGCAAATGTTACTTGTTGGGGTCATTTCAATTGGTGGAAAGTTCAAACTCAATGTTGTGTGTGTATGTTGGCTAATCACATAAACATGGTTTGCCTACTCAAACTTTAAACCACCTAACTATCATAACTATCTTCTCACCCACTGCTCAACAACCTTCTAACTGTGTAAACTTGTGATAATATAACATTAACACTTACTTGTCCTTGACATTCAGTAAATGTTACTTGTTGGGGTCATTTCAATTGGTAGAAAGTTCAAACTCCATGTTGTGTGTGTTGGGGGTCTCTAGTTGGCTAATCAAATGCAAATGGTTTCCATTTGATGTGATGGTGGGCGGTGTATGGATCACTTGGTATGACCAGGACAGAATCATTTTGACCACATCCCCTATTTAAGGTGTTTTAATTATGTGTTTTATACTCAATACTATTGCTTTCAGGCACCAAACAGAAACTCAACCTTGATGGAATCAAACTAACTAGATATCATTCACTTCCCAACTTTCAGTTGAGGTAATCTGAGTCTGTTTCAACTGCTCATGTGCATGAGTATGTTATTCAAATTATATATGTATTTACTCTGTTTGATTCCTGATCATTTTGTTCCAGGACCATTTGCTAATAATAATAAACAAGTGTGATCACTGTATTTGTAATGTTTTGTCTAATCAATCATCAGCCAAGCTGGTTAAAATGCTAATAGGTCATTTGACCTATTAGCATTTTAACAAGCTTGTGGTTCTCTTCTCTAATTGGCTTCTTGATAGAGGGACACCCATTGGGGGCTATAAGTAGACCACCAATTTGCAAAGCATCACAACACCTGAAGACAGAGCACACAGAGGACACATTACAGTGTGTTATCCAGACAGAGGACACCTTACAGTGTGTTATCCGGACAGAGGACACCTTACAGTTTGTTATCCAGACAGAGGACACTGTACAGGTTTTTTTTATCCAGACAGAGGACACTTTACAGTTTGTTATCCGGACAGAGGACACCTTACAGTGTGTTATCCAGACAGAGGACACTTTACAGTTTGTTATCCGGACAGAGGACACCTTACAGTTTGTTATCCGGACAGAGGACACCTTACAGTTTGTTATCCGGACAGAGGACACCTACAGATTGTCATCATGAACAGCAGTAATAGATTGAATTCAACCAGAGCATCATCACAGAGGCTAAAGCGTTCAGCCTCTGAAGACCAACCAGCTAAGCATTGGGTGAGTTTGAAAAATATATATATTCAAGGACCCCCAGTTTGATTATGTATTAGTCTATGGACACATATTATGATGTCACTACACTCCTCTGTGTTGATTAACTCTGAGAGTGTACAGATGGACAAATAAACCCTTATGGGTCCATTTGGTACAATTTGTACACTCTCATAGTTACATACGCTTAACTATGGTGCATGTTAAGAGCCATTAAACTACATAATACTAAATTATGTTTTCTATAATATACAATTTTTTATTCATAATGCAGGTTGCTGAGGAAATATCTTCTGCTATGATTTTGTGGGAGGATCTTCTCCAGGCTGAGAAGGCTAAGTTGGCGGTCATGCCAGAGCTGCAAGAGATGGAAAAACTATTTTGGGCAGAACTAGATGAAATAGAGGAAATCATCTGGACCAGGCCCACAACGACAGCATCATCACTGTGGCAAGAGCGTTCAGTCCGACATCCTGAAAACCAACCACCTGCTAAGCTTTTGGTAAAAGGAAAAGTGAGTTGAATTAGATCATACATTTTAAATTATTGAGATCATATTTTAATTATAACTAGTACATTATTTATTTAATACAGTCCAGACATCAGCTAACCATACTAGTGTTGACCTGTTTTCACCTTGAACCTTTGTTTTTACAGGCTAAGTTGACAGAGCAGCAAAAAAGGAAGAGAGACACAGAACAGGAGAGCCCGAGAGCCTTCAAGAAGCCCCTGGTGACAGCATTCATCCAGAATGCTGCTGTCCTGTCAGAATGCTGTCTCAGCCCCCAGATCTCTTCCTCAGTTCGGGAGAAACCTGTAGATGTTGCCCGAGAATGTGCAGATGATCCAGGTCTGCTGATCAGCCTGAACAGACCACCAGTTAAACATGCAGATCAGGAGAGTCTGGGTGACTTCAATGAGCCTCTGGAGACACGATTCGTCCAGAATGCTGCTGTCCTGCCAGACTGCTGCATTGGTCCCCGGATCTCTTCCCCTGGACGGGAGACACTTTTAAGTGGTTCCTCAGATGCTCCAGACCTGCTGATCCACGGCCGCAGCGTGGCAGAGTACCAGCAGCTGTACCATTCAGTGGTGGATGTCCTGGTGACCCGCAAAGAGCACATGAACAGGAGTAAGAAGATCAAGAAGCGACTGTGGGCTGAACTTTCTGGTCCCCGCTTCCGTTCCTCTGCACTGCCAGACACACACCAGCAGCTCACTGAGTCCTGCACTGGTTCAGTCTACACTGCACGCAAGGAGTTTAATTACTTACGGTTTTATAATTGAATTCAAACTTCTCAGAGAAGGAATATGGTAACATATATCAGGAAGCTCAAATATAGATTTTGATTTGATCTACATCTCTAAATAAGGCAAATCTCTGCGTATGCATGGGATTGTCGAGTGTGAAGTTGGTCAGATCAGATGTAGCTTGAGCTGTCAGTCCGTCTGTCTCATAGACTGGAGATGCTTGAAGGAGGCCAGGACTGGGATAGATGAGTCTAGATGAGTATGTACTTAACTCTTTAACTGCCAGAGTAATAGTGTAATAGTGTGATGCTACTGCCAGCGAAAATGAGCGATTTTACTGACAAGGCATGGAATATTATGCGTGATCGCCGTACTCACGGATATCACCTCAATCCATGCACAGGGGGAAAAATAACATTCCGCTCGCGGTAATCATTTGAATGTGCCTTGTTTTTGACGTAAAGCAAAGAGAAAGCAAAGCAGAGATGTAGCCATTTCCCCACAGGAAATGAACAGGAAGTAAACAAGCTTTTATTTTCTCAATTCGACGTCGGTCGTCCTCTGGCAGTGAAAGCATCATTCATAGAGTATATAACAGCGCCACCTGGTAGAAAATCACTGAAAACACAAATCTTGTAATTCTCGTTAGTTGGCAGAATCCGACAAGAAATCTCGTCCGTGAAAAAGAGTTAATAACTAGTCGAAAAAACATTTTTTATGTTTGCTTTAATAATAAGTGGGTCAAATAAGATGTTCTTCTTCCTGTTCAATTCATACAACATCATATTTTTTTTAATGAAATGAGATGATGTGTTTATGGTTATACATGAAAGAATCATGAATTGTTGTGCAAAACTTTGAGTGGACCTGGCTTAGTTTTCCTGCTGTAAAAGTTTGCTGGAATTGAATTGAATAAACTTGGCAGTTAAAACACATTTTTTTATTTTTTTTATTTCACCAGGTTAAAAAAAAGTGCACAAAAAAGGAAATAAGATTAGATTCAGTCAATTAGATTAGGATAGATTAAAATATCTACTCATTACATATATCTAATTTCAGTTTATCATAACTACATGTTTGTATTACAATCTACTACATCTACTACACCATTAACAGCGTTCCATTTACTCATTACTCAATTTCAATGTCTTTTGAATGTAAATGGACAACACATTATTTCAGCTTGTTGCCTTCCTCCACTAATATAATCAGGGTAAAGACAAACTGATATTAAAAAAACAATGCAGTAGGATACACCACAGTTAAATTATGCATTCTAGATATCAACATTGCCTAAAAGTGTTTGCCTACAGAGCCCACCAGATGGCAGCAGTGCACT
This sequence comes from Gymnoscopelus microlampas, assembly GCF_963454915.1. NCBI lineage: Eukaryota > Metazoa > Chordata > Actinopteri > Myctophiformes > Myctophidae > Gymnoscopelus > Gymnoscopelus microlampas. The sequence goes on from NC_139940.1 coordinate 57,617,113, forward strand.
GTTGACACCTTTGTTCATGTAAAGCGTCCCTGGGTCTCTTGAAAGCCACTATAAAGTTAAAGTTATTATACTGCCTGGGAAAATGTGCCTGGGAAAATGTTCCTGAATTAATCGAGCTTTTTTTTCACATTTTGGTGGCAGACTAGTAAAATGCATTCATCCCATGTTTTGGGGGGAACAAGATCAGTGGAGCCCTCCATATGGAAGGGGCACCCTGCACCCTCCCACGCAATCCTGTCCTCCGGACCACGAGCAGCAAAGAGAGCACGGACACCTGCCGTTGCCCACACACCCCACACAGAGACAGCGTCAAAGAAGAGAAGGCAGTGTCAGCTGGACAGATGTGGTGGCAACACAACCACAGAGGCATGTCACAAATGTCACCTTAGGATGTGTGGAACATGCCGTGGCGCTCGTAGTGTCACATGTTAAGTGTCTTTGACCGACGTATACCGACCGATTTACATGGTAAATATAATTGAACTGCATCAGTACTGATCTCTGTACATAGACAGACCTACATGGCAAAAATATACATTTGAGAAACTGCTTCAATGTATATTCAATTATCCTTTCTTACATGTGTATCTGTGTGCACAGGAATAGCAACATATTTTCACATGTGTGACACAGATGTTTAAACATTTTAAGTTAGTGTTCTTCTACAGGTGTGATACAGCTTTTTGCACGTTTCTTTAAAATTGTATATTCAGTTATCCTTTGTTACATGTGCATCTGTATTTTTAAGCTGTTTATTATGCATGTCTGACACAGCTGTTTACACATATATAATTAGTTTGGATTGTTGTTTCACGTTCCAGTTACAATGTAACATGCTCAGAGTTAATAAACGTTGTTCAATTAAGACACATTCTTATTTGATATTTATTTACCAGGTGAAAACACACACACACACACACACACACACACACACACACACACACACACACACACACACACACACACACACACACACACACACACACACACACACACACACACACACACACACTTTTCTAGGCAAATATAGAGAATGTATACCCAACTTTAGTGGAAGAATAGAAAAAAGCAAGGTGTTGTTCATCCATTGTAATATGCATCCCATATCTATAACATATTACCATATTTATAATGCATTATAATATGCTTATAACACAGTATACTTATAGTTTAACTTATAAGACCTGAGGCGATTCTTAAAAATTCTAAATCCAACTCTCTGTGCCGCGCTTGTTATATATATTTTTGCTATTTTTTAATGGGTTAAGAACTAATAAAGAATGGTAATGCTTTATAACAATAGTCACAACATATTATAAAGCCTTTTATAATGACTTACAAAGCCAATTATAACATTTCATAATATGAAATGTTATAATTGTGGTCAACATATTATGTTGACCACTTTTACTGACTTGTAATCACACTATAATGTATTATGACAGTGATTTTTACACACATTTTATATTGCATGGTCACCTTGCAGAAATACATGAATTACCTGGATTTCCTTGCTCTTTAGATAGATAGATAGATAGATAGATAGATCGATAGATATATTCCATAGAACAGCAGCTTCTATTGCTGTGAAGGAATGTGCAGCACTCAGGTGTGTGAAATGTCTTTCAACAGGGTTGTGATTGTCCTTCCATAAGGTGATCATTAACAGGTGATCATTATTCAACCCTTTTGCGCAGCTGAAAGAATTTTAAGCAGCTGAAAGAATGTTTTTCATCGCCATTTACATTCAAAATGCCTTGAAATAAAGCACAATCACAACCCTATTGATAGTAATTTAACACACCTGAGTGCTGCTCATTCCTTCAGTACAATAAAAGCCTGATAAGCAAAGCAAGCAAAGATTTGAATTACAAATGTCCCCAATAAAAAATATGTATTCAAAGATTTTCAAAAAATAGCAGATCTACAAGTATGTTGTATATCTGCTATTTTTGAATATCCAGATATATATATTTTTTTTTGCCGGAATGAATAAACATTATTCAATTAAGACACATTCTTCTTTGGTATTTATTTTACCAGGTGAACAATTTGCTTACAACACAGCATACTTAGTTAGTAGTTTAAGAACTAATGAAGAATGATTAGGGACCATGTCATGGTTCCATTTGTAGAATCTCAGTCCATTTGGAACCCCTGGTGGTCCCCGGACCCTCAGGTTGAGAACCAGTGGGCTAATAGTGCACACCTGACTGTGATGGAAAATACACAACAGTCCTGTTTGTCGGTCACATCCGTCTGAAACATTTACCAACTATGGAGTCACTCTCCCTGGCAGAGATGTGTGCTCCACTGAGCATGTGAACATTTCTAGTGCCTTTTAGCAGTGGTGGAAAGTAACTAAGTACATTTACGCAAGTACTGTACTTCAGTACAATGTTGAAGTTGTTCTTACTTTACTGGAGTATTTCCAATTTTCAATACTTTTACTACATACTCCACTACATCTCAGAGGAAAACATTGTATTTTTTCACTCCACTACCTTTATTTTGAAAACTTGAGTTACTAGTTACTTTGTTAAATTTGTATCAATAAACATACATTAACCACTTAAGCTCTTTATGTATTTCGGCTGTTGTGTTTTTGTTAAATTACACTGTATAAGTCCATAAAGTTAAATGTCCTTGTGCCAAAGAAATTGTAACTTCTTCACTTGTGCTGTTGATGGAGTTTCAGAAGTCAGTCTATTTATTTACCTTTTGTTAATAACATGGTTACAAAACAAAATGATGAAGTAGATTAGACTCCTCCCCCTATTATAGGGTAGATGGTTGTCCTCCTCTTTGAGGACATTTACACCTGTATTATGAGTTACCACTTTAGATCACCCAGGATGCTAATGGTGAACCAGCCCATCAACACCTAAGATGTATTGAAATGCAAAGTCTGACCAGGTCTGTGAAGACTGTTCACATGTAAATGACAGAAGGACATTCAGAATGGACAGCAGTGACCTTTACATAAAAAGGTGAAATGTGGTTTGTACTTTACTTTTCAAAGTTTCCAAGCCCAATTAACATGGACCAGTTAATTGTCCATGTGTCAAAAAGACAAGAATTGTGCGTCTTCACCTTTGCTATTTACCCTCTTTACATTTTAGTTCTAAAAAAAGGCTTCAGTAGATTATACTTTCTCTGCCCATCCATATGTGTGTTAGTTATGTGATGTTAAATTATAAGTCAGATTCAGTCTATTTTCAATGTAAGTGTCAAGTGACATCTTCATCTTGTCTCTGCTGTCAGTGAGCAGCCTGACATCATCATCATCATAATCGTTGTATTGTGTAGTGCAATGGACCACAATGGAAACAAGCCCCTGTGGCTTTTTGAACACCTTGATCATATAATTATACTTCCTCTGCATGTGTTGTTAAATTACTGTATTAGACATTCTATAGTCTATTGTGTAGAGTATTGAGACATGCAGTAATATAATATTGTCTCTGCTGTCTACATGCTGACTGACTATGAGGGGAGATGATTGTCCTCCTCTTTGAGTTCATTTACACCTGAATGAAGAGATGTCCACTTGTGATCGACCAGGATGCAAATTGTGAACCTGCCCATAGACACCATTGAAATGCAAAGTATGACCAGGTTTAATACAGAATCAGATGTCTCACTGTTCTGTACAAAACAACAACAGTCTTGTACAGAACCAGACCACTGTCCTATATATGTACTAAAGTGAAATCACTTTAAATATTGAACTTATATTGCAATTTAACACAAACAAAGGGTATTTGCATATTATACACGTACACAGTCAGTATAATGAGCAGTTGTTTCTTCAACAAATCTGGTTCTACCTGGTTATGTTGTTCTGGTGGAATTTTTAGAAATCATGGAGCAATCATCTCTACTTGAATAACAAGATGAAGGAGACAGACTCTCATTGCAAATGAGGACATGACATAACAGCAGGAACATACAAAAAGGACAGAAGTGCCCTTTACAAAAATATGTGTACATTATAGTTTCAAAATCAGAGGCAGTTTGAGGTGAACTATTTGTGTATTGTGTTTATAGTCATTTCAATCAACCTAGTGCACTGTTTGTTTTGAGTTATGCATGGTGCTTCATATATTAATTGGATAGAGATAGGTTCATATATTGAAACTAACAAAGCAATGTATGTCATAGCTGGATGCTTTTGTTACCACTTTCTTTGTAAAAGGTTGCATGGAGCATGTATGGGGGGGGCACAGTATGTTAGATTGTGATTGGTGGAGAGGTGATTCTATTGTTGTCGTTGGCCAATCGTTCAAAGCAGTTAGTGGCTCCACCCCAGACTCTCTAGTATAAAAAGAGTTGGTGTAGGTCATTTGTTCCACAACTCCTCCAGGATATCAATCATTTCTGACTAGACCTGACTGTGGACTCCAGACTTCAGGTGAAGATGAACTCTCTCAACCTCAACTCTGCTGAACAGGAGGGAAACAAAGACCGTGGTATGTTACTTACTCTCCCTCCTTTTTCATGTCCTCCTGTTCTGACATATTGTTGTCATGTTTGTGTTGCTTTTCCTTTCAAGTAAGTATCTAACAAAGAGTCTCAATATTATGTTGTTTCATTGATATTTGACCTGTAGCTTTGATGTAGATTAGATTTAGATCACTTCTGTTTAGTCTCACAGTTCCTTCAACCACATATTCTCTGTATGATGCTAGGACTTATATATAGACCTATATATTTAGTCATGCAATAACTATTATGCAATAACAATAACTGTAATTGTCTTCCAAGTGGTCTTCTACTTTGCAATGTGCTGCATCATAATTTGGTGTGAGCTTGTAGAACGGTTATTTTATTTTAGCCACATGAAATATGAAAATATTTATTATTAAGGTTTTGAATGTAATTGTTAGTTAAATACTTCACAACACAATATGGGGATTTAATTTATTTTATAAAACAATTTATAAAATGCACAACTCATTTGGAAGTTGTTAATTGTGAACAATAATTTTAAGTCTGTGAAGTACTGTACCTCTCACCTCCTTAATCCTTGTTTCCAATCCAGTGTTGCATCATCAGTCTGGCTTCCCTGTCCTACCAGAGGTGAATGAACAAAGAAGCTTGGCTAAGCAGAAACTCCACTGCTGTGATCAGTGTGGAAAACACTTCTCTAAAATGGCAACCCTTAAAAGCCACCAGAGAATTCACACTGGAGAAAAACCCTATGGGTGTGATCAGTGTGGACAACACTTCTCTCAAATGGCCAACCGTAAAAGCCACCAGAGAATTCACACTGGAGAAAAACCCTATGGGTGTGATCAGTGTGGACAACACTTCTCTCAAATGGTCAACCTTAAAAGCCACCAGAGAATTCACACTGGAGAGAAACCCTATGGGTGTGATCAGTGTGGAAAACACTTCTCTCAAATGTCCAGCCTTGAAAAACACAAGAGAATTCACACTGGAGAGAAACCATATGGATGTGTTCAGTGTGGACAGCACTTTTCAAACATGGCCCACCTTAAAAGCCACCAGAGAATTCACACTGGGGAGAAACCCCATGGGTGTAATCAGTGTGGACAACACTTCTCTGTTATGTCCAGCCTTAAACAACACAAGAGAATTCACACTGGAGAGAAACCCTATGGATGTGATCAGTGTGGACAACACTTCTCTGTTATGTCCAGTCTTAAAAGCCACCAGAGAATTCACACAGGAGAAAAACCCTATGGATGTGATCAGTGTGGACAACACTTCTCTGTTATGTCCAGCCTTAAAACACACAAGAGAATTCACACTGGAGAGAAACCCTATGGGTGTGATCAGTGTAGAAAGCACTTCTCTGACATATCCAGCCTTAGAAAACACAAGAGAATTCACACTGGAGAGTAACCCTATGGGTGTGATCAATGTGGACAACACTTTTCTCAAATGGCCCACCTTAAAAGCCACCAGAGAATCCACACTGGAGAGAAACCCTATGGATGTGATCAGTAAGGAAAAGCTTTCAGTCAATCAAATAATTTAGAAAATCACATGGTATTACACACTGGATTTAAGTTTCCGTGTGGTCAGTGTGATACATCTGATTAGTGTGTATAAAAACAGTATGATTATAGAGGACAAGAAACATCAGCACATTCATATAATAAAGTGTAGCATGATGATTTTTTTTAAAGCAATTGTTGGCAGAAAGTTCATATAAACATTGCACTCAGGTGTGTGAAATGTCTTTCAACAGGGTTGTGATTATCCTTCCATAAGGTGATCATTAACAGGTGATCATTATTCAACCCTTTTCTTTTTCTTTTTTTCAGCGCAGCTGAAAGAATTTTAAGCAGCTGAAAGACTGTTTTTCATCTCCATTTACATTCAAACTGCCTTGAAATAAAGCACAATCACAACCCTATTGAAAGTAATTGTAACACACCTGAGTGCTGCTCATTCCTTCAGTACAATAAAAGCCTGATAAGCAAACTAGTTGTCTCTAGTTGGCTAATCAAGTGCAAATGGTTTCCATTTGATGTGATGGTGGGCGGTGTATGGATCACTTGGTATGACCAGGACAGAATCATTTTGACCACATCCCCTATTTAAGGTGTTTTAATTATGTGTTTTATACTCAATGCTATTGCTTTCAGGCACCAAACAGAAACTCAACCTTGATGGAATCAAACTAACTAGATATCATTCACTTCCCCTTGGAGTTGTTCTGTGAACCATATTTTATTCTATCAACTTTTTTTTTCAGTTGAGGTAATCTGAGTCTGTTTCAACTACTCATGTGCATGAGTATGTTATTCAAATTATATATGTATTTACTCTGTTTGATTCCTGATCATTTTGTTCCAGGACCATTTGCTAATAATAATAAACAAGACTGTGATCACTGTATGTGTAATGTTTTGTCTAATCAATCATCAGCCAAGCTGGTTAAAATGCTAATAGGTCATTTGACCTATTAGCATTTTAACCAGCTTGTGGTTCTCTTCTCTAATTGTCTCCTTGATAGAGGGACACCCATTGGGGGCTATAAGTAGACCACCAATCTGCAAAGCATCACAACACCTGAAGACAGAGCACACAGAGGACACATTACAGTGTGTTATCCAGACAGAGGACACTGTACAGTTTTTTTTTATCCAGACAGAGGACACTTTACAGTTTGTTATCCAGACAGAGGACACCTTACAGTTTGTTATCCAGACAGAGGACATATTACAGTGTGTTATCCAGACAGTGGACACCTTACAGTTTGTTATCCGGACAGAGGACACTTTACAGTTTGTTACCCGGACAGAGGGCACCTTACAGATTGTCATCATGAACAGCAGTAATAGATTGAATTCAACCAGAGCATCATCACAGAGGCTAAAGCGTTCAGCCTCTGAAGACCAACCAGCTAAGCGTTGGGTGAGTTGGAAAAAAATATATACATATATTCAAGGACCCCCAGTTTGATAATGTATTAGTGTCTATGGACACATGTCATGATGTCACTACACTCCTCTGTGTTGATTAACTCTGAGACTGTACAAATGGACAAATAAACCTGTATGGGTACAATTTGTACACACAATTTGTACACTATCATAGTTACATACGCTTAACTATGGTGCATGTTAAGAACCATTAAACTACATAATACTAAATTATGTTGTCTATAATATACCATTTTCTATTTATAATTCAGGTTGCTGAGGAAATCACTTCTGCTATGATTTTGTGGGAGGATCTTCTCCAGGCTGAGAAGGCCAAGTTGGCGGTCATGCCGGAGCTGCAAGAGATGGAGAAACTATTTTCTATCACTTGGTATGACCAGGACAGAATCATTTTGACCACATCCCCTATTTAAGGTGTTTTAATTATGTGTTTTATACTCAATACTATTGCTTTCAGGCACCAAACAGAAACTAAACCTTGATGGAATCAAACTAACTAGATATCATTCACTTCCCCTTGGAGTTGTTCTGTGAACCATATTTTATTCTATCAACTTTTTTTTTCAGTTGAGGTAATCTGAGTCTGTTTCAACTACTCATGTGCATGAGTATGTTATTCAAATTATATATGTATTTACTCTGTTTGATTCCTGATCATTTTGTTCCAGGACCATTTGCTAATAATAATAAACAAGACTGTGATCACTGTATGTGTAATGTTTTGTCTAATCAATCATCAGCCAAGCTGGTTAAAATGCTAATAGGTCATTTGACCTATTAGCATTTTAACCAGCTTGTGGTTCTCTTCTCTAATTGGCTCCTTGATAGAGGGACACCCATTGGGGACTATAAGTAGACCACCAATCTGCAAAGCATCACAACACCTGAAGACAGAGCACACAGAGGACACATTACAGTGTGTTATCCAGACAGAGGACACTGTACTGTTTTTTTTTATCCAGACAGAGGACACTTTACAGTTTGTTATCCAGACAGAGGACACCTTACAGTTTGTTATCCAGACAGAGGACATATTACAGTGTGTTATCCAGACAGTGGACACCTTACAGTTTGTTATCCGGACAGAGGACACTTTACAGTTTGTTACCCGGACAGAGGGCACCTTACAGATTGTCATCATGAACAGCAGTAATAGATTGAATTCAACCAGAGCATCATCACAGAGGCTAAAGCGTTCAGCCTCTGAAGACCAACCAGCTAAGCGTTGGGTGAGTTGGACAAATATATATACATATATTCAAGGACCCCCAGTTTGATAATGTATTAGTGTCTATGGACACATGTCATGATGTCACTACACTCCTCTGTGTTGATTAACTCTGAGACTGTACAAATGGACAAATAAACCTGTATGGGTACAATTTGTACACACAATTTGTACACTATCATAGTTACATACGCTTAACTATGGTGCATGTTAAGAACCATTAAACTACATAATACTAAATTATGTTGTCTATAATATACCATTTTCTATTCATAATTCAGGTTGCTGAGGAAATCACTTCTGCTATGATTTTGTGGGAGGATCTTCTCCAGGCTGAGAAGGCCAAGTTGGCGGTCATGCCGGAGCTGCAAGAGATGGAGAAACTATTTTGGGCAGAACTAGATGAAATAGAGGAAATCAGCTGGACCAGGCCCACAACGACAGCATCATCACTGTGGCAAGAGCGTTCAGCCCGACATCCTGAAAAGCAACCACCAGCTAAGCTTTTGGTGAAAGGAAAAGTGGTGAGTTGAATTAGATCATACATTTTAAATTATTGAGATCATATTTTAATTATAACTAGTACAGTATTTATTTAATACTCTATTATTATAATATTGTAATCCACCAGAAATGTCCACGAGTACTCCAGCCTTAGACTTCAGTACAGTCCAGACATCAGCTAACCCTACTAGTGTTGACCTGTTTTCACCTTGAACCTTTGTTTTTACAGGCTAAGTTGACAGAGCAGCAAAAAAGGAAGAGAGACACAGAACAGGAGAGCCCGAGAGCCTTCAAGAAGCCCCTGGTGACACCATTCATCCAGAACGCTGATGTCCTGTCAGAATGCTGTCTCAGCCCCCAGATCTCTTCCTCAGTTCGGGAGAAACCTGTAGATGTTGCCCCAGAATGTGCAGAAGATCCAGGTCTGCTGATCAGCCTGAAAAGACCACCAGTTAAACATGCAGAGCAGGAGAGTCTGGGTGACTTCAATGAGCCTCTGGAGACACGATTTGTCCAGAATGCTGCTGTCCTGCCAGACTGCTGCATTGGCCCCCGGATCTCTTCCCCTGGACGGGAGACACTTTTAAGTGGTTCCTCAGATGCTCCAGACCTGCTGATCCACGGCCGCAGCGTGGCAGAGTACCAGCAGCTGTACCATTCAATGGTGGATGTCCTGATGACACGCAAAGAGCACATGAACAGGAGTAAGAAGATCAAGAAGCGACTGTGGGATGAACTTTCTGGTCCCCGCTTCCGTTCCACTGCACTGCCAGACACACACCAGCAGCCCACTGAGTCCTGCACTGGTTCAGTCTACACTGCACGCAAGGAGTTTAATTACTTACGGTTTTATAATTGAATTCAAACTTCTCAGAGAAGGAATATGGTAACATATATCAGGAGGCTCAAATATAGATTTTGATTTGATCTACATCTCTAAATAAGGCAAATCTCTGCGTATGCTTCATGTTATCTTGGGAGTGTCGAGTGTGAAGTTGGTCAGGAGATGCTTGAAGGAGGCCAGGACTGGGGTAGATGAGTCTAGATGAGTATGTACTTAACTCTTTAACTGCCAGAGTAATAGTGTGATGCTACTGCCAGCGAAAATGAGCGATTTTACTGACTGTTGAAAGGGCATGGAATATTATGTGTGATCGGCGTACTCACGGATATCGACTCAATACATGCACAGGGGGGGAAATAACATTCCGCTCGACGTCTGTCGTCCTCTGGCAGTGAAAGCATCATTCATAGAGTATATAACAGCGCCACCTGGTGGAAATCACTGAAAACACAAATCTTGTAATTCTCGTTAGTTGGCAGAATCCGACGAGAACTCTTGTCCGTGAAAAAGAGTTAATAACTAGTCGAACACCAATTTTTATGTTTGCTTTAATAATAAGTGGGTCAAATAAGACGTTCTTCTTCCTGTGCAATTCATACAACACCATATTTGTTTTAATGAAATGAGATTATGTGTTTATGGTTATACATGAAAGAATCATGAATTGTTGTGCAAAACTTTGAGTGGACCTGGATTAGTTTTCCTGCTGTAAAAGTTTGCTGGAATTGAATTGAATAAACTTGGCAGTTAAAGCACATTATTGTTTTTCATTTATTTCACCAGGTTAAAAAAAGGTGCACAAAAAAAGGAAATAAGATTAGATTCAGTCAATTAGATTAGGATATATTAAAATATCTACTCATTATATATATCTAATTTCAGTTTATCATATATAACTACATGTTTGTATTACAATCTACTACATATACCATTCTCAGTTTCTTCCATTAACAGCGTTCCATTTACTCATTAATCAATGGACAACACATTATTTCAGCTCGTTGCCTTCCTCCACTAATATAATCAGGGTAAAGACAAACTGATATTGAAAAAACAATGCAGTAGGATACACCACAGTTAAATTATGCATTCTAGATATCAACATTGCCTAAAAGTGTTTGCCTACAGAGCCCACCAGATGGCAGCAGTGCACTGTTGACACAGTATGTTAGATTGTGATTGGTGGAGAGATGATTCTATTGTTGTCGTTGGCCAATCGTTCAAAGCAGTTAGTGGCTCCACCCCAGACTCTCTAGTATAAAAAGAGTTGGTATAGGTCATTTGTTCCACAACTCCTCCAGGATATCAATCATTTCTGACTAGACCTGACTGTGGACTCCAGACTTCAGGTGAAGATGAACTCTCTCAACCTCAACTCTGCTGAACAGGAGGGAAACAAAGACCGTGGTATGTTACTTACTCTCCCTCCTTTTTCATGTCCTCCTGTTCTGACATATTGTTGTCATGTTTGTGTTGCTTTTCCTTTCAAGTAAGTATCTAACAAAGAGTCTCAATATTATGTTGTTTCATTGATATTTGACCTGTAGCTTTGATGTAGATTAGATTTAGATCACTTCTGTTTAGTCTCACAGTTCCTTCAACCACATATTCTCTGTATGATGCTAGGACTTATATATAGACCTATATATTTAGTCATGCAATAACTATTATGCAATAACAATAACTGTAATTGTCTTCCAAGTGGTCTTCTACTTTGCAATGTGCTGCATCATAATTTGGTGTGAGCTTGTAGAACGGTTATTTTATTTTAGCCACATGAAATATGAAAATATTTATTTGTATTAAGGTTTTGAATGTAATTGTTAGTTAAATACTTCACAACACAATATGGGGATTTAATTTATTTTATAAAACAATTTATAAAATGCACAACTCATTTGGAAGTTGTTAATTGTGAACAATAATTTTAAGTCTGTGAAGTACTGTACCTCTCACCTCCTTAATCCTTGTTTCCAATCCAGTGTTGCATCATCAGTCTGGCTTCCCTGTCCTACCAGAGGTGAATGAACAAAGAAGCTTGGCTAAGCAGAAACTCCACTGCTGTGATCAGTGTGGAAAACACTTCTCTAAAATGGCAACCCTTAAAAGCCACCAGAGAATTCACACTGGAGAAAAACCCTATGGGTGTGATCAGTGTGGACAACACTTCTCTCAAATGGCCAACCGTAAAAGCCACCAGAGAATTCACACTGGAGAAAAACCCTATGGGTGTGATCAGTGTGGACAACACTTCTCTCAAATGGTCAACCTTAAAAGCCACCAGAGAATTCACACTGGAGAGAAACCCTATGGGTGTGATCAGTGTGGAAAACACTTCTCTCAAATGTCCAGCCTTGAAAAACACAAGAGAATTCACACTGGAGAGAAACCATATGGATGTGTTCAGTGTGGACAGCACTTTTCAAACATGGCCCACCTTAAAAGCCACCAGAGAATTCACACTGGGGAGAAACCCCATGGGTGTAATCAGTGTGGACAACACTTCTCTGTTATGTCCAGCCTTAAACAACACAAGAGAATTCACACTGGAGAGAAACCCTATGGATGTGATCAGTGTGGACAACACTTCTCTGTTATGTCCAGTCTTAAAAGCCACCAGAGAATTCACACAGGAGAAAAACCCTATGGATGTGATCAGTGTGGACAACACTTCTCTGTTATGTCCAGCCTTAAAACACACAAGAGAATTCACACTGGAGAGAAACCCTATGGGTGTGATCAGTGTAGAAAGCACTTCTCTGACATATCCAGCCTTAGAAAACACAAGAGAATTCACACTGGAGAGTAACCCTATGGGTGTGATCAATGTGGACAACACTTTTCTCAAATGGCCCACCTTAAAAGCCACCAGAGAATCCACACTGGAGAGAAACCCTATGGATGTGATCAGTAAGGAAAAGCTTTCAGTCAATCAAATAATTTAGAAAATCACATGGTATTACACACTGGATTTAAGTTTCCGTGTGGTCAGTGTGATACATCTGATTAGTGTGTATAAAAACAGTATGATTATAGAGGACAAGAAACATCAGCACATTCATATAATAAAGTGTAGCATGATGATTTTTTTTAAAGCAATTGTTGGCAGAAAGTTCATATAAACATTGCACTCAGGTGTGTGAAATGTCTTTCAACAGGGTTGTGATTATCCTTCCATAAGGTGATCATTAACAGGTGATCATTATTCAACCCTTTTCTTTTTCTTTTTTTCAGCGCAGCTGAAAGAATTTTAAGCAGCTGAAAGACTGTTTTTCATCTCCATTTACATTCAAACTGCCTTGAAATAAAGCACAATCACAACCCTATTGAAAGTAATTGTAACACACCTGAGTGCTGCTCATTCCTTCAGTACAATAAAAGCCTGATAAGCAAACTAGTTGTCTCTAGTTGGCTAATCAAGTGCAAATGGTTTCCATTTGTTGTGATGGTGGGCGGTGTATGGATCACTTGGTATGACCAGGACAGAATCATTTTGACCACATCCCCTATTTAAGGTGTTTTAATTATGTGTTTTATACTCAATGCTATTGCTTTCAGGCACCAAACAGAAACTCAACCTTGATGGAATCAAACTAACTAGATATCATTCACTTCTCCTTGGAGTTGTTCTGTGAACCATATTTTATTCTATCAACTTTTTTTTTCAGTTGAGGTAATCTGAGTCTGTTTCAACTACTCATGTGCATGAGTATGTTATTCAAATTATATATGTATTTACTCTGTTTGATTCCTGATCATTTTGTTCCAGGACCATTTGCTAATAATAATAAACAAGACTGTGATCACTGTATGTGTAATGTTTTGTCTAATCAATCATCAGCCAAGCTGGTTAAAATGCTAATAGGTCATTTGACCTATTAGCATTTTAACCAGCTTGTGGTTCTCTTCTCTAATTGTCTCCTTGATAGAGGGACACCCATTGGGGGCTATAAGTAGACCACCAATCTGCAAAGCATCACAACACCTGAAGACAGAGCACACAGAGGACACATTACAGTGTGTTATCCAGACAGAGGACACTGTACAGTTTTTTTTTATCCAGACAGAGGACACTTTACAGTTTGTTATCCAGACAGAGGACACCTTACAGTTTGTTATCCAGACAGAGGACATATTACAGTGTGTTATCCAGACAGTGGACACCTTACAGTTTGTTATCCGGACAGAGGACACTTTACAGTTTGTTACCCGGACAGAGGGCACCTTACAGATTGTCATCATGAACAGCAGTAATAGATTGAATTCAACCAGAGCATCATCACAGAGGCTAAAGCGTTCAGCCTCTGAAGACCAACCAGCTAAGCGTTGGGTGAGTTGGAAAAAAATATATACATATATTCAAGGACCCCCAGTTTGATAATGTATTAGTGTCTATGGACACATGTCATGATGTCACTACACTCCTCTGTGTTGATTAACTCTGAGACTGTACAAATGGACAAATAAACCTGTATGGGTACAATTTGTACACACAATTTGTACACTATCATAGTTACATACGCTTAACTATGGTGCATGTTAAGAACCATTAAACTACATAATACTAAATTATGTTGTCTATAATATACCATTTTCTATTTATAATTCAGGTTGCTGAGGAAATCACTTCTGCTATGATTTTGTGGGAGGATCTTCTCCAGGCTGAGAAGGCCAAGTTGGCGGTCATGCCGGAGCTGCAAGAGATGGAGAAACTATTTTCTATCACTTGGTATGACCAGGACAGAATCATTTTGACCACATCCCCTATTTAAGGTGTTTTAATTATGTGTTTTATACTCAATACTATTGCTTTCAGGCACCAAACAGAAACTAAACCTTGATGGAATCAAACTAACTAGATATCATTCACTTCCCCTTGGAGTTGTTCTGTGAACCATATTTTATTGGTTTATTAGCTGCAAGAGATGGAGAAACTATTTTGGGCAGAACTAGATGAAATAGAGGAAATCAGCTGGACCAGGCCCACAACGACAGCATCATCACTGTGGCAAGAGCGTTCAGCCCGACATCCTGAAAAGCAACCACCAGCTAAGCTTTTGGTGAAAGGAAAAGTGGTGAGTTGAATTAGATCATACATTTTAAATTATTGAGATCATATTTTAATTATAACTAGTACAGTATTTATTTAATACTCTATTATTATAATATTGTAATCCACCAGAAATGTCCACGAGTACTCCAGCCTTAGACTTCAGTACAGTCCAGACATCAGCTAACCCTACTAGTGTTGACCTGTTTTCACCTTGAACCTTTGTTTTTACAGGCTAAGTTGACAGAGCAGCAAAAAAGGAAGAGAGACACAGAACAGGAGAGCCCGAGAGCCTTCAAGAAGCCCCTGGTGACACCATTCATCCAGAACGCTGATGTCCTGTCAGAATGCTGTCTCAGCCCCCAGATCTCTTCCTCAGTTCGGGAGAAACCTGTAGATGTTGCCCCAGAATGTGCAGAAGATCCAGGTCTGCTGATCAGCCTGAAAAGACCACCAGTTAAACATGCAGAGCAGGAGAGTCTGGGTGACTTCAATGAGCCTCTGGAGACACGATTTGTCCAGAATGCTGCTGTCCTGCCAGACTGCTGCATTGGCCCCCGGATCTCTTCCCCTGGACGGGAGACACTTTTAAGTGGTTCCTCAGATGCTCCAGACCTGCTGATCCACGGCCGCAGCGTGGCAGAGTACCAGCAGCTGTACCATTCAATGGTGGATGTCCTGATGACACGCAAAGAGCACATGAACAGGAGTAAGAAGATCAAGAAGCGACTGTGGGATGAACTTTCTGGTCCCCGCTTCCGTTCCACTGCACTGCCAGACACACACCAGCAGCCCACTGAGTCCTGCACTGGTTCAGTCTACACTGCACGCAAGGAGTTTAATTACTTACGGTTTTATAATTGAATTCAAACTTCTCAGAGAAGGAATATGGTAACATATATCAGGAGGCTCAAATATAGATTTTGATTTGATCTACATCTCTAAATAAGGCAAATCTCTGCGTATGCTTCACGTTATCTTGGGAGTGTCGAGTGTGAAGTTGGTCAGGAGATGCTTGAAGGAGGCCAGGACTGGGGTAGATGAGTCTAGATGAGTATGTACTTAACTCTTTAACTGCCAGAGTAATAGTGTGATGCTACTGCCAGCGAAAATGAGCGATTTTACTGACTGTTGAAAGGGCATGGAATATTATGTGTGATCGGCGTACTCACGGATATCGACTCAATACATGCACAGGGGGGGAAATAACATTCCGCTCGACGTCTGTCGTCCTCTGGCAGTGAAAGCATCATTCATAGAGTATATAACAGCGCCACCTGGTGGAAATCACTGAAAACACAAATCTTGTAATTCTCGTTAGTTGGCAGAATCCGACGAGAACTCTTGTCCGTGAAAAAGAGTTAATAACTAGTCGAACACCAATTTTTATGTTTGCTTTAATAATAAGTGGGTCAAATAAGACGTTCTTCTTCCTGTGCAATTCATACAACACCATATTTGTTTTAATGAAATGAGATTATGTGTTTATGGTTATACATGAAAGAATCATGAATTGTTGTGCAAAACTTTGAGTGGACCTGGATTAGTTTTCCTGCTGTAAAAGTTTGCTGGAATTGAATTGAATAAACTTGGCAGTTAAAGCACATTATTGTTTTTCATTTATTTCACCAGGTTAAAAAAAGGTGCACAAAAAAAGGAAATAAGATTAGATTCAGTCAATTAGATTAGGATATATTAAAATATCTACTCATTATATATATCTAATTTCAGTTTATCATATATAACTACATGTTTGTATTACAATCTACTACATATACCATTCTCAGTTTCTTCCATTAACAGCGTTCCATTTACTCATTAATCAATGGACAACACATTATTTCAGCTCGTTGCCTTCCTCCACTAATATAATCAGGGTAAAGACAAACTGATATTGAAAAAACAATGCAGTAGGATACACCACAGTTAAATTATGCATTCTAGATATCAACATTGCCTAAAAGTGTTTGCCTACAGAGCCCACCAGATGGCAGCAGTGCACTGTTGACACAGTATGTTAGATTGTGATTGGTGGAGAGATGATTCTATTGTTGTCGTTGGCCAATCGTTCAAAGCAGTTAGTGGCTCCACCCCAGACTCTCTAGTATAAAAAGAGTTGGTATAGGTCATTTGTTCCACAACTCCTCCAGGATATCAATCATTTCTGACTAGACCTGACTGTGGACTCCAGACTTCAGGTGAAGATGAACTCTCTCAACCTCAACTCTGCTGAACAGGAGGGAAACAAAGACCGTGGTATGTTACTTACTCTCCCTCCTTTTTCATGTCCTCCTGTTCTGACATATTGTTGTCATGTTTGTGTTGCTTTTCCTTTCAAGTAAGTATCTAACAAAGAGTCTCAATATTATGTTGTTTCATTGATATTTGACCTGTAGCTTTGATGTAGATTAGATTTAGATCACTTCTGTTTAGTCTCACAGTTCCTTCAACCACATATTCTCTGTATGATGCTAGGACTTATATATAGACCTATATATTTAGTCATGCAATAACTATTATGCAATAACAATAACTGTAATTGTCTTCCAAGTGGTCTTCTACTTTGCAATGTGCTGCATCATAATTTGGTGTGAGCTTGTAGAACGGTTATTTTATTTTAGCCACATGAAATATGAAAATATTTATTTGTATTAAGGTTTTGAATGTAATTGTTAGTTAAATACTTCACAACACAATATGGGGATTTAATTTATTTTATAAAACAATTTATAAAATGCACAACTCATTTGGAAGTTGTTAATTGTGAACAATAATTTTAAGTCTGTGAAGTACTGTACCTCTCACCTCCTTAATCCTTGTTTCCAATCCAGTGTTGCATCATCAGTCTGGCTTCCCTGTCCTACCAGAGGTGAATGAACAAAGAAGCTTGGCTAAGAAGAAACTCCGCTGCTGTGATCAGTGTGGAAAACACTTCTCTAAAATGGCAACCCTTAAAAGCCACCAGAGAATTCACACTGGAGAAAAACCCTATGGGTGTGATCAGTGTGGACAACACTTCTCTCAAATGGCCAACCTTAAAAGCCACCAGAGAATTCACACTGGAGAAAAACCCTATGGGTGTGATCAGTGTGGACAACACTTCTCTCAAATGGTCAACCTTAAAAGCCACCAGAGAATTCACACTGGAGAGAAACCCTATGGGTGTGATCAGTGTGGAAAACACTTCTCTCAAATGTCCAGCCTTGAAAAACACAAGAGAATTCACACTGGAGAGAAACCCTATGGATGTGATCAGTGTGGACAACACTTCTCTGTTATGTCCAGTCTTAAAAGCCACCAGAGAATTCACACATGAGAAAAACCCTATGGATGTGATCAGTGTGGACGACACTTCTCTGTTATGTCCAGCCTTAAAACACACAAGAGAATTCACACTGGAGAGAAACCCTATGGGTGTGATCAGTGTAGAAAACACTTCTCTGACATATCCAGCCTTAGAAAACACAAGAGAATTCACACTGGAGAGTAACCCTATGGGTGTGATCAATGTGGACAACACTTTTCTCAAATGTCTTGCCTTAAAATACATCAGAGAATTCACACTGGAGAGAAACCCTATTGATGTGATAAGTGTGGACAACACTACTCTCAAATGGCCCACATTAAAAGCCACCAGAGAATCCACACTGGAGAGAAACCCTATGGATGTGATCAGTGAGGAAAAGCTTTCAGTCAATCAAATAATTTAGAAAATCACATGGTATTACACACTGGATTTAAGTTTCCGTGTGGTCAGTGTGATACATCTGATTAGTGTGTATAACAACAGCATGATTATAGAGGACAAGAAACATCAGCACATTCATATAATAAAGTGTAGCATGAGGATTTTTTTAAAGCAACTGTTGGCAGGAAAGTTCATATAAACATTGCACTCAGGTGTGTGAAATGTCTTTCAACGGGGTTGTGATTATCCTTCCATAAGGTGATCATTAACAGGTGATCATTATTCAACCCTTTTCTTTTTCTTTTTTTTCAGTGCAGCTGAAAGAATTTTAAGCAGCTGAAAGAATGTTTTTCATCTCCATTTACATTCAAACTGCCTTGAAATAAAGCACAAAAGCAGTAATTGTAACACACCTGAGTGCTGCTCATTCCTTCAGTACAATAAAAGCCTGATAAGCAAAGCAAGCAAAGATTTGAATTACAAATGTCCGCTTAAAAATATGTATTCAAAGATTTTCAAAAATAGCAGATCTACAAGTATGTTGTATATCTGCTATTTTTGAATATCCATATATATATGTATTTGTTGCTGGAATTAATAAACATTATTCAATTAAGACACATTCTTGTTTGCCACTTATTTTACAAGGTGAACAATCTGCTTACAACAGCAGTTTAAGACCTAATGAAGAATGATAATGCTTTATAACAATAGTCCTAACACATTATAAAGCCTTTTATAATGACTTATAATTCCAATTATTATAATATTTCATAATTCAACCACTTTTAGTAACTTATAATGACACTATATCATATTATAACAGTGATTTGTCAATTCAATCATCAGCCATCATCATTTAACCTATTGGCCTTTTAACCAGGTGATAGAATGTGTCTTCCCTATTTACATTCAGAATATATAGGAATAAAGCACAATCACAACCCTATTGAAAGTAATTGCACACACCTGAGTGCTGCTCATTCCTTCAGTACAAGAGCTACACTATGTGAGGAGACTGTTCAATGAGCTCCATTATTTTCTAAATGAGAGTAAAATGTTCAGAGGTCAACATGACTTCAAAGTCTTCATAACACACAAGGACACATATCTGCAGTGTCCCTAAAATACACTGGAATAGTCATTTATCATTTGTCACTATTACTACTTTAACATTAACACATACATGTCCTTTACATTTAGCAAATGTTACTTGTTGGGGTCATTTCAATTGGTGGAAAGTTCAAACTCAATGTTGTGTGTGTATGTTGGCTAATCACATAAACATGGTTTGCCTACTCAAACCTTACACCACCTAACTATCATAACTATCTTCTCACTCACTGCTCAACAACCTCCTAACTCCTAACTGTGTAAACTCGTGATAATATAACATTAACACTTACTTGTCCTTGACATTCAGTAAATGTTACTTGTTGGGGTCATTTCAATTGGTAGAAAGTTCAAACTCCATGTTGTGTGTGTTCTGTTGATGGGGGGGGGGGGGGGTGGGTGTCTCTAGTTGGCTAGTCAAGTGCAAATGGTTTCCATTTGATGTGATGGTGGGCGGTGTATGGATCACTTGGTATGACCAGGACAGAATCATTTTGACCACATCCCCTATTTAAGGTGTTTTAATTATGTGTTTTATACTCAATACTATTGCTTTCAGGCACCAAACAGAAACTCAACCTTGATGGAATCAAACTAACTAGATATCATTCACTTCCCCTTGGAGTTGTTCTGTGAACCATATTTTATTCTATCAACTTTTTTTTCAGTTGAGGTAATCTGAGTCTGTTTCAACTACTCATGTGCATGAGTATGTTATTCAAATTATATATGTATTTACTCTGTTTGATTCCTGATCATTTTGTTCCAGGACCATTTGCTAATAATAATAAACAAGACTGTGATCACTGTATGTGTAATGTTTTGTCTAATCAATCATCAGCCAAGCTGGTTAAAATGCTAATAGGTCATTTGACCTATTAGCATTTTAACCAGCTTGTGGTTCTCTTCTCTAATTGGCTCCTTGATAGAGGGACACCCATTGGGGGCTATAAGTAGACCACCAATCTGCAAAGCATCACAACACCTGAAGACAGAGCACACAGAGGACACATTACAGTGTGTTATCCAGACAGAGGACACTGTACAGTTTTTTTTATCCAGACAGAGGACACTTTACAGTTTGTTATCCAGACAGAGGACACCTTACAGTTTGTTATCCAGACAGAGGACACATTACAGTGTGTTATCCAGACAGTGGACACCTTACAGTTTGTTATCCGGACAGAGGACACTTTACAGTTTGTTACCCGGACAGAGGGCACCTTACAGATTGTCATCATGAACAGCAGTAATAGATTGAATTCATCCAGAGCATCATCACAGAGGCTAAAGCGTTCAGCCTCTGAAGACCAACCAGCTAAGCGTTGGGTGAGTTGGAAAAATATATATACATATATTCAAGGACCCCCAGTTTGATAATGTATTAGTGTCTATGGACACATGTCATGATGTCACTACACTCCTCTGTGTTGATTAACTCTGAGACTGTACAAATGGACAAATAAACCTGTATGGGTACAATTTGTACACACAATTTGTACACTATCATAGTTACATACGCTTAACTATGGTGCATGTTAAGAACCATTAAACTACATAATACTAAATTATGTTGTCTATAATATACCATTTTCTATTCATAATTCAGTTTGCTGAGGAAATCACTTCTGCTATGATTTTGTGGGAGGATCTTCTCCAGGCTGAGAAGGCCAAGTTGGCGGTCATGCCGGAGCTGCAAGAGATGGAGAAACTATTTTCTATCACTTGGTATGACCAGGACATAATCATTTTGACCACATCCCCTATTTAAGGTGTTTTAATTATGTGTTTTATACTCAATACTATTGCTTTCAGGCACCAAACAGAAACTCAACCTTGATGGAATCAAACTAACTATATATCATTCACTTCCCCTTGGAGTTGTTCTGTGAACCATATTTTATTCTGTGCAAAAAGGTACTACGCACACCAAATCCTTATAGTGGTGCTGGCTCACGGCAGAAAAATCTAAAGGTGAATTTGTCAAAAGACAAAAAAGTGGCCGCACACACCGTTATAACCAAAGTGCCAATTTATTATAGGACGCAGAGTAAAAAATTACCAACGTTTCGGCACAAGTGCCTTCATCAGGGTATATGCAGAGCAACATTCAAAGTGACATTTAAATATGGTGCCTAAGGGTCATACAACCAATCACATTTGAACTTGAGGGACACGGGTTCGAATGGGCCAAGTCCCAGTGATGGGCCATCAGGATCAGGTGCGATTTCACATTCCTGAATAATTAAGTAGGGATTATACCACATGACTAACAACTCTACTGGTGAATGTCTGGAAGTTTTAGTTCCTTGCCCATTTTGACAAATAATTATGAGGTTTTGTTTAGCAAATGCATATATGTAATAAAGAAAATAGCAAATTACAGAGAAGAAAATCACTAGAATACAGAAACAAACTATGCAGTACACATTAATGTGGGGATTAGATACAGTCAAAACAATTAAAGAAATAAACAAATAACATGTCCTAAATTTTATTCATGTCCCCTATATAATTCTGAGCCTCTGAAGTGAGAATAGGTCACCTGCGGATCAGAGGGGGGAAAAGAAGTCATAGGGTTAAAAGGGTATTATACAAAAATGTTTTAATTTTTATAAAAATGATTTAAGATCAAAATCTATATTTAGACCAAACGGGGTAAGGGTTTTAAGGGTCTGAATCCAAAAAGCCTCGCGTTTTAAAAGTAATTGGTCCATCTCTCCCCCTCTTCTTGGTACCGGGACTTTTTCTATTCCAATGTAGTGTAAAGAAGCGACAGAGTGGTTGGATTCCACAAAGTGAGCGGCAACAGGGTAATTCATGTTCTTACATCTAATGGTGCTGCGGTGCTCTGCTATACGAGCCTTAAGTTCTCGTGTAGTCATTCCCACATATGCTTTGCCACACGGGCATGTGAGTAGGTAAATGACGGCTTTTGTGGTACACGTAATTACACCTCTGATAGGGATACTTTTACCTGAATGTGGGTGCTTAAACTTGTGGCATTTGTAAGTACTATTACATTGTGCACAGGAGCCGCATTTATAATTGCCATTAGGAATGGGTGTCAATAAACGTTGAGTGGGGGGTACAACAGGGGGTAAATCAGACTTGACCAAATGGTTTCTGAGATTCTGACCACGGGAAAATACAATTAATGGAGGCTTGGAAAAGGTATTGTTTAGCTGTGTGTCAGATCTCAGGATATGCCAGTGTTTATGGATAATCTGCTTGAACTGTTCAGCTACTTTAGAGTAGCCAGTTGAGAAGATGGTGGATTGTTCTTTATTTTTTGACCGTCTCTGAAATAATTGAGACCTAGGTTTTAGATCAATCTTGTGTGAGGCATTGTTGATTTGGGTATTGGAATAGCCCCGTTCCTTAAATTTAGCCTGCATATCTGTCAGGTGGCGATCTAAATCAGCGGGTTTGCTGCAAATACGCTTAACTCTGCAAAATTGGCTATAAGGTAAACTGTTTTTTAGAGGCAGAGGATGACAGCTATCTGCCCTTAGTAGACTATTTCGATCTGTGGGTTTTTTATAGAGGTCAGTATAAAGAACATCATCTTCTCCCCTGGTGATCAGCAAATCCAGAAAGTTCAAAGAGTGAAAATCAAAGGACATGGTAAATTTCAAATGATCTGAACATGAATTGACAAACAAGAAAAAGTTATTGAGTTGTTCTCTTGTGCCACGAAATAAAAGAAAAACGTCATCAATGTATCTTTTCCAAAGAACAATATTGGACCAAAAGGGGTTGTGGATAGAATTTAGAATTTTGGTTTTCTCTAGGAACCCAACATACAGGCCTGCATAATTAGGAGCCATAGGGGAACCCATGGCTACTCCCCTCTTCTGTAGAAAATAGTCGTCTTGGAACAAAAAATAATTATGCGTAAGCACTAGTTCAGCCATTATGACAATACATTCATTAGAGGGTCTTGCCGTGGTAGGGCGCTCTAATAAAAAATGTTCCAGGGACTGGATGCCGCCTTCATGAGGTACATTAGTGTACAGCGACTCTACATCCAGTGTGACAAGAAAAGTATCGCTTGCTAATGGTTCGAGGGTTTCAACAATGGATATCATATGCCCTGTGTCTTTCACA
The DNA here is from genome assembly GCF_963454915.1 of Gymnoscopelus microlampas. NCBI lineage: Eukaryota > Metazoa > Chordata > Actinopteri > Myctophiformes > Myctophidae > Gymnoscopelus > Gymnoscopelus microlampas. The sequence goes on from NC_139940.1 coordinate 57,641,071, forward strand.
TAAGAGGGAAGACGTTCATTGAAAGGCTTAATAAAAAAATCTACAAATGAAGAAAGAGGAGATGTGACTGAGTCAATGCCCGATATAATAGGTCGACCAGGTTTTTTTTTTAAGTTTTTGTGAAGTTTGGGTAAAATGTAAAACACAGGTGTCTTAGGGTGCTGGTTATTGAGGAAATCAAACTCTTTTTTCGTAATATTATCAGACAGAAGAAAGGTTTTTAGTGTGTCATTTACTGTAGCCTTAAAGTTACCAATTGGGTTACTGGGAAGTTTAGCATAGGAAGTATCATCCAGTAATTGTCTATGGCATTCAGTGACATAATCAGATTTATTTAGTAAAACAACAGCGCCACCTTTATCAGCCTCCTTAATGACAATAGAATTATCAGACTTGAGATCAAGCAAGGCTTGCTTCTCGTCTTTGTTGAGATTACAATGAGATTTATGTTTATCTTTATCAAGCAAAGCTGACATCACCTCTTGTTCAACCAATCTACAATAGGTTTCTATAGACGAATTACGATTGATAGCAGGGATAAATGTGCTTTTATTTCTAAAAGGAGTAGACGTGGGAGTTACATTAGAATCAGGAGAAACCACATCGGAATTAGCATTAGGCATAAAGAATTCCCTTAGACGTATTTGTCTGAAGAATTTAAACAAATCTACTTTCACATCAAAGTCATTTGATTGAGTGGTAGGTACATAACTTAAGCCTTTGCTAAGTAATGACAAGTGAGCGTGGCTCAACTCCTTACTTGACAGATTTACGACATTCAGTCCTGTAGGGACCTGCTGTATGAGCGGGTCTGAGCTGGTCTCCGGCGGGAGAACCCGTCCGTGTTTCTGGCCCCGCCTGGTCCGTCGTTTCGGCCGTAGTCGCCGCGTCCGCGGTGATTGCTGGTTCTGTTGTATAAAAAAGGAGTGCTGGCGTTGGATGAGGAGGCGCTGCTATCGGACATCTGGTCGGAGAACTGCTGGCGGCGTTGGACATGCTGAGGAGGTCTTGCAGCTTGTCTGGATCGGTGTGGTGCTGGGGCGGGTACAGCTGCATCTTGGGATTCTGCCACCCTCCAGAAGTAGACTGTTTCTTCCGTCTTGTCTTTTTTATCTTTGTTAAACTTTTTTATTTTTCTGTCTTTGATTTCAACAGATAGTTTATCGGACACCTCCTGGTGTATTTTCAAGACATTGTTGAATTTTAAATCATCATTGATTGCTCTTTGTAGCTCAATCCGAGTCTCGGTCATGGTTTGTTCAAGTTCTGAGTAATCTTTTTTTAGCTGATCGATCACTGCGGTCATCAGATCAATAGAGCATTTATTAAGAATGGCACACCAGCGTTCACAGAAGTCCTCAGTGCGTTTACCCAAGGAGGGTTCTATCTGCCATCTCAGGCCCTTGGGAATGACGCCTTGTCGTTCGTAATCACTGAGTGTCAATATATGTAAGTGCGTTCTTATTTTCTTTTTTGAAAGATTTAAAAGTTCTTTGGAAAGATCTAGTTCACCGCTTGGTAGGTCAAAGAGGGACTCGGTGCCGATGATTCTCTCGCGGTCCCGTTGACTGAATTCAAGCAGTTGAGGTTTGGTTCTTCTCTGCTATTATCTCTGCTGGTTTCGTCCGATGGCATCTTAAAGGTTATATGGTGAGGGTGCTGTAGACAGGAATCAAACACTGTGCAAAAAGGTACTACGCACACCAAATCCTTATAGTGGTGCTGGCTCACGGCAGAAAAATCTAAAGGTGAATTTGTCAAAAGACAAAAAAGTGGCCGCACACACCGTTATAACCAAAGTGCCAATTTATTATAGGACGCAGAGTAAAAAATTACCAACGTTTCGGCACAAGTGCCTTCATCAGGGTATATGCAGAGCAACATTCAAAGTGACATTTAAATATGGTGCCTAAGGGTCATACAACCAATCACATTTGAACTTGAGGGACACGGGTTCGAATGGGCCAAGTCCCAGTGATGGGCCATCAGGATCAGGTGCGATTTCACATTCCTGAATAATTAAGTAGGGATTATACCACATGACTAACAACTCTACTGGTGAATGTCTGGAAGTTTTAGTTCCTTGCCCATTTTGACAAATAATTATGAGGTTTTGTTTAGCAAATGCATATATGTAATAAAGAAAATAGCAAATTACAGAGAAGAAAATCACTAGAATACAGAAACAAACTATGCAGTACACATTAATGTGGGGATTAGATACAGTCAAAAAAATTTAAGAAATAAACAAATAACATGTCCTAAATTTTATTCATGTCCCCTATATAATTCTGAGCCTCTGAAGTGAGAATAGGTCACCTGCGGATCAGAGGGGGGAAAAGAAGTCATAGGGTTAAAAGGGTATTATACAAAAATGTTTTAATTTTTATAAAAATGATTTAAGATCAAAATCTATATTTAGACCAAACGGGGTAAGGGTTTTAAGGGTCTGAATCCAAAAAGCCTCGCGTTTTAAAAGTAATTGGTCCATCTCTCCCCCTCTTCTTGGTACCGGGACTTTTTCTATTCCAATGTAGTGTAAAGAAGCGACAGAGTGGTTGGATTCCACAAAGTGAGCGGCAACAGGGTAATTCATGTTCTTACATCTAATGGTGCTGCGGTGCTCTGCTATACGAGCCTTAAGTTCTCGTGTAGTCATTCCCACATATGCTTTGCCACACGGGCATGTGAGTAGGTAAATGACGGCTTTTGTGGTACACGTAATTACACCTCTGATAGGGATACTTTTACCTGAATGTGGGTGCTTAAACTTGTGGCATTTGTAAGTACTATTACATTGTGCACAGGAGCCGCATTTATAATTGCCATTAGGAATGGGTGTCAATAAACGTTGAGTGGGGGGTACAACAGGGGGTAAATCAGACTTGACCAAATGGTTTCTGAGATTCTGACCACGGGAAAATACAATTAATGGAGGCTTGGAAAAGGTATTGTTTAGCTGTGTGTCAGATCTCAGGATATGCCAGTGTTTATGGATAATCTGCTTGAACTGTTCAGCTACTTTAGAGTAGCCAGTTGAGAAGATGGTGGATTGTTCTTTATTTTTTGACCGTCTCTGAAATAATTGAGACCTAGGTTTTAGATCAATCTTGTGTGAGGCATTGTTGATTTGGGTATTGGAATAGCCCCGTTCCTTAAATTTAGCCTGCATATCTGTCAGGTGGCGATCTAAATCAGCGGGTTTGCTGCAAATACGCTTAACTCTGCAAAATTGGCTATAAGGTAAACTGTTTTTTAGAGGCAGAGGATGACAGCTATCTGCCCTTAGTAGACTATTTCGATCTGTGGGTTTTTTATAGAGGTCAGTATAAAGAACATCATCTTCTCCCCTGGTGATCAGCAAATCCAGAAAGTTCAAAGAGTGAAAATCAAAGGACATGGTAAATTTCAAATGATCTGAACATGAAAAGCCGTCATTTACCTACTCACATGCCCGTGTGGCAAAGCATATGTGGGAATGACTACACGAGAACTTAAGGCTCGTATAGCAGAGCACCGCAGCACCATTAGATGTAAGAACATGAATTACCCTGTTGCCGCTCACTTTGTGGAATCCAACCACTCTGTCGCTTCTTTACACTACATTGGAATAGAAAAAGTCCCGGTACCAAGAAGAGGGGGAGAGATGGACCAATTACTTTTAAAACGCGAGGCTTTTTGGATTCAGACCCTTAAAACCCTTACCCCGTTTGGTCTAAATATAGATTTTGATCTTAAATCATTTTTATAAAAATTAAAACATTTTTGTATAATACCCTTTTAACCCTATGACTTCTTTTCCCCCCTCTGATCCGCAGGTGACCTATTCTCACTTCAGAGGCTCAGAATTATATAGGGGACATGAATAAAATTTAGGACATGTTATTTGTTTATTTCTTTAATTTTTTTGACTGTATCTAATCCCCACATTAATGTGTACTGCATAGTTTGTTTCTGTATTCTAGTGATTTTCTTCTCTGTAATTTGCTATTTTCTTTATTACATATATGCATTTGCTAAACAAAACCTCATAATTATTTGTCAAAATGGGCAAGGAACTAAAACTTCCAGACATTCACCAGTAGAGTTGTTAGTCATGTGGTATAATCCCTACTTAATTATTCAGGAATGTGAAATCGCACCTGATCCTGATGGCCCATCACTGGGACTTGGCCCATTCGAACCCGTGTCCCTCAAGTTCAAATGTGATTGGTTGTATGACCCTTAGGCACCATATTTAAATGTCACTTTGAATGTTGCTCTGCATATACCCTGATGAAGGCACTTGTGCCGAAACGTTGGTAATTTTTTACTCTGCGTCCTATAATAAATTGGCACTTTGGTTATAACGGTGTGTGCGGCTGTGACAAGGGTGAAATGAGGGGTTCTTAAAACTTTTGTAATTTGTTTTTATTGGTGCTTAATGTGTATGATTGCCTCATTTAACCCCACCATCTTATTATTTTTGTACCAATTATTATTACGCACTGTATTGTTTATAATTGTTTTCCCCATGATCCCCTGGTCACATGTATTGAGAGACATTGAGTGGTAGAGCGGCAGTCACGCGGTCACGCCCAAGGCCACGGTCATGGCCAATGTCCCCAGACAGACTGTCACCACGGACAAATGAAAGAAGAGGGAGGTGTGGTTTGGCAGGTACAAAAGCGGAGGCGGGACCGTTTGAAAGGAAGAACAGAGCACCCAAGTGACAGAGGCGTCAGTGAGGAGAAGGACAGCAGAGGGGAAGGTTGTGCCGAGACACGGAGTAGAGGAGTGCATAGATGAAGTAGACATACCAGCCACCTAGGAGTTTGGAAGCCGAGGTGTGCCTACATTCAAAGGAGAAACCAAGAGGAGAAAGCGATCGAACCGAAGGGGAGGAAGAGGCGAGTGAGACCAGACCATATGAGAGACGAGTGAGACCAGACCATATAAGGAGCGCTGAGACTGGAAAGTGGCGATAACGTTGCATACGCAACCAACTCAGCGCCAGGTGTAAAAACCTGGCTGGCGAGTGAGTATTCGAACAAGCAACGTTGAATCCCTGTATAACCACTGCCTGAGACAACGCAAATGTATCGTGTAAATGCACAGTGAACTGGTCTAGATCTCTATAATTGCAGGCGGAGAGAAAGAAGAGAGAAGACGAAGACGACTGGCCTCAAACCCTTTCCCATCTTACCCCCATATATGGACATGCAGCATTACCCCTGAACAAACCGTGTTGAGTATCTTGAAGCACTTTATTGGCACAGCACTTTACTTGAAAAGTATTTGTTGCACAGAAACCCCCCATGCTAAGGAACCCTTGTGATTAAGCCCCGCGTAATTTGCACAACTTTATAATTTATTTTATAGTTGTTGTGTAGATTAATTGTGTTTTGTATGTTTATATAGGTTTTATTAGTATAGTGTTTATTTGATTGTTTTTAAGGCACAGAAGCCAATGTATTAGGGACCCAATAAATATGACTTACTTTTTTTGATACACTGTATTCGTGTCCAGTTTCTTAAAGGGATATTCTCATGCCAGTGTTGTATTCTCAAAACCAAAAGTATTGAAACTTACCAGTTAACCTCGAACCTGTGAAAGCCTGAAGAAGAAGTTAAAGTGTATTCAAAGGGGACTTCCCTCTATAACAAAAGTGGCGTAGTCGACAAACAATTAGTTCAGATAGGACTCACAGTAATTACGCACCCAGCACTTTATTGTGCATTTATATTTTATTGTTGTGAGTTTTATTCTGGATTATTTATTAAAGGAGAAGAGTGCAATAGTACAAACAAATTGCAAGTCAAATGTGATACAATTTCGGCCCTGTTCACATATTTGGCGTTGGCGGCAGGACTGGTTGAGAACAAACACATGAGAATACCCTTAAAAGAAACTGTACTGTTTTGTTGTTTTTGTTGCTTTTTGTTTTTTGCTTTACGGATTCAGAATGATGATGATGGCGGTGTATCCCGGTGCCCCATGGTTACCCACCTTTGGTGGAACAGAAGGCGAGAGTAAATATAGGGAATGGAAAGACCAGATTAGAGGATTATTAAGTACCCAGGAACTACCAGAAATCAGGAAAGTTGCTATTATAATTAAAACGCTAACCAACGAAGCTAAACGGCAGATTAGTGTGGTTGAGGAGGGCGAACGCGACACAGTGGCAAAAGTTTTTAAATACTTAGATGCTGTATATAAAGAAACTGTCTCTGTCGCAGAAATGCGCTCACTATTCTATCGGTGCGCACAGCGCGCAGGAGAGAATGTACAAACTTACACCCTGAGACTTAAAGAGCTGTTTTGTGGGCTGCGGCAGCACGACCCAAGCACCGCTCCCTCCGAAGCCATTCTTCGTGATCAGTTTGTTATGGGTTTAGCTGAGGGCCCCCTGGGCCAAGCCTTAAAAATATATGCTCGACGACACCCAGATGAAGATTTTGCTGCTTTACGCGAAGAAGCCTACCTGTTAGCTGCTGAACATGGAACTACTGAAATAACGTGCCACGCTGTTAATCCTATTTCTGTCCCCTACCCTTCTCAGGACCCTACTTGGAGAGAAAAATTAAAACAGGAAATCATGGACGACGTAAAAACTCAAATGCAAGGATTCACGCAGGAACTCATGAAGGAAATCAGACCGCTCCTCCGCACTGGCACCAATGACGCACGAGCGCGCACTCCACCGCCACCTGAGCGACGGTATACGGCCTCTCAGCGCTACGAATGGGATGAAGGAGGTAGGCCGATATGTAGCCAGTGTAGACAGGCGGGTCATATAGCGAGATTCTGTAGATCCGACCGAAGTCAGTTAAACTAGTACGCCCTGTCGCCGAGGTCCGGGGGGCAGAGGTGCAACGTTCACAAAAAAAGTTAAGGGCCAATGAAGTGTTTGTGGGGGAATGTCCGACAATTGGGATAACAATGGGGGGAGTCCAAATGAGGGGTTTATTAGATACGGGGTCTCAAGTCACATTGATGCAGCAGAGTTTGTTTAACGAAAAGTTCTCGCAAGATAAAATGGAAAATGGGCCTCTGGTGTTTAGCCTACGGGCAGCAAACGGCCTTGATCTACCCTATTCTGGCTATGCCATATTCGATTTAGAATTAGAAGGACTGAAAATACCGGGAAGAGGAATCGTAATTGTAAAAGATGAACATTGTATTGAGCCGCTGATCATTGGGATGAACGTAGTCCACGCAGTGTGGCATGCATTATTTAAACTCTCTGGGAGGTCTGTGTTTCCATGCCAACAGGAGAGGACACCATGGAAAAAAGCATTCGCCGCCTGTAGGAGAGTGGAGGCAGTGACCCACGAAGACGGAGCATTGGGCTATGTGTGGCCTGTCGGCCGACGGAGAATCCGAGTCCCCGCCCGCAGTGAGTTAGTAGTATGGGGCCGTGCCTGGAAAGGTCCAAATGGAGCCGAATACGAGGCCCTGATGGAGGCCATGCCGGAAGGAACTGATCTGGGAGTGGCCCGAGCGTTGGTCACCGTGCGTAATGGCCGAGTCCCCGTGCGCATCTGCAACCCCCACGCGTATAGCGTGACCGTGGGCAGACATCAAAAGTTAGGGAAGCTATATCCAGTGGAGGAGGCCGACGTCCGTGGACGACGAGACCTGAACCTGTCCCTAGGAACCGACGGAGCCGTGGAAGTGTCCCTGGTGAGCATCGAAGACGAGGGACCCGTGAAGACCTTACCTGAGGAGATGGAGGCGTTGACCCGGCGAGATGACCTACCTGACCAGCAGAGAGAAGAGCTGCATGCGATGATGTGTAAATGGAAGAAGGTGTTTGCAGTCCATAATGAAGATTTTGGGCAGACGGACGTGGTGCAACACCAAATACCAACTGGAGACGCGGCACCCATCCGCGAGAGGCACCGACCGCTGCCGCCCTCCATGTATAGAGAAATGAAGACCTTATTGAGTGACATGCTGGACAAGGGAGTGATAAAAGAGAGTTGCAGTCCCTGGGCAGCGCCCATTGTCCTGGTGAAGAAGAAAGATGGCAGCTGGCGTTTCTGTGTCGACTACCGTAAACTGAATGCCGTGACGCACAAAGATGCCTTCCCTTTACCTCGGATTGAAGAGACTTTAACAAGCCTGACCAAGGCTCAGTGGTTCTCCACACTCGACCTGGCCAGCGGTTATTGGCAGGTGGGTATGGACCCTCGGGATCGAGAAAAGACAGCGTTTACCACCCCTTTAGGACTGTTCGAGTTCCAACGTATGCCGTTCGGTTTATGTAACGCCCCCGCGACCTTCCAAAGATTAATGCAGCGATGCTTGAGTGGCCAGGTGACAGAGTCATTATTAGTGTACCTCGATGACATTATTGTATATTCACCTGACTTTTCCTCTCACATGCAGCACCTTGACCAGGTTTTCGAGCGGCTGTGGAGACACGGATTGAAACTGCGCCTCGATAAATGCAAGCTTCTCCAACCGGAGGTAAAGTTCTTGGGCCACGTTGTAGACAAAGAGGGAGTGCGCCCGGACCCTGAAAAGTTGGCTGCGGTAAGAGACTGGAACCCACCCTCGACTGTCCGCGAGGTCCGCGCTTTTCTAGGTCTGGCTGGTTATTATCGCCGCTTCGTGTCCTCATTTGCTGCCATAGCTAGGCCGTTAAATAGTTTGTTGATCGGAGTCCCGAATGATGTGAAGTCCCATCAGTGTAAAATAGAGTGGTCCCCTGAATGCCAAAACTCGTTTGATGCTCTTAAAACTGCCCTTACGCAGGCTCCAATACTGGCTTATGCAGATTATGACCGACCGTTTGTAGTGTATACTGATGCGAGTGGCCGCGGGCTCGGCGCCGTTCTGGCACAGGTCCAAGATGGCCAGGAGCGAGTAATCGCCTACGCCAGCCGAAGTCTACACCCTACCGAACAAAATGATGCAAATTATAGCTCCTTTAAATTAGAACTCTTGGCACTTAAATGGGCAGTGACCGAAAAATTTAAAGATTACTTAACTGGCGCTCATTTTACGATTTATACAGATAACAATCCTGTTGCGCATCTTCAAACAGCTCGACTAGGCGCGGTGGAACAGCGCTGGGCAGCCCAGCTAGCATCATTCACCTATGATATAAAGTACCGACCTGGAAAAAGCAATGCGAACGCAGATGCCCTGTCTAGGTTCCCTGTTCAACCTGTAGGAGTGGCCGTAGTGGAGTTGGCACCGGTGGAGAGAGAGGACGGGTGGGCTGGAGCTGAGTGGCGGGGAACACAGGATCGAGATCCGGACATCCAGATGGTGAAGAGTTGCGTAGAGCGGAGGAAACTGCCTACCCTTATGGAGAAGAGGAGTTGGTCACGGGAAGCCAGGCAAATGTTACGACAGTGGGACCGGTTGCGCATCAGAGACAATGTGTTGTATAGGCAAGTGATTGATCAGCATACACAAGAATGTTACTTACAGCTTGTTTGTCCAGGGGCGCGACGAGAGGAGGTGTGGAAAGGACTCCATGAGGCCTCGGCACACGCCGGAGTGGACCGGACTTTGGCGCAGCTTCGGCGCCGGTTCTACTGGCCGGGCATGGAGGGGGCGGTGCGACAGTTCCAGCGAGGTTGTGTTGCCTGCAGCCTACTGAAAGACAGGATAGAGCCCAGGGCCCCCTTACAGCCATTCGAAGTATCGTATCCTATGGAGGTAGTGGCTATTGATTTTCTCACATTAGGTAGGCCGAATGACGCATGGCAGAATATTCTTGTAGCAACCGATTTATTCACCAGGTACAGTTGGGCTATTCCAACGCGTGACCAAACTGCGCCCACGACTGTCCGTGCGCTTTGGACACATATTATTCAGCCATTCGGTTGCCCGGCTCGTTTCCATTCGGACCGAGGCCCGAATTTTGAATCCGAATTAATGCAGCAATTGTGTCATACATACGGTATTACTAAGAGTCGCACCACCCCTTACCACCCAGCTGGTAATGGGGGGGTGGAGAGGTTTAATCAAACACTGTTAAACATGTTGCGCTCTCTAGATACTGATCGCCAAGGCAGATGGAATGAACACTTACCTGAGTTAGTACACGCTTATAACAATACTGAACATGGTGCGACAGGTTATGCGCCTGCGTACTTAATGTTTGGTCGCCACCTGAGGCGTCCGGTAGATGTAGCATTAGGAGTACCGTTGTCACAAAATCGAATGGGAGTGGGAGATTGGGTGCAAGATCACCAGAAACGAATGGCCACCGCGTATAGGACAGCCGAGAAAAAAATGGTGCATATAGCAGGACAGCGTAAACAGGTCTATGACCGCCGAGCCGGTATGCCACCATTGTTACCTGGAGAGAGGGTGTGGGTACGAAACCGGAACCGACAGGGACAAGGTAAACTGGGCCCATGGTGGGACCCAGAACCTTTTGTGGTATTGGAGAGGGTGGGGGATGCGGGCCTAGTATACAGGATCCGACCTGAAAAAGGAGGGCGAGATAGAACGATCCATAGGAATGCATTAAAAGTGTGTATAGCCCCCAGGTCACCGATGGAGAGCCCCGAACCTGCCCCAGTAGCCGAACCGGTGGGACCAATATGGCCGCCTTATGTAGGGTTTTTCCCCGGTCCTAGGGAACCTGAAGGTCCGCGGCGCTCTGGAAGAGCGAACCAAGGACAGCCACCTGAGAGGTACGGGCATGACGTTTAGAACCAGTTGCCAGGGACTGCCAACGAAAAAGTAGGGGGGAATGTGACAAGGGTGAAATGAGGGGTTCTTAAAACTTTTGTAATTTGTTTTTATTGGTGCTTAATGTGTATGATTGCCTCATTTAACCCCACCATCTTATTATTTTTGTACCAATTATTATTACGCACTGTATTGTTTATAATTGTTTTCCCCATGATCCCCTGGTCACATGTATTGAGAGACATTGAGTGGTAGAGCGGCAGTCACGCGGTCACGCCCAAGGCCACGGTCATGGCCAATGTCCCCAGACAGACTGTCACCACGGACAAATGAAAGAAGAGGGAGGTGTGGTTTGGCAGGTACAAAAGCGGAGGCGGGACCGTTTGAAAGGAAGAACAGAGCACCCAAGTGACAGAGGCGTCAGTGAGGAGAAGGACAGCAGAGGGGAAGGTTGTGCCGAGACACGGAGTAGAGGAGTGCATAGATGAAGTAGACATACCAGCCACCTAGGAGTTTGGAAGCCGAGGTGTGCCTACATTCAAAGGAGAAACCAAGAGGAGAAAGCGATCGAACCGAAGGGGAGGAAGAGGCGAGTGAGACCAGACCATATGAGAGACGAGTGAGACCAGACCATATAAGGAGCGCTGAGACTGGAAAGTGGCGATAACGTTGCATACGCAACCAACTCAGCGCCAGGTGTAAAAACCTGGCTGGCGAGTGAGTATTCGAACAAGCAACGTTGAATCCCTGTATAACCACTGCCTGAGACAACGCAAATGTATCGTGTAAATGCACAGTGAACTGGTCTAGATCTCTATAATTGCAGGCGGAGAGAAAGAAGAGAGAAGACGAAGACGACTGGCCTCAAACCCTTTCCCATCTTACCCCCATATATGGACATGCAGCATTACCCCTGAACAAACCGTGTTGAGTATCTTGAAGCACTTTATTGGCACAGCACTTTACTTGAAAAGTATTTGTTGCACAGAAACCCCCCATGCTAAGGAACCCTTGTGATTAAGCCCCGCGTAATTTGCACAACTTTATAATTTATTTTATAGTTGTTGTGTAGATTAATTGTGTTTTGTATGTTTATATAGGTTTTATTAGTATAGTGTTTATTTGATTGTTTTTAAGGCACAGAAGCCAATGTATTAGGGACCCAATAAATATGACTTACTTTTTTTGATACACTGTATTCGTGTCCAGTTTCTTAAAGGGATATTCTCATGCCAGTGTTGTATTCTCAAAACCAAAAGTATTGAAACTTACCAGTTAACCTCGAACCTGTGAAAGCCTGAAGAAGAAGTTAAAGTGTATTCAAAGGGGACTTCCCTCTATAACAAAAGTGGCGTAGTCGACAAACAATTAGTTCAGATAGGACTCACAGTAATTACGCACCCAGCACTTTATTGTGCATTTATATTTTATTGTTGTGAGTTTTATTCTGGATTATTTATTAAAGGAGAAGAGTGCAATAGTACAAACAAATTGCAAGTCAAATGTGATACAATTTCGGCCCTGTTCACACGGCCACTTTTTTGTCTTTTGACAAATTCACCTTTAGATTTTTCTGCCGTGAGCCAGCACCACTATAAGGATTTGGTGTGCGTAGTACCTTTTTGCACAGTGTTTGATTCCTGTCTACAGCACCCTCACCATATAACCTTTAAGATGCCATCGGACGAAACCAGCAGAGATAATAGCAGAGAAGAACCAAACCTCAACTGCTTTGAATTCAGTCAACGGGACCGCGAGAGAATCATCGGCACCGAGTCCCTCTTTGACCTACCAAGCGGTGAACTAGATCTTTCCAAAGAACTTTTAAATCTTTCAAAAAAGAAAATAAGAACGCACTTACATATATTGACACTCAGTGATTACGTACGACAAGGCGTCATTCCCAAGGGCCTGAGATGGCAGATAGAACCCTCCTTGGGTAAACGCACTGAGGACTTCTGTGAACGCTGGTGTGCCATTCTTAATAAATGCTCTATTGATCTGATGACCGCAGTGATCGATCAGCTAAAAAAAGATTACTCAGAACTTGAACAAACCATGACCGAGACTCGGATTGAGCTACAAAGAGCAATCAATGATGATTTAAAATTCAACAATGTCTTGAAAATACACCAGGAGGTGTCCGATAAACTATCTGTTGAAATCAAAGACAGAAAAATAAAAAAGTTTAACAAAGATAAAAAAGACAAGACGGAAGAAACAGTCTACTTCTGGAGGGTGGCAGAATCCCAAGATGCAGCTGTACCCGCCCCAGCACCACACCGATCCAGACAAGCTGCAAGACCTCCTCAGCATGTCCAACGCCGCCAGCAGTTCTCCGACCAGATGTCCGATAGCAGCGCCTCCTCATCCAACGCCAGCACTCCTTTTTTATACAACAGAACCAGCAATCACCGCGGACGCGGCGACTACGGCCGAAACGACGGACCAGGCGGGGCCAGAAACACGGACGGGTTCTCCCGCCGGAGACCAGCTCAGACCCGCTCATACAGCAGGTCCCTACAGGACTGAATGTCGTAAATCTGTCAAGTAAGGAGTTGAGCCACGCTCACTTGTCATTACTTAGCAAAGGCTTAAGTTATGTACCTACCACTCAATCAAATGACTTTGATGTGAAAGTAGATTTGTTTAAATTCTTCAGACAAATACGTCTAAGGGAATTCTTTATGCCTAATGCTAATTCCGATGTGGTTTCTCCTGATTCTAATGTAACTCCCACGTCTACTCCTTTTAGAAATAAAAGCACATTTATCCCTGCTATCAATCGTAATTCGTCTATAGAAACCTATTGTAGATTGGTTGAACAAGAGGTGATGTCAGCTTTGCTTGATAAAGATAAACATAAATCTCATTGTAATCTCAACAAAGACGAGAAGCAAGCCTTGCTTGATCTCAAGTCTGATAATTCTATTGTCATTAAGGAGGCTGATAAAGGTGGCGCTGTTGTTTTACTAAATAAATCTGATTATGTCACTGAATGCCATAGACAATTACTGGATGATACTTCCTATGCTAAACTTCCCAGTAACCCAATTGGTAACTTTAAGGCTACAGTAAATGACACACTAAAAACCTTTCTTCTGTCTGATAATATTACGAAAAAAGAGTTTGATTTCCTCAATAACCAGCACCCTAAGACACCTGTGTTTTACATTTTACCCAAACTTCACAAAAACTTTAAAAAAAACCCTGGTCGACCTATTATATCGGGCATTGACTCAGTCACATCTCCTCTTTCTTCATTTGTAGATTTTTTTATTAAGCCTTTCAATGAACGTCTTCCCTCTTATGTGAAAGACACAGGGCATATGATATCCATTGTTGAAACCCTCGAACCATTAGCAAGCGATACTTTTCTTGTCACACTGGATGTAGAGTCGCTGTACACTAATGTACCTCATGAAGGCGGCATCCAGTCCCTGGAACATTTTTTATTAGAGCGCCCTACCACGGCAAGACCCTCTAATGAATGTATTGTCATAATGGCTGAACTAGTGCTTACGCATAATTATTTTTTGTTCCAAGACGACTATTTTCTACAGAAGAGGGGAGTAGCCATGGGTTCCCCTATGGCTCCTAATTATGCAGGCCTGTATGTTGGGTTCCTAGAGAAAACCAAAATTCTAAATTCTATCCACAACCCCTTTTGGTCCAATATTGTTCTTTGGAAAAGATACATTGATGACGTTTTTCTTTTATTTCGTGGCACAAGAGAACAACTCAATAACTTTTTCTTGTTTGTCAATTCATGTTCAGATCATTTGAAATTTACCATGTCCTTTGATTTTCACTCTTTGAACTTTCTGGATTTGCTGATCACCAGGGGAGAAGATGATGTTCTTTATACTGACCTCTATAAAAAACCCACAGATCGAAATAGTCTACTAAGGGCAGATAGCTGTCATCCTCTGCCTCTAAAAAACAGTTTACCTTATAGCCAATTTTGCAGAGTTAAGCGTATTTGCAGCAAACCCGCTGATTTAGATCGCCACCTGACAGATATGCAGGCTAAATTTAAGGAACGGGGCTATTCCAATACCCAAATCAACAATGCCTCACACAAGATTGATCTAAAACCTAGGTCTCAATTATTTCAGAGACGGTCAAAAAATAAAGAACAATCCACCATCTTCTCAACTGGCTACTCTAAAGTAGCTGAACAGTTCAAGCAGATTATCCATAAACACTGGCATATCCTGAGATCTGACACACAGCTAAACAATACCTTTTCCAAGCCTCCATTAATTGTATTTTCCCGTGGTCAGAATCTCAGAAACCATTTGGTCAAGTCTGATTTACCCCCTGTTGTACCCCCCACTCAACGTTTATTGACACCCATTCCTAATGGCAATTATAAATGCGGCTCCTGTGCACAATGTAATAGTACTTACAAATGCCACAAGTTTAAGCACCCACATTCAGGTAAAAGTATCCCTATCAGAGGTGTAATTACGTGTACCACAAAAGCCGTCATTTACCTACTCACATGCCCGTGTGGCAAAGCATATGTGGGAATGACTACACGAGAACTTAAGGCTCGTATAGCAGAGCACCGCAGCACCATTAGATGTAAGAACATGAATTACCCTGTTGCCGCTCACTTTGTGGAATCCAACCACTCTGTCGCTTCTTTACACTACATTGGAATAGAAAAAGTCCCGGTACCAAGAAGAGGGGGAGAGATGGACCAATTACTTTTAAAACGCGAGGCTTTTTGGATTCAGACCCTTAAAACCCTTACCCTGTTTGGTCTAAATATAGATTTTGATCTTAAATCATTTTTTATAAAAATTAAAACATTTTTGTATAATACCCTTTTAACCCTATGACTTCTTTTCCCCCCTCTGATCCGCAGGTGACCTATTCTCACTTCAGAGGCTCAGAATTATATAGGGGACATGAATAAAATTTAGGACATGTTATTTGTTTATTTCTTTAATTTTTTTGACTGTATCTAATCCCCACATTAATGTGTACTGCATAGTTTGTTTCTGTATTCTAGTGATTTTCTTCTCTGTAATTTGCTATTTTCTTTATTACATATATGCATTTGCTAAACAAAACCTCATAATTATTTGTCAAAATGGGCAAGGAACTAAAACTTCCAGACATTCACCAGTAGAGTTGTTAGTCATGTGGTATAATCCCTACTTAATTATTCAGGAATGTGAAATCGCACCTGATCCTGATGGCCCATCACTGGGACTTGGCCCATTCGAACCCGTGTCCCTCAAGTTCAAATGTGATTGGTTGTATGACCCTTAGGCACCATATTTAAATGTCACTTTGAATGTTGCTCTGCATATACCCTGATGAAGGCACTTGTGCCGAAACGTTGGTAATTTTTTACTCTGCGTCCTATAATAAATTGGCACTTTGGTTATAACGGTGTGTGCGGCCACTTTTTTGTCTTTTGACAAATTCACCTTTCCATATTTTATTCTATCAACTTTTTTTTTCAGTTGAGGTAATCTGAGTCTGTTTCAACTACTCATGTGCATGAGTATGTTATTCAAATTATATATGTATTTACTCTGTTTGATTCCTGATCATTTTGTTCCAGGACCATCTTGCTACCATAATTGGCAGCCACAGACATGGAGTGTACACGAGTGTATGACCTCAATGGCCAAGCAGACACATGGCCCAACTAACTCCACATTTTCCCCCAAAATTCCTCAATATTCTGCCTGTCAAACCAGCTGCTTCGCATCCCATCACTGTACTTGCAGGATGTACAATTAATATCAAACGCATTATGCTCCAATACTTATGCAAATCACTTCGCCACCTCAAAATTCACGTCCGGGTGTTTCTTTTTACCAGCCAATCATCATGCACCTTCGTTGCCGAGCCCCAACAGCGCACCTCCCCCACACAGCACAAAGAACGACACAACAGATCTACAAGCTAACAACGCCTTGCGCGTCTACGTGTTGTTGCCTTGCAAATCCACAAGTGACCACCCTTTCACGTTGCCACGTCCGTTGCCACGTCGCGCTGACGTACGCTAAACAAGCGCTGCCGTGCGCACTATGCGAACGAGCCCAAAGGCGCGCAAAAATAAGCCGACCATTGCTTAGACACAAAGTCAGACCTGGCAACGCAGCCTACGCCAATCATGTGTGAGAGATCTACAAGCTATGGGGTAGAGACGCCGTGTGCCATGCACCGTATCTTAGCAACAACGAAAGCGCTCACTCTCATTGGTCCTGTCACGCTAAGAGCAGTTTCCAGACAATGGCATCGCAGAGAGCTTGCTGTAGTGTTCACATATATCTATGGCTCTAGCCATCAGTCAGTCGCGACGACGGACAGGGCGCTGTGATAGTTGCCATGTAGCTAACGCTAACGTGGTTGTCATACCTGCAGCGGCTGTGCAATCACTTTGTCAACAATATTCGTGTGGTGAATGTTATTATTGCTGCTCCGTCAGTCCATTGCAGATGATGTATGTTGTGGTATGTAACGTAATGGCAGGACCGCCCCGTGCAACGCACGTTTAGGCTGCATTATGTTGTAATTTCAGATAATTTCGGTCCGACTAGGGCAGTGGCTATCCCCCGCCCCCCCCCCCCCCCCCTACATCATATTTGAACTGGGGACTCCCCCAATTTTGTTTGACTCCGTTCCACAAGTCAACATTGCGAAAATAGCAGATCTACAAGCTCACAACCCTCACGTTGAGAGGCGTTGTGAGCTTGCAGATCGGCTATTTTCAAGATGTTTGCCTCTTTCTTATATTATTTGACAATGTGCCCAATGTTTTATAGTATAGTTTGTTGACTACTTTTGTTGCAGTAATGGTCTTTTCCTTTACTTTAGCTTTTTAATTGTCTCCGCCAGGCCGAAAGGCATGGCGCCAGAGTATGTTTTACCCCCTGTCCGTCCGTCTGTGGATAGCTAATCTCCCGCATCGTTGGCTTGATCGCAGCGAATCTGCCCCCATTTCTTACACGCCGTCTCCGTTTGTAGGTGTGTGTGTGTGTGTGTGTGTGCGCGCGCACACGCCAATTACTTCAACGCGCGTGTGTGTGTGTGTGTGTGTGTGTGTGCGTGTGCAGTGCTGTGCGTCTTCTGCTTATTAAAAGACGCATCCAACTCACCATTCGTGTGTCCACATGCACTGTTGTGCAAACACACAAAAACAGCCGCCATCTCCACACACATTCCTTGTGTGTGTGTGTGTGTGTGTGTGTGTGTGTGTGTGTGTACGCGCGCACACACGCGCGTCGCAAAAACACACAAACGGCCGCCATTTTGACCAGATTATACAGGGTCACACATTTCCGTATAACACCCGCCACCAAAAGGATGTATGATGATTCATTGTATTATTATTTGATTATTAGATAATGATTACACATGCCCCATGAATATTATAAGATCATATATCTTAATCACATATTATAATCATATGATATAATTAATCATCATAACTTATTAATAATCATAATAAAATAACAATATTAAATAACAATATATTGCCCATTTTCCCCCAGCCATTTCGCCATTTATATATGTATATATATATAGAGAGACAGATAGATAGAGATAGATAGATAGATAGATAGATAGATAGATATCCAGAAAAGTGCAGTACTTGAGCACATGTAGTTATTTACTCACCTCTGTAATTTAATTCATGACTCCCAGGATCCATTCTCTTTTGGACTCCTCTTAGGACATGCTTATGTCTCCTACAGACTACGATAGGCTACTTTACAGGTCACACTTGGACCATTGATAGGCAGGAGTAGCCAGCTTTAGCTTTGTAAAAGGTGTGAATGGGCCAGCCAATGTATCACTTCAGTAACGTCACTGGCGGCCGGCGGCTGTGTCTATTGTTGTCGGAGCAGAATTCATTTTCCTGGCAAATCTTCACTGACCGGGCCATGGCCCCACTAGCCCTCATGACGCTACGCCAGTGATCGGCGCTGCCAAGTGGTCTCTACGTGGGCGTGGGCGCTACGTGGGCGTGGGCGCTACGTGGGCGTGGGCGCTACGTGGGCGTGGGCGCTACGTGGGTGTGGACGCTACGTGGGCGTGGGCGCTAGATGTGAGGCCGGCGCAGCCGGCCGAACTTCTAGTTATAATAATAAACAAGACTGTGATCACTGTATGTGTAATGTTTTGTCTAATCAATCATCAGCCAAGCTGGTTAAAATGCTAATAGGTCATTTGACCTATTAGCATTTTAACCAGCTTGTGGTTCTCTTCTCTAATTGGCTCCTTGATAGAGGGACACCCATTGGGGGCTATAAGTAGACCACCAATCTGCAAAGCATCACAACACCTGAAGACAGAGCACACAGAGGACACATTACAGTGTGTTATCCAGACAGAGGACACTGTACAGTTTTTTTTTATCCAGACAGAGGACACTTTACAGTTTGTTATCCAGACAGAGGACACCTTACAGTTTGTTATCCAGACAGAGGACATATTACAGTGTGTTATCCAGACAGTGGACACCTTACAGTTTGTTACCCGGAGAGAGGGCACCTTACAGATTGTCATCATGAACAGCAGTAATAGATTGAATTCAACCAGAGCATCATCACATAGGCTAAAGCGTTCAGCCTCTGAAGACCAACCAGCTAAGCGTTGGGTGAGTTGGAAAAAAATATATACATATATTCAAGGACCCCCAGTTTGATAATGTATTAGTGTCTATGGACACATGTCATGATGTCACTACACTCCTCTGTGTTGATTAACTCTGAGACTGTACAAATTGACAAATAAACCTGTATGGGTACAATTTGTACACACAATTTGTACACTATCATAGTTACATACGCTTAACTATGGTGCATGTTAAGAACCATTAAACTACATAATACTAAATTATGTTGTCTATAATATACCATTTTCTATTCATAATTCAGGTTGCTGAGGAAATCACTTCTGCTATGATTTTGTGGGAGGATCTTCTCCAGGCTGAGAAGGCCAAGTTGGCGGTCATGCCGGAGCTGCAAGAGATGGAGAAACTATTTTGGGCAGAACTAGATGAAATCAGCTGGACCAGGCCCACAACGACAGCATCATCACTGGCAAGAGCGTTCAGCCCGACATCCTGAAAAGCAACCACCAGCTAAGCTTTTGGTGAAAGGAAAAGTGGTGAGTTGAATTAGATCATACATTTTAAATTATTGAGATCATATTTTAATTATAACTAGTACAGTATTTATTTAATACTCTATTATTATAATATTGTAATCCACCAGAAATGTCCACGAGTACTCCAGCCTTAGACTTCAGTACAGTCCAGACATCAGCTAAGCCTACTAGTGTTGACCTGTTTTCACCTTGAACCTTTGTTTTTACAGGCTAAGTTGACAGAGCAGCAAAAAAGGAAGAGAGACACAGAACAGGAGAGCCCGAGAGCCTTCAAGAAGCCCCTGGTGACACCATTCATCCAGAATGCTGCTGTCCTGTCAGAATGCTGTCTCAGCCCCCAGATCTCTTCCTCAGTTCGGGAGAAACCTGTAGATGTTGCCCCAGAATGTGCAGAAGATCCAGGTCTGCTGATCAGCCTGAAAAGACCACCAGTTAAACATGCAGAGCAGGAGAGTCTGGGTGACTTCAATGAGCCTCTGGAGACACGATTCGTCCAGAATGCTGCTGTCCTGCCAGACTGCTGCATTGGCCCCCGGATCTCTTCCCCTGGACGGGAGACACTTTTAAGTGGTTCCTCAGATGCTCCAGACCTGCTGATCCACGGCCGCAGCGTGGCAGAGTACCAGCAGCTGTACCATTCAATGGTGGATGTCCTGATGACGCGCAAAGCACATGAACAGGAGTAAGAAGATCAAGAAGCGACTGTAGGATGAACTTTCTGGTCCCCGCTTCCGTTCCACTGCACTGCCAGACACACACCAGCAGCCCACTGAGTCCTGCACTGGTTCAGTCTACACTGCACGCAAGGAGTTTAATTACTTACGGTTTTATAATTGAATTCAAACTTCTCAGAGAAGGAATATGGTAACATATATCAGGAAGCTCAAATATAGATTTTGATTTGATCTACATCTCTAAATAAGGCAAATCTCTGCGTATGCTTCACGTTATCTTGGGAGTGTCGAGTGTGAAGTTGGTCAGATCAGATGTAGCTTGAGCTGTCAGTCCGTCTGTCTCATAGACTGGAGATGCTTGAAGGAGGCCAGGACTGGGGTAGATGAGTCTAGATGAGTATGTACTTAACTCTTTAACTGCCAGAGTAATAGTGTGATGCTACTGCCAGCGAAAATGAGCGATTTTACTGACTGTTGAAAGGGCATGGAATATTATGTGTGATCGTCGTACTCACGGATATCGACTCAATACATGCACAGGGGGGGAAATAACATTCCGCTCGACGTCTGTCGTCCTCTGGCAGTGAAAGCATCATTCATAGAGTATATAACAGCGCCACCTGGTGGAAAATCACTGAAAACACAAATCTTGTAATTCTCGTTAGTTGGCAGAATCCGACAAGAACTCTTGTCCGTGAAAAAGAGTTAATAACTAGTCGAACACCAATTTTTATGTTTGCTTTAATAATAAGTGGGTCAAATAAGACGTTCTTCTTCCTGTGCAATTCATACAACACCATATTTGTTTTAATGAAATGAGATTATGTGTTTATGGTTATACATGAAAGAATCATGAATTGTTGTGCAAAACTTTGAGTGGACCTGGCTTAGTTTTCCTGCTGTAAAAGTTTGCTGGAATTGAATTGAATAAACTTGGCAGTTAAAACACATTATTGTTTTTCATTTATTTCACCAGGTTAAAAAAGGTGCACAAAAAAGGGAAATAAGATTAGATTCAGTCAATTAGATTAGGATATATTAAAATATCTACTCATTATATATATCTAATTTCAGTTTATCATATATAACTACATGTTTGTATTACAATCTACTACATATACCATTCTCAGTTTCTTCCATTAACAGCGTTCCATTTACTCATTACTCAATGGACAACACATTATTTCAGCTCGTTGCCTTCCTCCACTAATATAATCAGGGTAAAGACAAACTGATATTGAAAAAACAATGCAGTAGGATACACCACAGTTAAATTATGCATTCTAGATATCAACATTGCCTAAAAGTGTTTGCCTACAGAGCCCACCAGATGGCAGCAGTGCACTGTTGACACAGTATGTTAGATTGTAATTGGTGGAGAGATGATTCTATTGTTGTCGTTGGCCAATCGTTCAAAGCAGTTAGTGGCTCCACCCCAGACTCTCTAGTATAAAAAGAGTTGGTATAGGTCATTTGTTCCACAAATCCTCCAGGATATCAATCATTTCTGACTAGACCTGACTGTGGACTCCAGACTTCAGGTGAAGATGAACTCTCTCAACCTCAACTCTGCTGAACAGGAGGGAAACAAAGACCGTGGTATGTTACTTACTCTCCCTCCTTTTTCATGTCCTCCTGTTCTGACATATTGTTGTCATGTTTGTGTTGCTTTTCCTTTCAAGTAAGTATCTAACAAAGAGTCTCAATATTATGTTGTTTCATTGATATTTGACCTGTAGCTTTGATGTAGATTAGATTTAGATCACTTCTGTTTAGTCTCACAGTTCCTTCAACCACATATTCTCTGTATGATGCTAGGACTTATATATAGACCTATATATTTAGTCATGCAATAACTATTATGCAATAACAATAACTGTAATTGTCTTCCAAGTGGTCTTCTACTTTGCAATGTGCTGCATCATAATTTGGTGTGAGCTTGTAGAACGGTTATTTTATTTTAGCCACATGAAATATGAAAATATTTATTTGTATTAAGGTTTTGAATGTAATTGTTAGTTAAATACTTCACAACACAATATGGGGATTTAATTTATTTTATAAAACAATTTATAAAATGCACAACTCATTTGGAAGTTGTTAATTGTGAACAATAATTTTAAGTCTGTGAAGTACTGTACCTCTCACCTCCTTAATCCTTGTTTCCAATCCAGTGTTGCATCATCAGTCTGGCTTCCCTGTCCTACCAGAGGTGAATGAACAAAGAAGCTTGGCTAAGCAGAAACTCCGCTGCTGTGATCAGTGTGGAAAACACTTCTCTAAAATGGCAACCCTTAAAAGCCACCAGAGAATTCACACTGGAGAAAAACCCTATGGGTGTGATCAGTGTGGACAACACTTCTCTCAAATGGCCAACCTTAAAAGCCACCAGAGAATTCACACTGGAGAAAAACCCTATGGGTGTGATCAGTGTGGACAACACTTCTCTCAAATGGTCAACCTTAAAAGCCACCAGAGAATTCACACTGGAGAGAAACCCTATGGGTGTGATCAGTGTGGAAAACACTTCTCTCAAATGTCCAGCCTTGAAAAACACAAGAGAATTCACACTGGAGAGAAACCCTATGGATGTGATCAGTGTGGACAACACTTCTCTGTTATGTCCAGTCTTAAAAGCCACCAGAGAATTCACACATGAGAAAAACCCTATGGATGTGATCAGTGTGGACGACACTTCTCTGTTATGTCCAGCCTTAAAACACACAAGAGAATTCACACTGGAGAGAAACCCTATGGGTGTGATCAGTGTAGAAAACACTTCTCTGACATATCCAGCCTTAGAAAACACAAGAGAATTCACACTGGAGAGTAACCCTATGGGTGTGATCAATGTGGACAACACTTTTCTCAAATGTCTTGCCTTAAAATACATCAGAGAATTCACACTGGAGAGAAACCCTATTGATGTGATAAGTGTGGACAACACTACTCTCAAATGGCCCACCTTAAAAGCCACCAGAGAATCCACACTGGAGAGAAACCCTATGGATGTGATCAGTGAGGAAAAGCTTTCAGTCAATCAAATAATTTAGAAAATCACATGGTATTACACACTGGATTTAAGTTTCCGTGTGGTCAGTGTGATACATCTGATTAGTGTGTATAACAACAGCATGATTATAGAGGACAAGAAACATCAGCACATTCATATAATAAAGTGTAGCATGAGGATTTTTTTAAAGCAACTGTTGGCAGGAAAGTTCATATAAACATTGCACTCAGGTGTGTGAAATGTCTTTCAACGGGGTTGTGATTATCCTTCCATAAGGTGATCATTAACAGGTGATCATTATTCAACCCTTTTCTTTTTCTTTTTTTTCAGTGCAGCTGAAAGAATTTTAAGCAGCTGAAAGAATGTTTTTCATCTCCATTTACATTCAAACTGCCTTGAAATAAAGCACAAAAGCAGTAATTGTAACACACCTGAGTGCTGCTCATTCCTTCAGTACAATAAAAGCCTGATAAGCAAAGCAAGCAAAGATTTGAATTACAAATGTCCGCTTAAAAATATGTATTCAAAGATTTTCAAAAATAGCAGATCTACAAGTATGTTGTATATCTGCTATTTTTGAATATCCATATATATGTATTTGTTGCTGGAATTAATAAACATTATTCAATTAAGACACATTCTTGTTTGCCACTTATTTTACAAGGTGAACAATCTGCTTACAACAGCAGTTTAAGACCTAATGAAGAATGATAATGCTTTATAACAATAGTCCTAACACATTATAAAGCCTTTTATAATGACTTATAATTCCAATTATTATAATATTTCATAATTCAACCACTTTTAGTAAATTATAATGACACTATATCATATTATAACAGTGATTTGTCAATTCAATCATCAGCCATCATCATTTAACCTATTGGCCCTATTGAAAGTAATTGCACACACCTGAGTGCTGCTCATTCCTTCAGTACAAGAGCTACACTATGTGAGGAGACTGTTCAATGAGCTCCATTATTTTCTAAATGAGAGTAAAATGTTCAGAGGTCAACATGACTTCAAAGTCTTCATAACACACAAGGACACATATCTGCAGTGTCCCTAAAATACACTGGAATAGTCATTTATCATTTGTCACTATTACTACTTTAACATTAACACATACATGTCCTTTACATTTAGCAAATGTTACTTGTTGGGGTCATTTCAATTGGTGGAAAGTTCAAACTCAATGTTGTGTGTGTATGTTGGCTAATCACATAAACATGGTTTGCCTACTCAAACCTTACACCACCTAACTATCATAACTATCTTCTCACTCACTGCTCAACAACCTCCTAACTCCTAACTGTGTAAACTCGTGATAATATAACATTAACACTTACTTGTCCTTGACATTCAGTAAATGTTACTTGTTGGGGTCATTTCAATTGGTAGAAAGTTCAAACTCCATGTTGTGTGTGTTGATGGGGGGGGGGGGGGGGGGGTGGGTGTCTCTAGTTGACTAATCAAGTGCAAATGGTTTCCATTTGATGTGATGGTGGGCGGTGTATGGATCACTTGGTATGACCAGGACAGAATCATTTTGACCACATCCCCTATTTAAGGTGTTTTAATTATGTGTTTTATACTCAATACTATTGCTTTCAGGCACCAAACAGAAACTCAACCTTGATGGAATCAAACTAACTAGATATCATTCACTTCCCCTTGGAGTTGTTCTGTGAACCATATTTTATTCTATCAACTTTTTTTTCAGTTGAGGTAATTTGAGTCTGTTTCAACTACTCATGTGCATGAGTATGTTATTCAAATTATATATGTATTTACTCTGTTTGATTCCTGATCATTTTGTTCCAGGACCATTTGCTAATAATAATAAACAAGACTGTGATCACTGTATGTGTAATGTTTTGTCTAATCAATCATCAGCCAAGCTGGTTAAAATGCTAATAGGTCATTTGACCTATTAGCATTTTAACCAGCTTGTGGTTCTCTTCTCTAATTGGCTCCTTGATAGAGGGACACCCATTGGGGGCTATAAGTAGACCACCAATCTGCAAAGCATCACAACACCTGAAGACAGAGCACACAGAGGACACATTACAGTGTGTTATCCAGACAGAGGACACTGTACAGTTTTTTTTATCCAGACAGAGGACACTTTACAGTTTGTTATCCAGACAGAGGACACCTTACAGTTTGTTATCCAGACAGAGGACACATTACAGTGTGTTATCCAGACAGTGGACACCTTACAGTTTGTTATCCGGACAGAGGACACTTTACAGTTTGTTACCCGGACAGAGGGCACCTTACAGATTGTCATCATGAACAGCAGTAATAGATTGAATTCATCCAGAGCATCATCACAGAGGCTAAAGCGTTCAGCCTCTGAAGACCAACCAGCTAAGCGTTGGGTGAGTTGGAAAAATATATATACATATATTCAAGGACCCCCAGTTTGATAATGTATTAGTGTCTATGGACACATGTCATGATGTCACTACACTCCTCTGTGTTGATTAACTCTGAGACTGTACAAATGGACAAATAAACCTGTATGGGTACAATTTGTACACACAATTTGTACACTATCATAGTTACATACGCTTAACTATGGTGCATGTTAAGAACCATTAAACTACATAATACTAAATTATGTTGTCTATAATATACCATTTTCTATTCATAATTCAGTTTGCTGAGGAAATCACTTCTGCTATGATTTTGTGGGAGGATCTTCTCCAGGCTGAGAAGGCCAAGTTGGCGGTCATGCCGGAGCTGCAAGAGATGGAGAAACTATTTTCTATCACTTGGTATGACCAGGACATAATCATTTTGACCACATCCCCTATTTAAGGTGTTTTAATTATGTGTTTTATACTCAATACTATTGCTTTCAGGCACCAAACAGAAACTCAACCTTGATGGAATCAAACTAACTATATATCATTCACTTCCCCTTGGAGTTGTTCTGTGAACCATATTTTATTCTATCAACTTTTTTTTTCAGTTGAGGTAATCTGAGTCTGTTTCAACTACTCATGTGCATGAGTATGTTATTCAAATTATATATGTATTTACTCTGTTTGATTCCTGATCATTTTGTTCCAGGACCATCTTGCTACCATAATTGGCAGCCACAGACATGGAGTGTACACGAGTGTATGACCTCAATGGCCAAGCAGACACATGGCCCAACTAACTCCACATTTTCCCCCAAAATTCCTCAATATTCTGCCTGTCAAACCAGCTGCTTCGCATCCCATCACTGTACTTGCAGGATGTACAATTAATATCAAACGCATTATGCTCCAATACTTATGCAAATCACTTCGCCACCTCAAAATTCACGTCCGGGTGTTTCTTTTTACCAGCCAATCATCATGCACCTTCGTTGCCGAGCCCCAACAGCGCACCTCCCCCACACAGCACAAAGAACGACACAACAGATCTACAAGCTAACAACGCCTTGCGCGTCTACGTGTTGTTGCCTTGCAAATCCACAAGTGACCACCCTTTCACGTTGCCACGTCCGTTGCCACGTCGCGCTGACGTACGCTAAACAAGCGCTGCCGTGCGCACTATGCGAACGAGCCCAAAGGCGCGCAAAAATAAGCCGACCATTGCTTAGACACAAAGTCAGACCTGGCAACGCAGCCTACGCCAATCATGTGTGAGAGATCTACAAGCTATGGGGTAGAGACGCCGTGTGCCATGCACCGTATCTTAGCAACAACGAAAGCGCTCACTCTCATTGGTCCTGTCACGCTAAGAGCAGTTTCCAGACAATGGCATCGCAGAGAGCTTGCTGTAGTGTTCACATATATCTATGGCTCTAGCCATCAGTCAGTCGCGACGACGGACAGGGCGCTGTGATAGTTGCCATGTAGCTAACGCTAACGTGGTTGTCATACCTGCAGCGGCTGTGCAATCACTTTGTCAACAATATTCGTGTGGTGAATGTTATTATTGCTGCTCCGTCAGTCCATTGCAGATGATGTATGTTGTGGTATGTAACGTAATGGCAGGACCGCCCCGTGCAACGCACGTTTAGGCTGCATTATGTTGTAATTTCAGATAATTTCGGTCCGACTAGGGCAGTGGCTATCCCCCGCCCCCCCCCCCCCCCCCTACATCATATTTGAACTGGGGACTCCCCCAATTTTGTTTGACTCCGTTCCACAAGTCAACATTGCGAAAATAGCAGATCTACAAGCTCACAACCCTCACGTTGAGAGGCGTTGTGAGCTTGCAGATCGGCTATTTTCAAGATGTTTGCCTCTTTCTTATATTATTTGACAATGTGCCCAATGTTTTATAGTATAGTTTGTTGACTACTTTTGTTGCAGTAATGGTCTTTTCCTTTACTTTAGCTTTTTAATTGTCTCCGCCAGGCCGAAAGGCATGGCGCCAGAGTATGTTTTACCCCCTGTCCGTCCGTCTGTGGATAGCTAATCTCCCGCATCGTTGGCTTGATCGCAGCGAATCTGCCCCCATTTCTTACACGCCGTCTCCGTTTGTAGGTGTGTGTGTGTGTGTGTGTGTGCGCGCGCACACGCCAATTACTTCAACGCGCGTGTGTGTGTGTGTGTGTGTGTGTGTGTGCGTGTGCAGTACTGTGCGTCTTCTGCTTATTAAAAGACGCATCCAACTCACCATTCGTGTGTCCACATGCACTGTTGTGCAAACACACAAAAACAGCCGCCATCTCCACACACATTCCTTGTGTGTGTGTGTGTGTGTGTGTGTGTGTGTGTGTGTACGCGCGCACACACGCGCGTCGCAAAAACACACAAACGGCCGCCATTTTGACCAGATTATACAGGGTCACACATTTCCGTATAACACCCGCCACCAAAAGGATGTATGATGATTCATTGTATTATTATTTGATTATTAGATAATGATTACACATGCCCCATGAATATTATAAGATCATATATCTTAATCACATATTATAATCATATGATATAATTAATCATCATAACTTATTAATAATCATAATAAAATAACAATATTAAATAACAATATATTGCCCATTTTCCCCCAGCCATTTCGCCATTTATATATGTATATATATATAGAGAGACAGATAGATAGAGATAGAGAGATAGACAGATAGATAGATAGATACATAGATAGATAGATAGATAGATAGATATCCAGAAAAGTGCAGTACTTGAGCACATGTAGTTATTTACTCACCTCTGTAATTTAATTCATGACTCCCAGGATCCATTCTCTTTTGGACTCCTCTTAGGACATGCTTATGTCTCCTACAGACTACGATAGGCTACTTTACAGGTCACACTTGGACCATTGATAGGCAGGAGTAGCCAGCTTTAGCTTTGTAAAAGGTGTGAATGGGCCAGCCAGTGTATCACTTCAGTAACGTCACTGGCGGCCGGCGGCTGTGTCTATTGTTGTCGGAGCAGAATTCATTTTCCTGGCAAATCTTCACTGACCGGGCCATGGCCCCACTAGCCCTCATGACGCTACGCCAGTGATCGGCGCTGCCAAGTGGTCTCTACGTGGGCGTGGGCGCTACGTGGGCGTGGGCGCTACGTGGGCGTGGGCGCTACGTGGGCGTGGGCGCTACGTGGGTGTGGACGCTACGTGGGCGTGGGCGCTAGATGTGAGGCCGGCGCAGCCGGCCGAACTTCTAGTTATAATAATAAACAAGACTGTGATCACTGTATGTGTAATGTTTTGTCTAATCAATCATCAGCCAAGCTGGTTAAAATGCTAATAGGTCATTTGACCTATTAGCATTTTAACCAGCTTGTGGTTCTCTTCTCTAATTGGCTCCTTGATAGAGGGACACCCATTGGGGGCTATAAGTAGACCACCAATCTGCAAAGCATCACAACACCTGAAGACAGAGCACACAGAGGACACATTACAGTGTGTTATCCAGACAGAGGACACTGTACAGTTTTTTTTTTATCCAGACAGAGGACACTTTACAGTTTGTTATCCAGACAGAGGACACCTTACAGTTTGTTATCCAGACAGAGGACATATTACAGTGTGTTATCCAGACAGTGGACACCTTACAGTTTGTTACCCGGAGAGAGGGCACCTTACAGATTGTCATCATGAACAGCAGTAATAGATTGAATTCAACCAGAGCATCATCACATAGGCTAAAGCGTTCAGCCTCTGAAGACCAACCAGCTAAGCGTTGGGTGAGTTGAAAAAAAATATATACATATATTCAAGGACCCCCAGTTTGATAATGTATTAGTGTCTATGGACACATGTCATGATGTCACTACACTCCTCTGTGTTGATTAACTCTGAGACTGTACAAATTGACAAATAAACCTGTATGGGTACAATTTGTACACACAATTTGTACACTATCATAGTTACATACGCTTAACTATGGTGCATGTTAAGAACCATTAAACTACATAATACTAAATTATGTTGTCTATAATATACCATTTTCTATTCATAATTCAGGTTGCTGAGGAAATCACTTCTGCTATGATTTTGTGGGAGGATCTTCTCCAGGCTGAGAAGGCCAAGTTGGCGGTCATGCCGGAGCTGCAAGAGATGGAGAAACTATTTTGGGCAGAACTAGATGAAATCAGCTGGACCAGGCCCACAACGACAGCATCATCACTGGCAAGAGCGTTCAGCCCGACATCCTGAAAAGCAACCACCAGCTAAGCTTTTGGTGAAAGGAAAAGTGGTGAGTTGAATTAGATCATACATTTTAAATTATTGAGATCATATTTTAATTATAACTAGTACAGTATTTATTTAATACTCTATTATTATAATATTGTAATCCACCAGAAATGTCCACGAGTACTCCAGCCTTAGACTTCAGTACAGTCCAGACATCAGCTAACCCTACTAGTGTTGACCTGTTTTCACCTTGAACCTTTGTTTTTACAGGCTAAGTTGACAGAGCAGCAAAAAAGGAAGAGAGACACAGAACAGGAGAGCCCGAGAGCCTTCAAGAAGCCCCTGGTGACACCATTCATCCAGAATGCTGCTGTCCTGTCAGAATGCTGTCTCAGCCCCCAGATCTCTTCCTCAGTTCGGGAGAAACCTGTAGATGTTGCCCCAGAATGTGCAGAAGATCCAGGTCTGCTGATCAGCCTGAAAAGACCACCAGTTAAACATGCAGAGCAGGAGAGTCTGGGTGACTTCAATGAGCCTCTGGAGACACGATTCGTCCAGAATGCTGCTGTCCTGCCAGACTGCTGCATTGGCCCCCGGATCTCTTCCCCTGGACGGGAGACACTTTTAAGTGGTTCCTCAGATGCTCCAGACCTGCTGATCCACGGCCGCAGCGTGGCAGAGTACCAGCAGCTGTACCATTCAATGGTGGATGTCCTGATGACGCGCAAAGCACATGAACAGGAGTAAGAAGATCAAGAAGCGACTGTAGGATGAACTTTCTGGTCCCCGCTTCCGTTCCACTGCACTGCCAGACACACACCAGCAGCCCACTGAGTCCTGCACTGGTTCAGTCTACACTGCACGCAAGGAGTTTAATTACTTACGGTTTTATAATTGAATTCAAACTTCTCAGAGAAGGAATATGGTAACATATATCAGGAAGCTCAAATATAGATTTTGATTTGATCTACATCTCTAAATAAGGCAAATCTCTGCGTATGCTTCACGTTATCTTGGGAGTGTCGAGTGTGAAGTTGGTCAGATCAGATGTAGCTTGAGCTGTCAGTCCGTCTGTCTCATACACTGGAGATGCTTGAAGGAGGCCATGACTGGGGTAGATGAGTCTAGATGAGTATGCACTTAACTATTTAACTGCCAGAGTAATAGTGTAATAGTGTGATGCTACTGCCAGCAAAAATGAGCGATTTTACTGACCGTTGAAAGGGCATGGAATATTATGCGTGATCACCGTACTCACGGATATCGCCTCAATACATGCACAGGGGGAAAAATAACATTCCGCTCGCGGTAATCATTTGATTACAAGAGATCTACAAGTATGTTGTATATCTGCTATTTTTGAATATCCATATATATATATATATATATATATATATATATATATATATATATATATATATATATATATATATATATATATATATATATATATATATATTTGTTGTTGTTGCTGGAATTAATAAACATTATTCAATTAAGACACATTCTTGTTGTTATGTATTTTACCAGGTGAACAACCTGGTTACAACACAACATACTTATAGTTTAAGAACTAATGAAGCATGATCATGCTTTATAACAATAGTCATAACACATTATAAAGCCTTTTATAATGACTTATAATTCCAATTATTATAATATTTCATAATTTGACCACTTTTAGTAACTATAACAGTGATTTGTCAATTCAATCATCAGCCATCATCATTTAACCTATTAGCATTTTTTTTAACCATGTGATAGAATGTGTTTCTTCCCCATTTACATTCAAAATATATAGAAATAAAGCACAATCACAACCCTATTGGAAGTAATTGCACACACCTGAGTGCTGCTCATTCCTTCAGTACAATAGCTACACTATGTGAGGAGACTGTTCAATGAGCTCCATTATTTTCTAAATGAGAGTGAAATGTTCAGAGGTCAACATGACTTCAAAGTCTTCATAACACACAAGGACACATATCTGCAGTGTCCCTAAAATACACTGCAATAGTCATTTATCATTTATCACTATTACTACTTTAACATGAGCACTTACCTGTCCTTTACATTTAGCAAATGTTACTTGTTGGGGTCATTTCAATTGGTGGAAAGTTCAAACTCAATGTTGTGTGTGTATGTTGGCTAATCACATAAACATGGTTTGCCTACTCAAACTTTAAACCACCTAACTCTCATAACTATCTTCTCACCCACTGCTCAACAACCTCCTAACTCCTAACTGTGTAAACTCGTGATAATATAACATTAACACTTACTTGTCCTTGAAATTCAGTAAATGTTACTTGTTGGGGTCATTTCAATTCCATGTTGTGTGTGTTGAGGGGGGGATGGGGGTCTCTAGTTGGCTAATCAAATGCAAATGGTTTCCATTTGATGTGATGGTGGGCGGTGTATGGATCACTTGATATGACCAGGACAGAATAATTTTGACCACATCCCCTATTTAAGGTGTTTTAATTATGTGTTTTATACTCAATACTATTGCTTTCAGGCACCAAACAGAAACTCAACCTTGATGGAATCAAACTAACTAGATATCATTCACTTCTCCTTGGAGTTGTTCTGTGAACCATATTTTATTCTATCAACTTTTTTCAGTTGAGGTAATCTGAGTCTGTTTCAGCTTATCATGTGCATGAGTATGTTATTCAAATTATATATGTATTTACTAGTTGTTTGATTCCTGATCATTTTGTTCCAGGGCCATTTGCTAATAATAATAAACAAGTGTGACAAATACAGTGTATTTGTAATGTTTTGTCTAATCAATCATCAGCCAAGCTGGTTAAAATGCTAATAGGTCATTTGACCTATTAGCATTTTAACCAGCTTGTGGTTCTCTTCTCTAATTGGCTCCTTGATAGAGGGACACCCATTGGGGGCTATAAGTAGACCACCAATCTGCAAAGCATCACAACACCTGAAGACAGAGCACACAGAGGACACATTACAGTGTGTTATCCAGACAGAGGACACTGTACAGTTTTTTTTTTATCCAGACAGAGGACACTTTACAGTTTGTTATCCGGACAGAGGACACTTTACAGTGTGTTATCCAGACAGAGGACACCTTACAGTGTGTTATCAAGACAGAGGACACTTTACAGTGTGTTATCCAGACAGAGGACACCTTACAGTTTTTTATCCAGACAGAGGACACCTTACAGTTTGTTACCCGGACA
This sequence comes from Gymnoscopelus microlampas, assembly GCF_963454915.1. NCBI lineage: Eukaryota > Metazoa > Chordata > Actinopteri > Myctophiformes > Myctophidae > Gymnoscopelus > Gymnoscopelus microlampas. The sequence continues at coordinate 57,674,362 of NC_139940.1, forward strand.
GAGGACACCTTACAGTTTGTTACCCGGACAGAGGACACCTTACAGATTGTCATCATGAACAGCAGTAATAGATTGAATTCAACCAGAGCATCATCACAGAGGCTAAAGCGTTCAGCCTCTGAAGACCAACCAGCTAAGCGTTGGGTGAGTTTGAAAACATATATATATATTCAAGGACCCCCAGTTTGATAATGTATTAGTCTATGTACACATATTATGATGTCACTACACTCCTCTGTGTTGATTAACTCTGAGAGTGTACAAATGGACAAATAAACCTGTATGTGTCCATTTGGTACAATTTGTACACTCTCATAGTTACATACGCTTAACTATGGTACATGTTAAGAACCATTAAACTACATAATACTAAATTATGTTTTCTATAATATACCATTTTCTATGCATAATGCAGGTTGCTGAGGAAATATCTTCTGCAATGATTTTGTGGGAGGATCTTCTCCAGGCTGAGAAGGCTAAGTTGGCGGTCATGCCAGAGCTGCAAGAGATGGAGAAACTATTTTGGGCAGAACTAGATGAAATAGAGGAAATCAGCTGGAGCAGGCCCACAACGACAGCATCATCACTGTGGCAAGAGCGTTCAGCCCGACATCCTGAAAAGCAACCACATGTTAAGCTTTTGGTAAAAAGAAAAGTGGTGAGTTGAATTAGATCATACATTTTAAATTATTGAGATATTTTACTTATAACTAGTACATTATTTATTTAATACTCTATTATTATAATATTGTAATCCACCAGAAATGTCCACGAGTACTCCAGCCATAGACTTCAGTACAGTCCAGGCATCAGCTAACCATACTAGTGTTGACCTGTTTTCACCTTGAACCTTTGTTTTTACAGGCTAAGTTGACAGAGCAGCAAAAAAGGAAGAGAGACACAGAACAGGAGAGCCCGAGAGCTTTCAAGAAGCCCCTGGTGACACCATTCATCCAGAATGCTGCTGTCCTTTCAGAATGTTGTCTCAGCCCCCAGATCTCTTCCTCAGTTCGGGGGAGAAACCTGTAGATGTTGCCCGAGAATGTGCAGATGATCCAGGTCTGCTGATCAGCCTGAACAGACCACCAGTTAAACATGCAGAGCAGGAGAGTCTGGGTGACTTCAATGAGCCTCTGGAGACATGATTCGTCCAGAATGCTGCTGTCCTGCCAGACTGCTGCGTTGGTCCCCGGATCTCTTCCCCTGGACGGGAGACACTTTTAAGTGGTTCCTCAGATGCTCCAGACCTGCTGATCCACGGCCGCAGCGTGGCAGAGTACCAGCAGCTGTACCATTCAGTGGTGGATGTCCTGGTGACGCGCAAAGAGCACATGAACAGGAGTAAGAAGATCAAGAAGCGACTGTGGGATGAGCTCTCTGGTCCCCGCTTCCGTTCCACTGCACTGCCAGACACACACCAGCAGCTCACTGAGTCCTGCACTGGTTCAGTCTACACTGCACGCAAGGAGTTTAATTACTTAGGGTTTTATAATTGAATTCAAACTTCTCAGAGAAGGAATATGGTAACATATATCAGGAAGCTCAAATATAGATTTTGATTTGATCTACATCTCTAAATAAGGCACATCTCTGCGTATGCTTCACGTTATCTTGGGAGTGTCGAGTGTGAAGTTGGTCAGATCAGATGTAGCTTGAGCTGTCAGTCGGTCTGTCTCATAGCCTGGAGATGCTTGAAGGAGGCCAGGACTGGGGTAGATGAGTCTAGATGAGTATGTACTTAAGTCTTTAACTGTCAGAGTAATAGTGTAATAGTGTGATGCTACTGCCAGCGAAAATGAGCGATTTTACTGACCGTTGAAAGGGCATGGAATATTATGCGTGATCACCGTACTCACGGATATCGCCTCAATACATGCACAGGGGGAAAAATAACATTCCGCTCGCGGTAATCATTTGATTACAAGAGATCTACAAGTATGTTGTATATCTGCTATTTTTGAATATCCATATATATATATATATATATATATATATATATATATATATATATATATATATATATATATATATATATATATATATATATATATTGTTGTTGTTGCTGGAATTAATAAACATTATTCAATTAAGACACATTCTTGTTGTTATGTATTTTACCAGGTGAACAACCTGGTTACAACACAACATACTTATAGTTTAAGAACTAATGAAGCATGATCATGCTTTATAACAATAGTCATAACACATTATAAAGCCTTTTATAATGACTTATAATTCCAATTATTATAATATTTCATAATTTGACCACTTTTAGTAACTATAACAGTGATTTGTCAATTCAATCATCAGCCATCATCATTTAACCTATTAGCATTTTTTTTAACCATGTGATAGAATGTGTTTCTTCCCCATTTACATTCAAAATATATAGAAATAAAGCACAATCACAACCCTATTGGAAGTAATTGCACACACCTGAGTGCTGCTCATTCCTTCAGTACAATAGCTACACTATGTGAGGAGACTGTTCAATGAGCTCCATTATTTTCTAAATGAGAGTGAAATGTTCAGAGGTCAACATGACTTCAAAGTCTTCATAACACACAAGGACACATATCTGCAGTGTCCCTAAAATACACTGCAATAGTCATTTATCATTTATCACTATTACTACTTTAACATGAGCACTTACCTGTCCTTTACATTTAGCAAATGTTACTTGTTGGGGTCATTTCAATTGGTGGAAAGTTCAAACTCAATGTTGTGTGTGTATGTTGGCTAATCACATAAACATGGTTTGCCTACTCAAACTTTAAACCACCTAACTCTCATAACTATCTTCTCACCCACTGCTCAACAACCTCCTAACTCCTAACTGTGTAAACTCGTGATAATATAACATTAACACTTACTTGTCCTTGAAATTCAGTAAATGTTACTTGTTGGGGTCATTTCAATTCCATGTTGTGTGTGTTGAGGGGGGGATGGGGGTCTCTAGTTGGCTAATCAAATGCAAATGGTTTCCATTTGATGTGATGGTGGGCGGTGTATGGATCACTTGGTATGACCAGGACAGAATAATTTTGACCACATCCCCTATTTAAGGTGTTTTAATTATGTGTTTTATACTCAATACTATTGCTTTCAGGCACCAAACAGAAACTCAACCTTGATGGAATCAAACTAACTAGATATCATTCACTTCTCCTTGGAGTTGTTCTGTGAACCATATTTTATTCTATCAACTTTTTTCAGTTGAGGTAATCTGAGTCTGTTTCAGCTTATCATGTGCATGAGTATGTTATTCAAATTATATATGTATTTACTAGTTGTTTGATTCCTGATCATTTTGTTCCAGGGCCATTTGCTAATAATAATAAACAAGTGTGACAAATACAGTGTATTTGTAATGTTTTGTCTAATCAATCATCAGCCAAGCTGGTTAAAATGCTAATAGGTCATTTGACCTATTAGCATTTTAACCAGCTTGTGGTTCTCTTCTCTAATTGGCTCCTTGATAGAGGGACACCCATTGGGGGCTATAAGTAGACCACCAATCTGCAAAGCATCACAACACCTGAAGACAGAGCACACAGAGGACACATTACAGTGTGTTATCCAGACAGAGGACACTGTACAGTTTTTTTTTTATCCAGACAGAGGACACTTTACAGTTTGTTATCCGGACAGAGGACACTTTACAGTGTGTTATCCAGACAGAGGACACCTTACAGTGTGTTATCAAGACAGAGGACACTTTACAGTGTGTTATCCAGACAGAGGACACCTTACAGTTTTTTATCCAGACAGAGGACACCTTACAGTTTGTTACCCGGACAGAGGACACCTTACAGTTTGTTACCCGGACAGAGGACACCTTACAGATTGTCATCATGAACAGCAGTAATAGATTGAATTCAACCAGAGCATCATCACAGAGGCTAAAGCGTTCAGCCTCTGAAGACCAACCAGCTAAGCGTTGGGTGAGTTTGAAAACATATATATATATTCAAGGACCCCCAGTTTGATAATGTATTAGTCTATGTACACATATTATGATGTCACTACACTCCTCTGTGTTGATTAACTCTGAGAGTGTACAAATGGACAAATAAACCTGTATGTGTCCATTTGGTACAATTTGTACACTCTCATAGTTACATACGCTTAACTATGGTACATGTTAAGAACCATTAAACTACATAATACTAAATTATGTTTTCTATAATATACCATTTTCTATGCATAATGCAGGTTGCTGAGGAAATATCTTCTGCAATGATTTTGTGGGAGGATCTTCTCCAGGCTGAGAAGGCTAAGTTGGCGGTCATGCCAGAGCTGCAAGAGATGGAGAAACTATTTTGGGCAGAACTAGATGAAATAGAGGAAATCAGCTGGAGCAGGCCCACAACGACAGCATCATCACTGTGGCAAGAGCGTTCAGCCCGACATCCTGAAAAGCAACCACATGTTAAGCTTTTGGTAAAAAGAAAAGTGGTGAGTTGAATTAGATCATACATTTTAAATTATTGAGATATTTTACTTATAACTAGTACATTATTTATTTAATACTCTATTATTATAATATTGTAATCCACCAGAAATGTCCACGAGTACTCCAGCCATAGACTTCAGTACAGTCCAGGCATCAGCTAACCATACTAGTGTTGACCTGTTTTCACCTTGAACCTTTGTTTTTACAGGCTAAGTTGACAGAGCAGCAAAAAAGGAAGAGAGACACAGAACAGGAGAGCCCGAGAGCTTTCAAGAAGCCCCTGGTGACACCATTCATCCAGAATGCTGCTGTCCTTTCAGAATGTTGTCTCAGCCCCCAGATCTCTTCCTCAGTTCGGGGGAGAAACCTGTAGATGTTGCCCGAGAATGTGCAGATGATCCAGGTCTGCTGATCAGCCTGAACAGACCACCAGTTAAACATGCAGAGCAGGAGAGTCTGGGTGACTTCAATGAGCCTCTGGAGACATGATTCGTCCAGAATGCTGCTGTCCTGCCAGACTGCTGCGTTGGTCCCCGGATCTCTTCCCCTGGACGGGAGACACTTTTAAGTGGTTCCTCAGATGCTCCAGACCTGCTGATCCACGGCCGCAGCGTGGCAGAGTACCAGCAGCTGTACCATTCAGTGGTGGATGTCCTGGTGACGCGCAAAGAGCACATGAACAGGAGTAAGAAGATCAAGAAGCGACTGTGGGATGAGCTCTCTGGTCCCCGCTTCCGTTCCACTGCACTGCCAGACACACACCAGCAGCTCACTGAGTCCTGCACTGGTTCAGTCTACACTGCACGCAAGGAGTTTAATTACTTAGGGTTTTATAATTGAATTCAAACTTCTCAGAGAAGGAATATGGTAACATATATCAGGAAGCTCAAATATAGATTTTGATTTGATCTACATCTCTAAATAAGGCACATCTCTGCGTATGCTTCACGTTATCTTGGGAGTGTCGAGTGTGAAGTTGGTCAGATCAGATGTAGCTTGAGCTGTCAGTCGGTCTGTCTCATAGCCTGGAGATGCTTGAAGGAGGCCAGGACTGGGGTAGATGAGTCTAGATGAGTATGTACTTAAGTCTTTAACTGTCAGAGTAATAGTGTAATAGTGTGATGCTACTGCCAGCGAAAATGAGCGATTTTACTGACCGTTGAAAGGGCATGGAATATTATGCGTGATCACCGTACTCACGGATATCGCCTCAATACATGCACAGGGGGAAAAATAACATTCCGCTCGCGGTAATCATTTGATTACAAGAGATCTACAAGTATGTTGTATATCTGCTATTTTTGAATATCCATATATATATATATATATATATATATATATATATATATATATATATATATATATATATATATATATATATATATATATATATATATATTTGTTGTTGTTGCTGGAATTAATAAACATTATTCAATTAAGACACATTCTTGTTGTTATGTATTTTACCAGGTGAACAACCTGGTTACAACACAACATACTTATAGTTTAAGAACTAATGAAGCATGATCATGCTTTATAACAATAGTCATAACACATTATAAAGCCTTTTATAATGACTTATAATTCCAATTATTATAATATTTCATAATTTGACCACTTTTAGTAACTATAACAGTGATTTGTCAATTCAATCATCAGCCATCATCATTTAACCTATTAGCATTTTTTTTAACCATGTGATAGAATGTGTTTCTTCCCCATTTACATTCAAAATATATAGAAATAAAGCACAATCACAACCCTATTGGAAGTAATTGCACACACCTGAGTGCTGCTCATTCCTTCAGTACAATAGCTACACTATGTGAGGAGACTGTTCAATGAGCTCCATTATTTTCTAAATGAGAGTGAAATGTTCAGAGGTCAACATGACTTCAAAGTCTTCATAACACACAAGGACACATATCTGCAGTGTCCCTAAAATACACTGCAATAGTCATTTATCATTTATCACTATTACTACTTTAACATGAGCACTTACCTGTCCTTTACATTTAGCAAATGTTACTTGTTGGGGTCATTTCAATTGGTGGAAAGTTCAAACTCAATGTTGTGTGTGTATGTTGGCTAATCACATAAACATGGTTTGCCTACTCAAACTTTAAACCACCTAACTCTCATAACTATCTTCTCACCCACTGCTCAACAACCTCCTAACTCCTAACTGTGTAAACTCGTGATAATATAACATTAACACTTACTTGTCCTTGAAATTCAGTAAATGTTACTTGTTGGGGTCATTTCAATTCCATGTTGTGTGTGTTGAGGGGGGGATGGGGGTCTCTAGTTGGCTAATCAAATGCAAATGGTTTCCATTTGATGTGATGGTGGGCGGTGTATGGATCACTTGGTATGACCAGGACAGAATAATTTTGACCACATCCCCTATTTAAGGTGTTTTAATTATGTGTTTTATACTCAATACTATTGCTTTCAGGCACCAAACAGAAACTCAACCTTGATGGAATCAAACTAACTAGATATCATTCACTTCTCCTTGGAGTTGTTCTGTGAACCATATTTTATTCTATCAACTTTTTTCAGTTGAGGTAATCTGAGTCTGTTTCAGCTTATCATGTGCATGAGTATGTTATTCAAATTATATATGTATTTACTAGTTGTTTGATTCCTGATCATTTTGTTCCAGGGCCATTTGCTAATAATAATAAACAAGTGTGACAAATACAGTGTATTTGTAATGTTTTGTCTAATCAATCATCAGCCAAGCTGGTTAAAATGCTAATAGGTCATTTGACCTATTAGCATTTTAACCAGCTTGTGGTTCTCTTCTCTAATTGGCTCCTTGATAGAGGGACACCCATTGGGGGCTATAAGTAGACCACCAATCTGCAAAGCATCACAACACCTGAAGACAGAGCACACAGAGGACACATTACAGTGTGTTATCCAGACAGAGGACACTGTACAGTTTTTTTTTTATCCAGACAGAGTGGCAGAGTACCAGCAGCTGTACCATTCAGTGGTGGATGTCCTGGTGACGCGCAAAGAGCACATGAACAGGAGTAAGAAGATCAAGAAGCGACTGTGGGATGAGCTCTCTGGTCCCCGCTTCCGTTCCACTGCACTGCCAGACACACACCAGCAGCTCACTGAGTCCTGCACTGGTTCAGTCTACACTGCACGCAAGGAGTTTAATTACTTAGGGTTTTATAATTGAATTCAAACTTCTCAGAGAAGGAATATGGTAACATATATCAGGAAGCTCAAATATAGATTTTGATTTGATCTACATCTCTAAATAAGGCACATCTCTGCGTATGCTTCACGTTATCTTGGGAGTGTCGAGTGTGAAGTTGGTCAGATCAGATGTAGCTTGAGCTGTCAGTCGGTCTGTCTCATAGCCTGGAGATGCTTGAAGGAGGCCAGGACTGGGGTAGATGAGTCTAGATGAGTATGTACTTAAGTCTTTAACTGTCAGAGTAATAGTGTAATAGTGTGATGCTACTGCCAGCGAAAATGAGCGATTTTACTGACCGTTGAAAGGGTCAGTCAATCATCAGCCATCATCATTTAACCTATTGACATTATAACCAGGTGATAGAATGTGTTTCTTCCCCATTTACATTCAGAATATATAGAAATAAATCACAATCACAACCCTATTGAAAGTAATTGCACACACCTGAGTGCTGCCCATTCCTTCAGTACAATAGCTACACTATGTGAGGAGACTGTTCAATGAGCTCCATTATTTTCTAAATGAGAGTAAAATGTTCAGAGGTCAACATGACTTCAAAGTCTTCATAACACACAAGGACACATATCTGCAGTGTCCCTAAAATACACTGGAATAGTCATTTATCATTTGTCACTATTACTACTTTAACATTAACACGTACCTCCCATCATAACTATCTTCTCACTCACTGCTCAACAGCCTCCTAACTCCTAACTGTGTAAACTCGTGATAATATAACATTAAAACTTACTTGTCCTTGAAATTCAGTAAATGTTACTTGTTGGGGTCATTTCAATTGGTAGAAAGTTCAACCTCCATGTTGTGTGTGTTGAGGGGGGGGGGGGTCTCTAGTTGGCTAATCAAATGCAAATGCTTTCCATTTGATGTGATGGTGGGCGGTGTATGGATCACTTGGTATGACCAGGACAGAATCATTTTGACCACATCCCCTATTTAAGGTGTTTTAATGATGTGTTTTATACAGTACTCAATACTATTGCTTTCAGGCACCAAACAGAAACTCAACCTTGATGGAATCAAACTAACTAGATATAATTCACTTCCCCTTGGAGTTGTTCTGTGAACCATATTTTAATCTATCAACTTTTTTTCAGTTGAGGTAATGTGAGTCTGTTTCAACTTCTCATGTGCATGAGTATGTTATTCAAATTATATTATGTATTTACTCTGTTTGATTCCTGATCATTTTGTTCCAGGACCATTTGCTAATAATAATAATAAACAAGTGTGATCACTGTATTTGTAATGTTTTGTCTAATCAATCATCAGCCAAGCTGGTTAAAATGCTAATAGGTCATTTGACCTATTAGCATTTTAACCTATCTCTGCGTATGCTTCACGTTATCTTGGGAGTGTCGAGTGTGAAGTTGGTCAGATCAGATGTAGCTTGAGCTGTCAGTCGGTCTGTCTCATAGCCTGGAGATGCTTGAAGGAGGCCAGGACTGGGGTAGATGAGTCTAGATGAGTATGTACTTAAGTCTTTAACTGTCAGAGTAATAGTGTAATAGTGTGATGCTACTGCCAGCGAAAATGAGCGATTTTACTGACCGTTGAAAGGGTCAGTCAATCATCAGCCATCATCATTTAACCTATTGACATTATAACCAGGTGATAGAATGTGTTTCTTCCCCATTTACATTCAGAATATATAGAAATAAATCACAATCACAACCCTATTGAAAGTAATTGCACACACCTGAGTGCTGCCCATTCCTTCAGTACAATAGCTACACTATGTGAGGAGACTGTTCAATGAGCTCCATTATTTTCTAAATGAGAGTAAAATGTTCAGAGGTCAACATGACTTCAAAGTCTTCATAACACACAAGGACACATATCTGCAGTGTCCCTAAAATACACTGGAATAGTCATTTATCATTTGTCACTATTACTACTTTAACATTAACACGTACCTCCCATCATAACTATCTTCTCACTCACTGCTCAACAGCCTCCTAACTCCTAACTGTGTAAACTCGTGATAATATAACATTAAAACTTACTTGTCCTTGAAATTCAGTAAATGTTACTTGTTGGGGTCATTTCAATTGGTAGAAAGTTCAACCTCCATGTTGTGTGTGTTGAGGGGGGGGGGGTCTCTAGTTGGCTAATCAAATGCAAATGCTTTCCATTTGATGTGATGGTGGGCGGTGTATGGATCACTTGGTATGACCAGGACAGAATCATTTTGACCACATCCCCTATTTAAGGTGTTTTAATGATGTGTTTTATACTCAATACTATTGCTTTCAGGCACCAAACAGAAACTCAACCTTGATGGAATCAAACTAACTAGATATAATTCACTTCCCCTTGGAGTTGTTCTGTGAACCATATTTTAATCTATCAACTTTTTTTCAGTTGAGGTAATGTGAGTCTGTTTCAACTTCTCATGTGCATGAGTATGTTATTCAAATTATATTATGTATTTACTCTGTTTGATTCCTGATCATTTTGTTCCAGGACCATTTGCTAATAATAATAATAAACAAGTGTGATCACTGTATTTGTAATGTTTTGTCTAATCAATCATCAGCCAAGCTGGTTAAAATGCTAATGGGTCATTTGACCTATTAGCATTTTAACCTATGCTAATAGGTCATTTGACCTATTAGCATTTTAACCAGCTTGTGGTTCTCTTCTCTAATTGGCTCCTTGATAGAGGGACACCCATTGGGGGCTATAAGTAGACCACCAATCTGCAAAGCATCACAACACCTGAAGACAGAGCACACAGAGGACACATTACAGTGTGTTATCCAGACAGAGGACACCTTACAGTTTGTTATCCAGACAGAGGACACCTTACAGTTTGTTATCCAGACAGAGGACACTTTACAGTTTGTTATCCGGACAGAGGACACTTTACAGTTTGTTATCCGGACAGAGGACACCTTACAGTTTGTTATCCGGACAGAGGACACCTTACAGTTTGTTATCCGGACAGAGGACACCTTACAGATTGTCATCATGAACAGCAGTATTAGATTGAATTCAACCAGAGCATCATCACAGAGGCTAAAGCGTTCAGCCTCTGAAGACCAACCAGCTAAGCGTTGGGTGAGTTTGAAAAAAATATATATATTCAAGGACCCCCAGTTTGATAATGTATTAGTCTATGGACACATTATGATGTCACTACACTCCTTTGTGTTGATTAACTCTGAGAGTGTACAAATGGACAAATAAACCTGTATGGGTCCATTTGGTACAATTTGTACACTCTCATAGTTACATACGCTTAACTATGGTGCATGTTAAGAACCATTAAACGACATAATACTAAATTATGTTTTCTATAATATACCATTTTCTATTCATAATTCAGGTTGCTGAGGAAATCACTTCTGCTATGATTTTGTGGGAGGATCTTCTCAAGGCTGAGAAGGCCAAGTTGGCAGTCATGCCAGAGCTGCAAGAGATGGAGAAACTATTTTGGGCAGAACTAGATGAAATAGAGGAAATCAGCTGGAGCAGGCCCACAACGACAGCATCATCACTGTGGCAAGAGCGTTCAGCCCGACATCCTGAAAAGCAACCACCTGCTAAGCTTTTGGTAAAAGTAAAAGTGGTGAGTTGAATTAGATCATACATTTTAAATTATTGAGATCATATTTTAATTATAACTAGTACATTATTTATTTAATACTCTATTATTATAATATTTAATCCACCAGAAATGTCCACGAGTACTCCAGCCTTAGACTTCAGTACAGTCCAGACATCAGCTAACCATACTAGTGTTGACCTGTTTTCACCTTGAACCTTTGTTTTTACAGGCTAAGTTGACAGAGCAGCAAAAAAGGAAGAGAGACACAGAACAGGAGAGCCCGAGAGCCTTCAAGAAGCCCCTGGTGACACCATTCATCCAGAATGCTGCTGTCCTGTCAGAATGCTGTCTCAGCCCCCAGATCTCTTCCTCAGTTCGGGAGAAACCTGTAGATGTTGCCCGAGAATGTGCAGATGATCCAGGTCTGCTGATCAGCCTGAACAGACCACCAGTTAAACATGCAGAGCAGGAGAGTCTGGGTGAATTCAATGAGCCTCTGGAGACACGATTCGTCCAGAATGCTGCTGTCCTGCCAGACTGCTGCATTGGTCCCCGGATCTCTTCCCCTGGACGGGAGACACTTTTAAGTGGTTCCTCAGATGCTCCAGACCTGCTGATCCACGGCCGCAGCGTGGCAGAGTACCAGCAGCTGTACCATTCAATGGTGGATGTCCTGGTGACGCGCAAAGAGCACATGAACAGGAGTAAGAAGATCAAGAAGCGACTGTGGGATGAACTTTCTGGTCCCCGCTTCCGTTCCACTGCACTGCCAGACACACACCAGCAGCTCACTGAGTCCTGCACTGGTTCAGTCTACACTGCACGCAAGGAGTTTAATTACTTACGGTTTTATAATTAAATTCAAACTTCTCAGAGAAGGAATATGGTAACATATATCAGGAAGCTCAAATATAGATTTTGATTTGATCTACATCTCCAAATAAGGCAAATCTCTGCGCATGCTTCACGTTATCTTGGGAGTGTCGAGTGTGAAGTTGGTCAGATCAGATGTAGCTTGAGCTGTCAGTCCGTCTCATAGACTGGAGATGCTTGAAGGAGGCCAGGACTGGGGTAGATGAGTCTAGATGAGTATGTACTTAACTCTTTAACTGCCAGAGTAATAGTGTAAAAGTGTGATGCTACTGCCAGCGAAAATGAGCGATTTTACTGTCCGTTGAAAGGGCATGGAATATTATGCGTGATCGCCGTAGGCTACTCACGGATATCGCCTCAATACATGCACAGGGGGAAAAATAACATTCCGCTCGCGGTAATCATTTGAATGTGCCTTGTTTTTGACGTAAAGCAAAGAGAAAGCAAAGCAGAGATGTAGCCATTTCCCCACAGGAAATAAACAGGAAGTAAACGAGAAATCTTGTCCGTGAAAAATAGTTAATAACTAGTCGAACACCAATTTTTTACGTTTGCTTTAATAATAAGTGGGTCAAATAAGATGTGCTTCTTACTGTGCAATTCATACAACACCATATTTTTTTTATGCAGTAGGATAGACCACAGTTAAATTATGCATTCTAGATATCAACATTGCCTAAAAGTGTTTGCCTACAGAGCCCACCAGATAGCAGCAGTGCACTGTTAAGACTTTTGTTCATGGTAAAGCATCCCTGGGTCTCTTGAAAGCCACTATAAAGTTAAAGTTATTATACTGCCTGGGAAAATGTGTTCACCAATACCCATCTTGTACATCAGGGGACCTTGGGATGTGGCCCCAGGAGACCAGGGGCCACCGTCCAAGGCCCAGTGATTGAGTGATATTTCAAAACAACCAAACTTGTGTGTTCAAATTTGAATTTGAAAATGTTCCTGAATTAATCGAGCTCCTTGGAGTTTGATTACAGGTCCTGTTGAAAATTACAGACAGCTGCTCTTTTATGGTGATTTTGAAAGAGGATAGTGAGTCGCACCTTTTGATGGCTGGTGGTAGGGCTTCACATTTTGGTGGCAGACTAGTAGAATGCATTCATCCCATGTTTTGGGGGGAACAAGATCAGTGGAGCCCTCCATATGGAAGGGGCACCCTGCACCCTCCCACGCAATCACACCTGCCGTTGCCCACACACCCCACACAGAGACACCGTCAAAGAAGAAAAGGCAGTGTCAGCTGGACAGATGTGGTGGCAACAAAACCACAGAGGCATGTCACAAATGTCACCTTAGGATGTGTGGAACATGCCGTGGCGCTCGTATAGTGTCACATGTTATAAGTGTCTTTGACCGACGTATACCGACCAATTTATTTATTTTTTTGGTAAATATAATTGAAGCGTATCAGTACTGATCTCGGTACATAGACAGACCTACATGGCAAAAATATACATTTGAGAAACTGCTTTAATGTTCTAATTTGTGTATTCAATTATCCTTTCTTACATGTGTATCTGTGTGCACAGGAATAGCAACATGTTTCCACATGTGTGACACAGATGTTAAGCTAGTGTTTTTCTACAGGTGTGATACAGCTGTTTGCACATTTCTTTCAAATTGTATATTCAATTATCCTTTGTTACATATGCATCTGTATTTTTAAGCTGTTTTGTATGCATGTCTGACACAGCTACACATGTAATGTGTTTGGATTGTTTTTGCTTCACGTTCCAGTAATGTAACTGTTACATGCTTCTGCTGGAATTAATAAACGTTGTTCAATTAAGCCACATTCTTATTTGTTATTACCAGGTGTGAACACACACACACACACACACACACACACACACACACACACACACACACACACACACACACACACACACACACACACACACACACACACACACACACACACACTTGTCTAGGTACATATAGGGAATGCATACCCAACTTTAGTGGAAGAAGAACAAAAAAGCAAGCTGTTCATCCATTTTAATATGCACCCCATATCCCATATCTATAACACATTATAACCATATTTATAATGCATTATAATATGGTTATAACACAGTATACTTATAGTTTAACTTATAAGACCTGAGGCGATTCTTAAAAAATCTAAATCCTAACAGTTTTTGGAAAAAAATAAAATGTTCAAGATTTAAAAAAAAATAGCAAGCACGGCACTCTGTGCCGCGCTTAAAGAATGGTAATGCTTTATAACAATAGTCATAACATATTATAAAGCCTTTTATAATGACGTATAAAGTCAATTATTATAATATTTCATAATGTAACCACTTTTACTGACTTATAATCACACTATGTATTATAACAGTGATCTTTACACACATTTTATATTGCATGGTCAACTTGCACAAATACATTAATTACCTGGATTTCCTTGCTCTTTCCGTCTATCTCTATTCTTCTTCCATTTCCTGAAAACGACAAATGACGAAGACGGATAGATAGATAGATAGATAGATAGATAGATAGATAGATAGATAGATAGATAGATAGATAGATAGATAGATAGATAGATAGATTCCATAGAACACCAGCTTCTATTGTTGTGAAGGAATGTGCAGCACTCAGGTGTGTGAAATGTCTTTCAACAGAGTTGTGATTGTCCTTCTATAAGGTGATCATTATTCAACCCTTTTGTGCAGCTGAAAGAATTTTAAGCAGCTGAAAGAATGTTTTTCATCTCCATTTACATTCAAAATGCCTTGAAATAAAGCACAATCACAACCCTATCGATAGTAATTTAACGAACCTGAGTGCTGCTCATTCCTTCAGTACAATAAAAGCCTGATAAGCAAAGCAAGCTAAGATTTGAATTACAAATGTCCGCTTTAAAAAAATATGTATTCAAAGATTCAAGACACATTTTTGACTTATAATGACTTATAATTCCAAGTATTATAATATTTCATAAATTGACCACTTTTAGTAACTTATAATGACACTATAACATGTTATAACAGTGATTTGTCAATTCAATCATCAGCCATCATTAACCAGGTGATAGTGCTTTGATGTAGATTAGATTTAGATCACTTCTGTTTAGTCTCACAGTTCCTTCAACCACATATTCTCTGTATGATGCTAGAACTTAATACCTATATATTTAGTCATGCAATAACTATTATGCAATAACAATAACTGTAATTGTCTTCCAAGTGGTCTTCTACTTGGCAATGTGCTGCATCATAATTTGGTGTGAGCTTGCAGAACGGTTATTTCATTTTAGCCACATGAAATATGAAAATATTATATTTGTATTAAGGTTTTGAATGTAATTGTTAGTTAAATACTTCACAACACAATATGGGGATTTAATTTATTTATAAAATGCACAACTCATTTGGAAGTTGTTAATCGTGAACAATAATTTTAAGTCTGTGAAGTACTGTCTACCTCTCACCTCCTTAATCCTTACTTTGTCTTTGTTTCCAATCCAGTGTTGCATCATCAGTCTGGCTTCCCTGTCCTACCAGAGGTGAATGAACAAAGAAGCTTGGCTAAGCAGAAACTCCACTGCTGTGATCAGTGTGGAAAACACTTCCCTAACATCTCCACACTTAAAATACATCATAGAATTCATACAGGAGAGAGACCCTATGGATGTGAACAGTGTGGACAGCACTTCTCTAAAATGGCAACCCTTAAAAGCCACCAGAGAATTCACACAGGAGGAAAAACCCTATGGATGTGATCAGTGTGGACAACACTTTTCTCAAATGTCTTGCCTTAAATTACATCAGAGAATTCACACTGGAGAGAAACCCTATAGATGTGATAAGTGTGGACAACACTTTTCAAACATGGCCCACCTTAAAAGCCACCAGAGAATTCACACTGGAGAGAAACCCCATGGATGTAATCAATGTGGACAACACTTCTCTGTTATGTCCAGCCTTAAAAAAACACAAGATAATTCACACTGGAGAGAACCCTATAAATGTGATAAGTGTGGACAACACTACTCTCAAATGGCCCACCTTAAAAGCCACCAGAGGATCCACACCGGAGAGAAACCCTATGGATGTGATCAGTGAGGAAAAGCTTTCAGTCAATCAAATAATTCAGAAAATCACATGGTATTACACACTGGATTTAAGTTTCCGTGTGGTCAGTGTGATACATCTGATTAGTGTGTATAACAGTATAACAACAGCATGATTATAGAGGACAAGAAACATCAGCACATTCATATAACAAAGTGTAGCATGATGATTTTTTTTAAAGCAATTGTTGGCAGAAAGTTCATATAAACATTGCACTCAGGTGTGTGAAATGTCTTTCAACAGGGTTGTGATTATCCTTCCATAAGGTGATCATTAACAGGTGATCATTATTCAACCCTTTTGCGCAGCTGAAAGAATGTTTTTCATCTCATTTACATTCAAAATGCCTTGAAATAAAGCACAATCACAACCCTATTGAAAGTAATTGTAACACACCTGAGTGCTGCTCATTCCTTCAGTACAATAGAAGCCTGATAAGCAAAGCAAGCAAAGATTTGAATTACAAATGTCCGCTTAAAAATATATGTATTCAAAGATTATTCAAAAATAGCAGATCTACAAGTATGTTGTATATCTGCTATTTTTGAATATGCATATATATATATATATATTTGCTGGAATTAATAAAAAATATTCAATTAAGACACATTCTTGTTTGCTATTTATTTTACCAGGTGAACAATCTGCTTACAACACAGCAGTTTAAGACCTAATGAAGAATGATAATGCTTTATAACAATAGTCATAACACATTATAAAGCCTTTTATAATGACTTATAATTCCAATTATTATAATATTTCATAATTTGACCACTTTTAGTAACTTATAATGACACTATAACATATTATAACAGTGATTTGTCAATTCAATCATCAGCCATCATCATTTAACCTATTGGCATTATAACCAGGTGATAGAATGTGTTTCTTCCCCATTTACATTCAGAATATATAGAAATAAATCACAATCACAACCCTATTGAAAGTAATTGCACACACCTGAGTGCTGCCCATTCCTTCAGTACAATAGCTACACTATGTGAGGAGACTGTTCAATGAGCTCCATTATTTTCTAAATGAGAGTAAAATGTTCAGAGGTCAACATGACCTCAAAGTCTTCATAACACACAAGGACACATATCTGCAGTGTCCCTAAAATACACTGGAATAGTCATTTATCATTTGTCACTATTACTACTTTAACATTAACACATACCTGTCCTTTACATTTAGCAAATGTTACTTGTTGGGGTCATTTCAATTGGTGGAAAGTTCAAACTCAATGTTGTGTGTGTATGTTGGCTAATCACATAAACATGGTTTGCCTACTCAAACCTTACACCACCTAACTATCATAACTATCTTCTCACTCACTGCTCAACAGCCTCCTAACTCCTAACTGTGTACACTCGTGATAATATAACATTAAAACTTACTTGTCCTTGAAATTCAGTAAATGTTACTTGTTGGGGTCATTTCAATTGGTAGAAAGTTCAAACTCCATGTTGTGTGTGTTGAGGGGGGGGGGGGGGGTCTCTAGTTGGCTAATCAAATGCAAATGGTTTCCATTTGATGTGATGGTGGGCGGTGTATGGATCACTTGGTATGACCAGGACAGAATCATTTTGACCACATCCCCTATTTAAGGTGTTTTAATTATGTGTTTTATACTCAATACTATTGCTTTCAGGCACCAAACAGAAACTCAACCTTGATGGAATCAAACTAACTAGATATAATTCACTTCCCCTTGGAGTTGTTCTGTGAACCATATTTTAATCTATCAACTTTTTTTCAGTTGAGGTAATCTGAGTCTGTTTCAACTTCTCATGTGCATGAGTATGTTATTCAAATTATATATGTATTTACTCTGTTTGATTCCTGATCATTTTGTTCCAGGACCATTTGCTAATAATAATAATAAACAAGTGTGATCACTGTATTTGTAATGTTTTGTCTAATCAATCATCAGCCAAGCTGGTTAAAATGCTAATAGGTCATTTGACCTATTAGCATTTTAACCAGCTTGTGGTTCTCTTCTCTAATTGGCTCCTTGATAGAGGGACACCCATTGGGGGCTATAAGTAGACCACCAATCTGCAAAGCATCACAACACCTGAAGACAGAGCACACAGAGGACACATTACAGTGTGTTATCCAGACAGAGGACACCTTACAGTTTGTTATCCAGACAGAGGACACCTTACAGTTTGTTATCCAGACAGAGGACACTTTACAGTTTGTTATCCGGACAGAGGACACTTTACAGTTTGTTATCCGGACAGAGGACACCTTACAGTTTGTTATCCGGACAGAGGACACCTTACAGATTGTCATCATGAACAGCAGTAATAGATTGAATTCAACCAGAGCATCATCACAGAGGCTAAAGCGTTCAGCCTCTGAAGACCAACCAGCTAAGCGTTGGGTGAGTTTGAAAAAAAAAATATATATTCAAGGACCCCCAGTTTGATAATGTATTAGTCTATGGACACATATTATGATGTCACTACACTTCTCTGTGTTGATTAACTCTGAGAGTGTACAAATGGACAAATAAACCTGTATGGGTCCATTTGGTACAATTTGTACACTCTCATAGTTACATACGCTTAACTATGGTGCATGTTAAGAACCATTAAACTACATAATACTAAATTATGTTTTCTATAATATACCATTTTCTATTCATAATTCAGGTTGCTGAGGAAATCACTTCTGCTATGATTTTGTGGGAGGATCTTCTCCAGGCTGAGAAGGCCAAGTTGGCGGTCATGCCAGAGCTGCAAGAGATGGAGAAACTATTTTGGGCAGAACTAGATGAAATAGAGGAAATCAGCTGGAGCAGGCCCACAACGACAGCATCATCACTGTGGCAAGAGCGTTCAGCCCGACATCCTGAAAAGCAACCACCTGCTAAGCTTTTGGTAAAAGGAAAAGTGGTGAGTTGAATTAGATCATACATTTTAAATTATTGAGATCATATTTTAATTATAACTAGTACATTATTTATTTAATACTCTATTATTATAATATTTAATCCACCAGAAATGTCCACGAGTACTCCAGCCTTAGACTTCAGTACAGTCCAGACATCAGCTAACCATACTAGTGTTGACCTGTTTTCACCTTGAACCTTTGTTTTTACAGGCTAAGTTGACAGAGCAGCAAAAAAGGAAGAGAGACACAGAACAGGAGAGACCGAGAGCCTTCAGGAAGCCCCTGGTGACACCATTCATCCAGAATGCTGCTGTCCTGTCAGAATGCTGTCTCAGCCCCCAGATCTCTTCCTCAGTTCGGGAGAAACCTGTAGATGTTGCCCGAGAATGTGCAGATGATCCAGGTCTGCTGATCAGCCTGAACAGACCACCAGTTAAACATGCAGAGCAGGAGAGTCTGGGTGACTTCAATGAGCCTCTGGAGACACGATTCGTCCAGAATGCTGCTGTCCTGCCAGAATGCTGCACTGGTCCCCGGATCTCTTCCCCTGGACGGGAGACACTTTTAAGTGGTTCCTCAGATGCTCCAGACCTGCTGATCCACGGCCGCAGCGTGGCAGAGTACCAGCAGCTGTACCATTCAATGGTGGATGTCCTGGTGACGCGCAAAGAGCACATGAACAGGAGTAAGAAGATCAAGAAGCGACTGTGGGATGAGCTCTCTGGTCCCTGCTTCCGTTCCACTGCACTGCCAGACACACACCAGCAGCTCACTGAGTCCTGCACTGGTTCAGTCTACGCTGCACGCAAGGAGTTTAATTACTTACGGTTTTATAATTGAATTCAAACTTCTCAGAGTAGGAATATGGTAACATATATCAGGAAGCTCTAATATAGATTTTGATTTGATCTACGTCTCTAAATAAGGCAAATCTCTGCGTATGCTTCAGGTTATCTTTGGAGTGTCGAGGGTGAAGTCGGTCAGATCAGATGTAGCTTGAGCTGTCAGTCCGTCTGTCTCATAGACTGGAGATGCTTGAAGGAAGCCAGGACTGGGGTAGATGAGTCTAGATGAGTATGTACTTAACTCTTTAACTGCCAGAGTAATAGTGTAATAGCGTGATGCTACTGCCAGCGAAAATGAGCGATTTTACTGACCGTTGAAAGGGCATGGAATATTATGCGTGATCGCCATACTCACGGATATCGCCTCAACACATGCACAGGGGGAAAAATAACATTCCGTTCACGGTAATTATTTGAATGTGCCTTGTTTTTGACGTAAAGCAAAGAGAAAGCAAAGCAGAGATGTAGCCATTTCCCCACAGGAAATACACAGGAAGTAAACGATCTCGTCTGTGAAAAAGAGTTAATAACTAGTCGAACACCAATTTTTATGTTTGCTTTAATAATAAGTGGGTCAAATAAGATGTTCTTCTTCCTGTGCAATTCATACAACACCATATTTTTTTAATGTAGTAGGATAGACCACAGTTAAATTATGCATTCTAGATATCAACATTGCCTAAAAGTGTTTGCCTAAAGAGCCCACCCGATGGCAGCAGTGCACTGTTGACACTTTTGTTCATGTAAAGCGTCCCTGGGTCTCTTGAAAGCCACTATAAAGTTAAAGTTATTATACTGCCTGGGAAAATGTGTTCACCAATACCCATCTTGTACATCAGGGGACCTTGGGATGTGGCCCCAGGAGACCAGGGGCCACCGTCCAAGGCCCAGTGATTGAGTGATATTTCAAAACAACCAAACGTGTTTGTTCAAATTTGAATTTGAAATAGTTCCTGAATTAATCGAGCTCCTTGGAGTTTGATTACAGGTCCTGTTGAAAATTACAGACAGCTGCTCTTTTATGGTGATTTTGAAAGAGGATAGTGAGTCGCACCTTTTGATGGCTGGTGGTAGGGCTTCACATTTTGGTGGCAGACTAGTAGAACGCATTCATCCCATGTTTTGGGGGGAACAAGATCAGTGGAGCCCTCCATATGGAAGGGGCACCCTGCACCCTCCCACGCAATCCTGTCCTCCGGACACGCACACCACGAGCAGCAAAGAGAGCACGGACACCTGCCGTTGCCCACACACCCCACACAGAGACACCGTCAAAGAAGAGAAGGCAGTGTCAGCTGGACAGATGTGGTGGCAACAAAACCACAGAGGCATGTCACAAATGTCACCTTAGGATGTGTGGAACATGCCGTGGCGCTCGTAGTGTCACATGTTATAAGTGTCTTTGACCGACGTATACCGACCGATTTACATGGTAAATATAATTGAACTGCATCAGTACTGATCTCTGTACATAGACAGACCTACATGGCAAAAATATACATTTGAGAAACTGCTTTAATGTTCTAATTTGTATTCAATTATCCTTTCTTACATGTGTATCTGTGTGCACAGGAATAGCAACATTTGTCCACATGTGTGACACAGATGTTTTGGATTGTTTTTGTTTCACGTTCCAGTTACAATGTAACTGTTACATGCTCAGATGTAACCTGCATTTTTTGGATTGTTTTATTTTGCTGGAATTAATAAACGTTGTTCAATTAAGACACATTCTTAATTGTTATGTATTTACCAGGTGAACACACACACACACACACACACACACACACACACACACACACACACACACACACACACACACACACACACACACACACACACACACACACACACACACACACACACACACACACTTTTTTAGGCAAATATAGAGAATGTATACCCAACTTTAGTGGAAGAATAAAAAAAAGCAAGCTGTTGTTCTTCCATTGTAATATGCATCCCATATCTATAACACATCATAACCATATTTATAATGCATTATAATATGCTTATAACACAGTATACTTATAGTTTAACTTAAGAACATCTTATTTGACCCACTTATTATTATAAGACCTGAGGCGATTCTAACCCTAACCCTATTTTTAATGGGTTAAGAACTAATACAAAATGTTGATAGATAGATAGATAGATAGATAGATAGATAGATAGATAGATAGATAGATAGATAGATAGATAGATAGATAGATTCCATAGAACACCAGCTTCTATGCTGTGAAGGAATGTGCAGCACTCAGGTGTGTGAAATGTCTTTCAACAGGGTTGTGATTGTCCTTCCATAAGGTGATCATTAACAGGTGATCATTATTCAACCCTTTTGCGCAGCTGAAAGAATGTTTTTCATCCCCATTTACATTGAAATAAAGCACAATCACAACCCATTGATAGTTATTTAACACACCTGAGTGCTGCTCATTCCTTCAGTACAATAAAAGCCTGATAAGCAAAGCAAGCAAAGATTTGAATTACAAATGTCCACTTTAAAAAAATATGTATTCAAAGATTTCCAAAAATAGCAGATCTACAAGTATGTTGTATATCTGCTATTTTTGAATATCCATATATATATATATATATATATATATATATATATATATATATATATATATATATATATATATATATATATATATATATATATATATATATATATATATATATATATATATATATATATTTGTTGTTGCTGGAATTAATAAACATTATTCAATTAAGACACATTCTTGTTGTTATGTATTGTTATGTATTTTAACAGGTGAACAATCTTTTTACAACACAGCATACTTATAGTTTAAGAACTAATGAAGCATGATCATGCTTTATAACAATAGTCATAACACATTATAAAGCCTTTTATAATGACTTATAATTCCAATTATTATAATATTTCATATTTTTACCACTTTTAGTAACTATAACAGTGATTTGTCAATTCAATCATCAGCCATCATCATTTAACCTATTAGCATTTTTTTTAACCAGGTGATAGAATGTGTTTCTTCCCCATTTACATTCAAAATATATAGAAATAAAGCACAATCACAACCCTATTGAAAGTAATTGCACACACCTGAGTGCTGCTCATTCCTTCAGTACAATAGCTACACTATGTGAGGAGACTGTTCAATGAGCTCCATTATTTCCTAAATGAGAGTAAAATGTTCAGAGGTCAGCATGACTTCAAAGTCTTCATAACACCAAAGGACACATATCTGCAGTGTCCCTAAAATACACTGGAATAGTCATTTATCATTTGTCACTATTACTACTTTAACATGAACACTTACCTGTCCTTTACATTTAGCAAATGTTACTTGTTGGGGTCATTTCAATTGGTGGAAAGTTCAAACTCAATGTTGTGTGTGTATGTTGGCTAATCACATAAACATGATTTGCTTATTCAAACTTTAAACCACCTAACTCTCATAACTATCTTCTCACCCACTGCTCAACAACCTCCTAACTCCTAACTGTGTAAACTCGTGATAATATAACATTAACACTTACTTGTCCTTGACATTCAGTAAATGTTACTTGTTGGGGTCATTTCAATTGGTAGAAAGTTCAAACTCCATGTTGTGTGTGTTGAGGGGGGGGGGATGGGGGTCTCTAGTTGGCTAATCAAATGCAAATGATTTCCATTTGATGTGATGGTGGGCGGTGTATGGATCACTTGGTATGACCAGGACAGAATCATTTTGACCACATCCCCTATTTAAGGTGTTTTAATTATGTGTTTTATACTCAATACTATTGCTTTCAGGCACCACACATAAACTCAACCTTGATGGAATCAAACTAACTAGATATCATTCACTTCCCCTTGGAGTTGTTCTGTGAACCATATTTTGTTCTATCAACTTTTTTTCAGTTGAGGTAATCTGAGTCTGTTTCAACTTCTCATGTGCATGAGTATGTTATTCAAATTATATATGTATTTACTAGTTGTTTGATTCCTGATCATTTTGTTCCAGGACCATTTGCTAATAATAATAAACAAGTTTGATCACTGTATTTGTAATGTTTTGTCTAATCAATCATCAGCCAAGCTGGTTAAAATGCTAATAGGACATTTGACCTATATTAGCATTTTAACCAGCTTGTGGTTCTCTTCTCTAATTGGCTCCTTGATAGAGGGACACCCATTGGGGGCTATAAGTAGACCACCAATCTGCAAAGCATCACAACACCTGAAGACAGAGCACACAGAGGACACATTACAGTGTGTTATCCAGACAGAGGACACTATACAGTTTTTTTTTATCCAGACAGAGGACACTTTACAGTTTGTTATCCGGACAGAGGACACTTTACAGTGTGTTATCCAGACAGAGGACACCTTACAGTGTGTTATCCAGACAGAGGACACCTTACAGATTGTCTGTCATCATGAACAGCAGTAATAATTAGTTTGGATTGTTTTTGTTTCACGTTCCAGTTACAATGTAACTGTTACATGCTCAGATGTAACCTGCATTTTCTGGATTTTTTTTTTGCTGGAGTTGGGAAACCCCAGTAGCCCCGTTGCCCTGAGGCCAGCCAAGAGGAGGTCCGCCGGGTCGCGGCCGTGCGCCCTGACGATCGCCACAGCCCGGGCGAAGACACAGCCTAGTGCAACCCTGAAGTACTTTAGACGTTCCAGGACTTCCTTTGTCAGGAACTGATAGGTTAGGGTTGTGATGGCGTGTCTGTGACACGGGTGAGCCTGGTTGCTCAGCTCAGCCACCGTGTAGCCAGCGTTGGCACTTCCTGCTCCCCCAAACAGATCCTCCCAGAGGATTGTAAGCAACTCGGCACCAAGGACATGGTCCTGGGCCTGGACGCTGTCGGAAAGGCGCCAGAGCCGCAGGACCATGGCCCTGATGCCAGAGTTCTGGGCCACAAAATGGATGGGAGGTGGCGAGGCTCCTGCCGATGCTGCGGTGACAGGAGACAGGGCTAAGAAGCCCTGTCCCCTCGTCCGGCTGTTTGTTGATATGGACGAGCAGCCCAGGGAAATGCTGTAGTCTTTGTCACCGTGGCACCTGGGCGTGCCGTGAAACAGCTCCTCAAGAGCCATTTCAGCCTGGTAGGCCTCCCAGGAAGCGGCATACCCCCCCTGCTCACCGTGAGTGGTCTGCAGTTGCTCCAGCCTGGAGCAGAGGTGCAGGCCCACCTCACGGGAGAGGGAGGAGAGCGCATCTCCCCTGATGGGGATCAGGAGGGGCTGCCTGCTCAAAAGGTCCCTGAGGAGGTCGAGGTCCAACAGTTCCTCCGGTGAGGTGGGGAACACGTCGCAGCCCTGCTCGAACCTAAACACCACCTCCAAGCGGGCCGCCAGTCTGACGCCCATCTTGGAACTCAGGTCTCGGAAGTGGTGAATGTAATTCGTGGCCTTTCTTTTCAGTGACCTGGCCACTTCGATCTTGGTCAGACCACACGACAATATAACGGACGACACAGGGTGGATGTAGAATGGTTGCTGGTGGCGGTGTGGCCCATCGCAGTACATTTGTACGAAGTTCACCCTGGCGTGGCTCTCGGGTAGCTGAAAGACGGAGGTCAGGTCCACCGAGAGGGCGGAGACCCCCCCCCCCGGGCAGTTTGGAAATTGGCCGCCTCGTGCAGCGAATAGGCGGTGAACACCTGTGACTGGCCTCCACACACCCTGTGGATCCCAAAGCGGGACCACAACAGGTCCAATTCATCCTTGCCGTCCCTCACGGCCACTGCTGCGTGTATCGAAATTGAGCTCACGAGGTCGGACACATGGTTGGAATGTATCAGGTCCGTGAGGACCAGGGGGGAGCTGGATTTGTCCCCCATACGTGCCAAGAAGACCGCGACTTTGAGCCCATCGGGGAGGGAGACCTCCCGAATGGCCTCATCGAGGAGCTCCAGGATAAAGTATTGGTCCTGTGCCAGTACCTCAAATTTTGAGGTGTCAAAGAGGGGATTTTTTAGTACGCTGGCCCTGCCCTTCTCCCCGTACGGGAGGCCTGCCAGTTTGGCCTGAAAGGCCCTAGCCATGTCTGCCTGGAAATCCATGCACCTTAGGCGTGCCACCGCGAGGCTCCCTAGGTGGCCCGACGCCCTGCGGGGGTGGGCCGGGACGACACTTATGTGGACGTACCACCCACCGTCCACATAGCCCAGCAAGGACCCGTGGGCATGGCTCCACTCTTTCTCGACCGCCTGGGAGAAATCCCCGAGGGGCAGATGCTTTTTCACTATGGGCCACGTGTACTTGTGTGGGCCCTGGACCCTCTCGGGCACAAACAGCCAGTGGATTGCTGACTTGATGGCCCTCAGGCCCAGGATCTCCACCACCACCCCGTCTGTGTCAGTATCGAATACCAAGCGTTCGTCCTGTGACTCCAATGTGACACAGACCGAGTGGATCGGGACAGCCTGTGTGTCGGGCCTGGTCAAAAACAGGCCGGGGCGGCCCACAAAGGGCGCTGCTATTTGGGTTAGGCTCTCTGCGTTGTCGCAGGCCACATCGTCCAAGGGCTCGTCTGCCATGTCTGACCCGTCAGACATGGCATCCTCCTCCATCGAATCTGCCCATTCGATGTCACTGAGGTCCATGGGGTCTGCAGTGAGCTCAGCTGCTGCCATGTTGTTGTTGAAAAAAAAAAAAAACAGGTGAAATGGTAAAAAAAAATTGGCCAGGGGTCGGGGGTCAATAACGGTAT
Organism: Gymnoscopelus microlampas; assembly: GCF_963454915.1. Taxonomy (NCBI): domain Eukaryota; kingdom Metazoa; phylum Chordata; class Actinopteri; order Myctophiformes; family Myctophidae; genus Gymnoscopelus; species Gymnoscopelus microlampas. Next base: position 57,701,017 of record NC_139940.1, read on the forward strand.
TTAGGTATAGAGGGTTCGTAAGCAATTGAGTCAATGACTCATTTGACTCAACTCAGGGTTAGGGCCCTTAGGGGAGTCCAAAAACAGTGGGAGTGGGAGGTACCAAAAATTCAGAAATTCAACGAGGAAGACGAATCTGTTGTCCTCTGGAGACCACGCCCCTTTGATTAGAAACAGCGCCACCCTTTGTCGGCCATTGAAAACCCATGTTAAATGAAAAGTGTCCGAATCGCTCCGAAACTTTTTCTACCCCCCCTAAGTAGGGGTCTACGAACAAATACACCGGACTCGGATTTTGGCTCAGACCCCCGGAAGTGGGTGAAACAGGCACCTCGAACACTTGATGGAATTGTTCAAAAATGTTCAAAGTGTTTTTTTTCTGTAATTTTTTTTTTTAGATGCTCCTCATTATGCAGAATTTTTGTATATATATTTTTATTTGTTGGACTTTAACTTTTTTTTTAATCATTTTTTAAATTTTGAAATGTAAGTGTAGAGGCCAAAATTGTAGAGAAATCCCCGAGGGGCAGATGCTTTTTCACTATGGGCCACGTGTACTTGTGTGGGCCCTGGACCCTCTCGGGCACAAACAGCCAGTGGATTGCTGACTTGATGGCCCTCAGGCCCAGGATCTCCACCACCACCCCGTCTGTGTCAGTATCGAATACCAAGCGTTCGTCCTGTGACTCCAATGTGACACAGACCGAGTGGATCGGGACAGCCTGTGTGTCGGGCCTGGTCAAAAACAGGCCGGGGCGGCCCACAAAGGGCGCTGCTATTTGGGTTAGGCTCTCTGCGTTGTCGCAGGCCACATCGTCCAAGGGCTCGTCTGCCATGTCTGACCCGTCAGACATGGCATCCTCCTCCATCGAATCTGCCCATTCGATGTCACTGAGGTCCATGGGGTCTGCAGTGAGCTCAGCTGCTGCCATGTTGTTGTTGAAAAAAAAAAAAAACAGGTGAAATGGTAAAAAAAAATTGGCCAGGGGTCGGGGGTCAATAACGGTATTTAGGTATAGAGGGTTCGTAAGCAATTGAGTCAATGACTCATTTGACTCAACTCAGGGTTAGGGCCCTTAGGGGAGTCCAAAAACAGTGGGAGTGGGAGGTACCAAAAATTCAGAAATTCAACGAGGAAGACGAATCTGTTGTCCTCTGGAGACCACGCCCCTTTGATTAGAAACAGCCCCACCCTTTGTCGGCCATTGAAAACCCATGTTAAATGAAAAGTGTCCGAATCGCTCCGAAACTTTTTCTACCCCCCCTAAGTAGGGGTCTACGAACAAATACACCGGACTCGGATTTTGGCTCAGACCCCCGGAAGTGGGTGAAACAGGCACCTCGAACACTTGATGGAATTGTTCAAAAATGTTCAAAGTGTTTTTTTTCTGTAATTTTTTTTTTTAGATGCTCCTCATTATGCAGAATTTTTGTATATATATTTTTATTTGTTGGACTTTAACTTTTTTTTTAATCATTTTTTAAATTTTGAAATGTAAGTGTAGAGGCCAAAATTGTAGAGAAATCCCCGAGGGGCAGATGCTTTTTCACTATGGGCCACGTGTACTTGTGTGGGCCCTGGACCCTCTCGGGCACAAACAGCCAGTGGATTGCTGACTTGATGGCCCTCAGGCCCAGGATCTCCACCACCACCCCGTCTGTGTCAGTATCGAATACCAAGCGTTCGTCCTGTGACTCCAATGTGACACAGACCGAGTGGATCGGGACAGCCTGTGTGTCGGGCCTGGTCAAAAACAGGCCGGGGCGGCCCACAAAGGGCGCTGCTATTTGGGTTAGGCTCTCTGCGTTGTCGCAGGCCACATCGTCCAAGGGCTCGTCTGCCATGTCTGACCCGTCAGACATGGCATCCTCCTCCATCGAATCTGCCCATTCGATGTCACTGAGGTCCATGGGGTCTGCAGTGAGCTCAGCTGCTGCCATGTTGTTGTTGAAAAAAAAAAAAAACAGGTGAAATGGTAAAAAAAAATTGGCCAGGGGTCGGGGGTCAATAACGGTATTTAGGTATAGAGGGTTCGTAAGCAATTGAGTCAATGACTCATTTGACTCAACTCAGGGTTAGGGCCCTTAGGGGAGTCCAAAAACAGTGGGAGTGGGAGGTACCAAAAATTCAGAAATTCAACGAGGAAGACGAATCTGTTGTCCTCTGGAGACCACGCCCCTTTGATTAGAAACAGCGCCACCCTTTGTCGGCCATTGAAAACCCATGTTAAATGAAAAGTGTCCGAATCGCTCCGAAACTTTTTCTACCCCCCCTAAGTAGGGGTCTACGAACAAATACACCGGACTCGGATTTTGGCTCAGACCCCCGGAAGTGGGTGAAACAGGCACCTCGAACACTTGATGGAATTGTTCAAAAATGTTCAAAGTGTTTTTTTTCTGTAATTTTTTTTTTTAGATGCTCCTCATTATGCAGAATTTTTGTATATATATTTTTATTTGTTGGACTTTAACTTTTTTTTTAATCATTTTTTAAATTTTGAAATGTAAGTGTAGAGGCCAAAATTGTAGAGAAATCCCCGAGGGGCAGATGCTTTTTCACTATGGGCCACGTGTACTTGTGTGGGCCCTGGACCCTCTCGGGCACAAACAGCCAGTGGATTGCTGACTTGATGGCCCTCAGGCCCAGGATCTCCACCACCACCCCGTCTGTGTCAGTATCGAATACCAAGCGTTCGTCCTGTGACTCCAATGTGACACAGACCGAGTGGATCGGGACAGCCTGTGTGTCGGGCCTGGTCAAAAACAGGCCGGGGCGGCCCACAAAGGGCGCTGCTATTTGGGTTAGGCTCTCTGCGTTGTCGCAGGCCACATCGTCCAAGGGCTCGTCTGCCATGTCTGACCCGTCAGACATGGCATCCTCCTCCATCGAATCTGCCCATTCGATGTCACTGAGGTCCATGGGGTCTGCAGTGAGCTCAGCTGCTGCCATGTTGTTGTTGAAAAAAAAAAAAAACAGGTGAAATGGTAAAAAAAAAATGGCCAGGGGTCGGGGGTCAATAACGGTATTTAGGTATAGAGGGTTCGTAAGCAATTGAGTCAATGACTCATTTGACTCAACTCAGGGTTAGGGCCCTTAGGGGAGTCCAAAAACAGTGGGAGTGGGAGGTACCAAAAATTCAGAAATTCAACGAGGAAGACGAATCTGTTGTCCTCTGGAGACCACGCCCCTTTGATTAGAAACAGCGCCACCCTTTGTCGGCCATTGAAAACCCATGTTAAATGAAAAGTGTCCGAATCGCTCCGAAACTTTTTCTACCCCCCCTAAGTAGGGGTCTACGAACAAATACACCGGACTCGGATTTTGGCTCAGACCCCCGGAAGTGGGTGAAACAGGCACCTCGAACACTTGATGGAATTGTTCAAAAATGTTCAAAGTGTTTTTTTTCTGTAATTTTTTTTTTTTAGATGCTCCTCATTATGCAGAATTTTTGTATATATATTTTTATTTGTTGGACTTTAACTTTTTTTTTAATCATTTTTTAAATTTTGAAATGTAAGTGTAGAGGCCAAAATCGTCCCCCCAAAAACGTGTTAGGAGTACGTTTCAGGCAATTTGGAGTTGATTGGTAGTACTTTGTTGTGACATGTTTTTGGGTCCCTAACATATTTCGAGCTCTGGACTTAGTCATTTTTTCATTTTTTTTTTTTTTTTTTTAGGTTTGGGTTTGGGTTTGGGTTTGGGTTTGGGTTTGATATGGGTTTGGATTCTTTGGTCGTGCCCCTGTGAGAAAAATCACAGACTGTGATGTGTCTCACAGGGGCACTTAAGCCACCACGCCACGACAAGGCAGAATCCATGTGGTGGTTTTTTTTTTTTTTTTTTTTGGAGGGGGGGGCTCACACACACAAACACACACACAAACACACACACACACACACACACACACACACACACACACAGGGGCGTAAAATGAAACTAAAACCGACCTGCCACAGGTGACATAAGTGAGGGACAAAATAAACACACACACACACACACACACACACACACACACACACACACACACACACACACACACACACACACAAACATACAGGTTTTTTTTTTTTAGGGGTGGGGTCTAAGTAAAGCAACAAAAACTGCCTCGTTGGGCTTTTTTTTGGGAGGGGGGGTCACACACACAAACACACACACAGGGGCGTAAAATGAAACTAAAACCGACCTGCCACAGGTGACATAAGTGAGGGACAAAATAAAAACACACACACACACACACACAAACATACAGGGATTTTTTACCCTTTAATTGAGGGTTAGGGTATGGGTTATAAAAATAGAAAAAAAATAGACCTGCCTCAGGTGACTTTTACAAAAAAATAATAATAAGGGTTAGGGTTACTGTATTGGGGCAGTTCCCCTGGCTCTCATCAGTCTGTTTCTCTTCTCCTTGAATTACCTTTTGGTGCGGATTGCCAGCCCGCGTGAGATGCACCTGGCCACGTACACTTTATAGGCCACTTCTGGACTGCCTACTACTTCCACCAGTAGCACCTCCTCCTCTGTCCAGCGGTTGTGTCCTCCAGCTGGCCTATAGAACGGGCGGTCCCGCTCCAAGCAGACCTCCTGATGCTCAGGCAGCAGCTGAGGGTCCACTGCTGGCTCTGGCTCTGGGTCGGGTAGGTCGAGGTCCCTCGGTAGCTGTTCTTCATCCACCTCTTCCTCCTCGGTGGCTTTGTCCTTGTTGGCATCCGATGGATCGGCCAACTTCCATGGGATGCTGTCGTCCAGTTTGAACAGGGACCTTTCCATTTTGGACACAGGGCAATAGACCCGTTCCTGTGCGAACTGGCCGAGGATGCGGAAGGCCTGGAGGTCTTTGTCTGAGAACATTTGCCGGTCCTCCATCAGGACCGCCAGGGGACGGAAGTCCACAAACGCCTGGTTCATCCTCATTCCAGAGGAGCGACAAGGTGTTGATGAGCCTTTCATTTGACTCCTTCTGAAAGCAGGACTCTGGCAGCCTGTTCAGCACCTCCCTGAACCAGGGCATCCCTCTTTCCCTGTAGAGGGACACCTTGGAATCGAACATGATGGTCCGCCGGACGATGTTGTCCAAGACGGCCGTTGCGAGATCCCTGACAGGTGGTATGTTCCTGTGGGGTCTCGCCCCGGCGTCATGCAAAACGACCATGTCCGGTGCGTCCCACGTGGCGTCGTAGCGCTTATTGCGCCCGTACCAGGTGACTCTGGGGAACCCCAGTAGCCCCGTTGCCCTGAGGCCAGCCAAGAGGAGGTCCGCCGGGTCGCGGCCGTGCGCCCTGACGATCGCCACAGCCCGGGCGAAGACACAGCCTAGAGCAACCCTGAAGTACTTTAGACGTTCCAGGACTTCCTTTGTCAGGAACTGATAGGTTAGGGTTGTGATGGCGTGTCTGTGACACGGGTGAGCCTGGTTGCTCAGCTCAGCCACCGTGTAGCCAGCGTTGGCACTTCCTGCTCCCCCAAACAGATCCTCCAAGAGGATTGTAAGCAACTCGGCACCAAGGACATGGTCCTGGGCCTGGACGCTGTCGGAAAGGCGCCAGAGCCGCAGGACCATGGCCCTGATGCCAGAGTTCTGGGCCACAAAATGGATGGGAGGTGGCGAGGCTCCTGCCGATGCTGCGGTGACAGGAGACAGGGCTAAGAAGCCCTGTCCCCTCGTCCGGCTGTTTGTTGATATGGACGAGCAGCCCAGGGAAATGCTGTAGTCTTTGTCACCGTGGCACCTGGGCGTGCCGTGAAACAGCTCCTCAAGAGCCATTTCAGCCTGGTAGGCCTCCCAGGAAGCGGCATACCCCCCCTGCTCACCGTGAGTGGCCTGCAGTTGCTCCAGCCTGGAGCAGAGGTGCAGGCCCACCTCACGGGAGAGGGAGGAGAGCGCATCTCCCCTGATGGGGATCAGGAGGGGCTGCCTGCTCAAAAGGTCCCTGAGGAGGTCGAGGTCCAACAGTTCCTCCGGTGAGGTGGGGAACACGTCGCAGCCCTGCTCGAACCTAAACACCACCTCCAAGCGGGCCGCCAGTCTGACGCCCATCTTGGAACTCAGGTCTCGGAAGTGGTGAATTTAATTCGTGGCCTTTCTTTTCAGTGACCTGGCCACTTCGATCTTGGTCAGACCACACGACAATATAACGGACGACACAGGGTGGATGTAGAATGGTTGCTGGTGGCGGTGTGGCCCATCGCAGTACATTTGTACGAAGTTCACCCTGGCGTGGCTCTCGGGTAGCTGAAAGACGGAGGTCAGGTCCACCGAGAGGGCGGAGACCCCCCCCCCCAGGGCAGTTTGGAAATTGGCCGCCTCGTGCAGCGAATAGGCGGTGAACACCTGTGACTGGCCTCCACACACCCTGTGGATCCCAAAGCGGGACCACAACAGGTCCAATTCATCCTTGCCGTCCCTCACGGCCACTGCTGCGTGTATCGAAATTGAGCTCACGAGGTCGGACACATGGTTGGAATGTATCAGGTCCGTGAGGACCAGGGGGGAGCTGGATTTGTCCCCCATACGTGCCAAGAAGACCGCGACTTTGAGCCCATCGGGGAGGGAGACCTCCCGAATGGCCTCATCGAGGAGCTCCAGGATAAAGTATTGGTCCTGTGCCAGTACCTCAAATTTTGAGGTGTCAAAGAGGGGATTTTTTAGTACGCTGGCCCTGCCCTTCTCCCCGTACGGGAGGCCTGCCAGTTTGGCCTGAAAGGCCCTAGCCATGTCTGCCTGGAAATCCATGCACCTTAGGCGTGCCACCGCGAGGCTCCCTAGGTGGCCCGACGCCCTGCGGGGGTGGGCCGGGACGACACTTATGTGGACGTACCACCCACCGTCCACATAGCCCAGCAAGGACCCGTGGGCATGGCTCCACTCTTTCTCGACCGCCTGGGAGAAATCCCCGAGGGGCAGATGCTTTTTCACTATGGGCCACGTGTACTTGTGTGGGCCCTGGACCCTCTCGGGCACAAACAGCCAGTGGATTGCTGACTTGATGGCCCTCAGGCCCAGGATCTCCACCACCACCCCGTCTGTGTCAGTATCGAATACCAAGCGTTCGTCCTGTGACTCCAATGTGACACAGACCGAGTGGATCGGGACAGCCTGTGTGTCGGGCCTGGTCAAAAACAGGCCGGGGCGGCCCACAAAGGGCGCTGCTATTTGGGTTAGGCTCTCTGTGTTGTCGCAGGCCACATCGTCCAAGGGCTCGTCTGCCATGTCTGACCCGTCAGACATGGCATCCTCCTCCATCGAATCTGCCCATTCGATGTCACTGAGGTCCATGGGGTCTGCAGTGAGCTCAGCTGCTGCCATGTTGTTGTTGAAAAAAAAAAAAAACAGGTGAAATGGTAAAAAAAAATTGGCCAGGGGTCGGGGGTCAATAACGGTATTTAGGTATAGAGGGTTCGTAAGCAATTGAGTCAATGACTCATTTGACTCAACTCAGGGTTAGGGCCCTTAGGGGAGTCCAAAAACAGTGGGAGTGGGAGGTACCAAAAATTCAGAAATTCAACGAGGAAGACGAATCTGTTGTCCTCTGGAGACCACGCCCCTTTGATTAGAAACAGCGCCACCCTTTGTCGGCCATTGAAAACCCATGTTAAATGAAAAGTGTCCGAATCGCTCCGAAACTTTTTCTACCCCCCCTAAGTAGGGGTCTACGAACAAATACACCGGACTCGGATTTTGGCTCAGACCCCCGGAAGTGGGTGAAACAGGCACCTCGAACACTTGATGGAATTGTTCAAAAATGTTCAAAGTGTTTTTTTTCTGTAATTTTTTTTTTTAGATGCTCCTCATTATGCAGAATTTTTGTATATATATTTTTATTTGTTGGACTTTAACTTTTTTTTTAATCATTTTTTAAATTTTGAAATGTAAGTGTAGAGGCCAAAATCGTCCCCCCAAAAACGTGTTAGGAGTACGTTTCAGGCAATTTGGAGTTAATTGGTAGTACTTTGTTGTGACATTTTTTTGGGTCCCTAACATATTTTGAGCTCTGGACTTAGTAATTTTTTTTTTTTTTTCTCCCCCAAAACCCTGTTAGGAGTACGTTTCAGGCAATTTGGAGTTGATTGGTAGTACTTTGTTGTGACATGTTTTTGGGTCCCTAACATATTTCAAGCTCTGGACTTAGTCATTTTTTCATTTTTTTTTTTTTTTTTTTAGGTTTGGGTTTGGGTTTGGGTTTGGGTTTGGGTTTGATATGGGTTTGGATTCTTTGGTCGTGCCCCTGTGAGAAAAATCACAGACTGTGATGTGTCTCACAGGGGCACTTAAACCACCACGCCACGACAAGGCAGAATCCATGTGGTGGGTTTTTTTTTTTTTTTTTTTTGGAGGGGGGGGCTCACACACACAAACACACACACAAACACACACACACACACACACACACACACACAGGGGCGTAAAATGAAACTAAAACCGACCTGCCACAGGTGACATAAGTGAGGGACAAAATAAACACACACACACACACACACACACACACACACACACACACACACACACACACACACACACACACACACACACACAAACATACAGGTTTTTTTTTTTTTAGGGGTGGGGTCTAAGTAAAGCAACAAAAACTGCCTCGTTGGGCTTTTTTTTGGGAGGGGGGGTCACACACACAAACACACACACAGGGGCGTAAAATGAAACTAAAACCGACCTGCCACAGGTGACATAAGTGAGGGACAAAATAAAAACACACACACACACACACACAAACATACAGGGATTTTTTACCCTTTAATTGAGGGTTAGGGTATGGGTTATAAAAATAGAAAAAAAATAGACCTGCCTCAGGTGACTTTTACAAAAAAATTATAATAAGGGTTAGGGTTACTGTATTGGGGCAGTTCCCCTGGCTCTCATCAGTCTGTTTCTCTTCTCCTTGAATTACCTTTTGGTGCGGATTGCCAGCCCGCGTGAGATGCACCTGGCCACGTACACTTTATAGGCCACTTCTGGACTGCCTACTACTTCCACCAGTAGCACCTCCTCCTCTGTCCAGCGGTTGTGTCCTCCAGCTGGCCTATAGAACGGGCGGTCCCGCTCCAAGCAGACCTCCTGATGCTCAGGCAGCAGCTGAGGGTCCACTGCTGGCTCTGGCTCTGGGTCGGGTAGGTCGAGGTCCCTCGGTAGCTGTTCTTCATCCACCTCTTCCTCCTCGGTGGCTTTGTCCTTGTTGGCATCCGATGGATCGGCCAACTTCCATGGGATGCTGTCGTCCAGTTTGAACAGGGACCTTTCCATTTTGGACACAGGGCAATAGACCCGTTCCTGAGCGAACTGGCCGAGGATGCGGAAGGCCTGGAGGTCTTTGTCTGAGAACATTTGCCGGTCCTCCATCAGGACCGCCAGGGGACGGAAGTCCACAAACGCCTGGTTCATCCTCATTCCAGAGGAGCGACAAGGTGTTGATGAGCCTTTCATTTGACTCCTTCTGAAAGCAGGACTCTGGCAGCCTGTTCAGCACCTCCCTGAACCAGGGCATCCCTCTTTCCCTGTAGAGGGACACCTTGGAATCGAACATGATGGTCCGCCGGACGATGTTGTCCAAGACGGCCGTTGCGAGATCCCTGACAGGTGGTATGTTCCTGTGGGGTCTCGCCCCGGCGTCATGCAAAACGACCATGTCCGGTGCGTCCCACGTGGCGTCGTAGCGCTTATTGCGCCCGTACCAGGTGACTCTGGGGAACCCCAGTAGCCCCGTTGCCCTGAGGCCAGCCAAGAGGAGGTCCGCCGGGTCGCGGCCGTGCGCCCTGACGATCGCCACAGCCCGGGCGAAGACACAGCCTAGAGCAACCCTGAAGTACTTTAGACGTTCCAGGACTTCCTTTGTCAGGAACTGATAGGTTAGGGTTGTGATGGCGTGTCTGTGACACGGGTGAGCCTGGTTGCTCAGCTCAGCCACCGTGTAGCCAGCGTTGGCACTTCCTGCTCCCCCAAACAGATCCTCCAAGAGGATTGTAAGCAACTCGGCACCAAGGACATGGTCCTGGGCCTGGACGCTGTCGGAAAGGCGCCAGAGCCGCAGGACCATGGCCCTGATGCCAGAGTTCTGGGCCACAAAATGGATGGGAGGTGGCGAGGCTCCTGCCGATGCTGCGGTGACAGGAGACAGGGCTAAGAAGCCCTGTCCCCTCGTCCGGCTGTTTGTTGATATGGACGAGCAGCCCAGGGAAATGCTGTAGTCTTTGTCACCGTGGCACCTGGGCGTGCCGTGAAACAGCTCCTCAAGAGCCATTTCAGCCTGGTAGGCCTCCCAGGAAGCGGCATACCCCCCCTGCTCACCGTGAGTGGCCTGCAGTTGCTCCAGCCTGGAGCAGAGGTGCAGGCCCACCTCACGGGAGAGGGAGGAGAGCGCATCTCCCCTGATGGGGATCAGGAGGGGCTGCCTGCTCAAAAGGTCCCTGAGGAGGTCGAGGTCCAACAGTTCCTCCGGTGAGGTGGGGAACACGTCGCAGCCCTGCTCGAACCTAAACACCACCTCCAAGCGGGCCGCCAGTCTGACGCCCATCTTGGAACTCAGGTCTCGGAAGTGGTGAATGTAATTCGTGGCCTTTCTTTTCAGTGACCTGGCCACTTCGATCTTGGTCAGACCACACGACAATATAACGGACGACACAGGGTGGATGTAGAATGGTTGCTGGTGGCGGTGTGGCCCATCGCAGTACATTTGTACGAAGTTCACCCTGGCGTGGCTCTCGGGTAGCTGAAAGACGGAGGTCAGGTCCACCGAGAGGGCGGAGACCCCCCCCCAGGGCAGTTTGGAAATTGGCCGCCTCGTGCAGCGAATAGGCGGTGAACACCTGTGACTGGCCTCCACACACCCTGTGGATCCCAAAGCGGGACCACAACAGGTCCAATTCATCCTTGTCGTCCCTCACGGCCACTGCTGCGTGTATCGAAATTGAGCTCACGAGGTCGGACACATGGTTGGAATGTATCAGGTCCGTGAGGACCAGGGGGGAGCTGGATTTGTCCCCCATACGTGCCAAGAAGACCGCGACTTTGAGCCCATCGGGGAGGGAGACCTACCGAATGGCCTCATCGAGGAGCTCCAGGATAAAGTATTGGTCCTGTGCCAGTACCTCAAATTTTGAGGTGTCAAAGAGGGGATTTTTTAGTACGCTGGCCCTGCCCTTCTCCCCGTACGGGAGGCCTGCCAGTTTGGCCTGAAAGGCCCTAGCCATGTCTGCCTGGAAATCCATGCACCTTAGGCGTGCCACCGCGAGGCTCCCTAGGTGGCCCGACGCCCTGCGGGGGTGGGCCGGGACGACACTTATGTGGACGTACCACCCACCGTCCACATAGCCCAGCAAGGACCCGTGGGCATGGCTCCACTCTTTCTCGACCGCCTGGGAGAAATCCCCGAGGGGCAGATGCTTTTTCACTATGGGCCACGTGTACTTGTGTGGGCCCTGGACCCTCTCGGGCACAAACAGCCAGTGGATTGCTGACTTGATGGCCCTCAGGCCCAGGATCTCCACCACCACCCCGTCTGTGTCAGTATCGAACACCAAGCGTTCGTCCTGTGACTCCAATGTGACACAGACCGAGTGGATCGGGACAGCCTGTGTGTCGGGCCTGGTCAAAAACAGGCCGGGGCGGCCCACAAAGGGCGCTGCTATTTGGGTTAGGCTCTCTGCGTTGTCGCAGGCCACATCGTCCAAGGGCTCGTCTGCCATGTCTGACCCGTCAGACATGGCATCCTCCTCCATTCAATCTGCCCATTCGATGTCACTGAGGTCCATGGGGTCTGCAGTGAGCTCAGCTGCTGCCATGTTGTTGTTGAAAAAACAAACAAACAGGTGAAATGGTAAAAAAAAAATGGCCAGGGGTCGGGGGTCAATAACGGTATTTAGGTATAGAGGGTTCGTAAGCAATTGAGTCAATGACTCATTTGACTCAACTCAGGGTTAGGGCCCTTAGGGGAGTCCAAAAACAAAGTGGGAGGTACCAAAAATTCAGAAATTCAACGAGGAAGACGAATCTGTTGTCCTCTGGAGACCACGCCCCTTTGATTAGAAACAGCGCCACCCTTTGTCGGCCATTGAAAACCCATGTTAAATGAAAAGTGTCCGAATCGCTCCGAAACTTTTTCTACCCCCCCTAAGTAGGGGTCTACGAACAAATACACCGGACTCGGATTTTGGCTCAGACCCCCGGAAGTGGGTGAAACAGGCACATCGAACACTTGATGGAATTGTTCAAAAATGTTCAAAGTGTTTTTTTTCTGTAATTTTTTTTTTAGATGCTCCTCATTATGCAGAATTTTTGTATATATATTTTTTTTTTTTGGACTTTAACTTTTTTTTTAATCATTTTTTAAATTTTGAAATGTAAGTGTAGAGGCCAAAATTGTCCCCCCAAAAACGTGTTAGGAGTACGTTTCAGGCAATTTGGAGTTGATTGGTAGTACTTTGTTGTGACATTTTTTTGGGTCCCTAACATATTTTGAGCTCTGGACTTAGTCATTTTTTCTTTTTTTTTTCTTTTTTTTTTTTCTTTTAGGTTTGGGTTTGGGTTTGGGTTTGGGTTTGATATGGGTTTGGATTCTTTGGTCGTGCCCCTGTGAGACAAATCACAGACTGTGATGTGTCTCACAGGGGCACTTAAGCCACCACGCCACGACAAGGCAGAATCCATGTGGTGGGTTTTTTTTTTTTTTTTTTTTGTTGGAGGGGGGGGCTCACACACACAAACACACACACAAACACACACACACACACACACACACACAGGGGCGTAAAATGAAACTAAAACCGACCTGCCACAGGTGACATAAGTGAGGGACAAAATAAACACACACACACACACACACACACACACACACACACACACACACACACACACACACACACACACACACACACAAACATACAGGTTTTTTTTTTTTTAGGGGTGGGGTCTAAGTAAAGCAACAAAAACTGCCTCGTTGGGCTTTTTTTTGGGAGGGGGGTTCACACACACAAACACACACACAGGGGCGTAAAATGAAACTAAAACCGACCTGCCACAGGTGACATAAGTGAGGGACAAAATAAAAACACACACACACACACACACAAACATACAGGGATGTTTTATTTTTTTTATTTTTACCCTTTAATTGAGGGTTAGGGTATGGGTTATAAAAATAGAAAAAAAATAGACCTGCCTCAGGTGACTTTTACAAAAAAAAATAATAAGGGTTAGGGTTACTGTATTGGGGCAGTTCCCCTGGCTCTCATCAGTCTGTTTCTCTTCTCCTTGAATGACCTTTTGGTGCGGATTGCCAGCCCGCGTGAGATGCACCTGGCCACGTACACTTTATAGGCCACTTCTGGACTGCCTACTACTTCCACCAGTAGCACCTCCTCCTCTGTCCAGCGGTTGTGTCCTCCAGCTGGCCTATAGAACGGGCGGTCCCGCTCCAAGCAGACCTCCTGATGCTCAGGCAGCAGCTGAGGGTCCACTGCTGGCTCTGGCTCTGGGTCGGGTAGGTCGAGGTCCCTCGGTAGCTGTTCTTCATCCACCTCTTCCTCCTCGGTGGCTTTGTCCTTGTTGGCATCCGATGGATCGGCCAACTTCCATGGGATGCTGTCGTCCAGTTTGAACAGGGACCTTTCCATTTTGGACACAGGGCAATAGACCCGTTCCTGAGCGAACTGGCCGAGGATGCGGAAGGCCTGGAGGTCTTTGTCTGAGAACATTTGCCGGTCCTCCATCAGGACCGCCAGGGGACGGAAGTCCACAAACGCCTGGTTCATCCTCATTCCAGAGGAGCAAATGACCGACAAGGTGTTGATGAGCCTTTCATTTGACTCCTTCTGAAAGCAGGACTCTGGCAGCCTGTTCAGCACCTCCCTGAACCAGGGCATCCCTCTTTCCCTGTAGAGGGACACCTTGGAATCGAACATGATGGTCCGCCGGACGATGTTGTCCAAGACGGCCGTTGCGAGATCCCTGACAGGTGGTATGTTCCTGTGGGGTCTCGCCCCGGCGTCATGCAAAACGACCATGTCCGGTGCGTCCCACGTGGCGTCGTAGCGCTTATTGCGCCCGTACCAGGTGACTCTGGGGAACCCCAGTAGCCCCGTTGCCCTGAGGCCAGCCAAGAGGAGGTCCGCCGGGTCGCGGCCGTGCGCCCTGACGATCGCCACAGCCCGGGCGAAGACACAGCCTAGAGCAACCCTGAAGTACTTTAGACGTTCCAGGACTTCCTTTGTCAGGAACTGATAGGTTAGGGTTGTGATGGCGTGTCTGTGACACGGGTGAGCCTGGTTGCTCAGCTCAGCCACCGTGTAGCCAGCGTTGGCACTTCCTGCTCCCCCAAACAGATCCTCCAAGAGGATTGTAAGCAACTCGGCACCAAGGACATGGTCCTGGGCCTGGACGCTGTCGGAAAGGCGCCAGAGCCGCAGGACCATGGCCCTGATGCCAGAGTTCTGGGCCACAAAATGGATGGGAGGTGGCGAGGCTCCTGCCGATGCTGCGGTGACAGGAGACAGGGCTAAGAAGCCCTGTCCCCTCGTCCGGCTGTTTGTTGATATGGACGAGCAGCCCAGGGAAATGCTGTAGTCTTTGTCACCGTGGCACCTGGGCGTGCCGTGAAACAGCTCCTCAAGAGCCATTTCAGCCTGGTAGGCCTCCCAGGAAGCGGCATACCCCCCCTGCTCACCGTGAGTGGCCTGCAGTTGCTCCAGCCTGGAGCAGAGGTGCAGGCCCGCATCTCCCCTGATGGGGATCAGGAGGGGCTGCCTGCTCAAAAGGTCCCTGAGGAGGTCGAGGTCCAACAGTTCCTCCGGTGAGGTGGGGAACACGTCGCAGCCCTGCTCGAACCTAAACACCACCTCCAAGCGGGCCGCCAGTCTGACGCCCATCTTGGAACTCAGGTCTCGGAAGTGGTGAATGTAATTCGTGGCCTTTCTTTTCAGTGACCTGGCCACTTCGATCTTGGTCAGACCACACGACAATATAACGGACGACACAGGGTGGATGTAGAATGGTTGCTGGTGGCGGTGTGGCCCATCGCAGTACATTTGTACGAAGTTCACCCTGGCGTGGCTCTCGGGTAGCTGAAAGACGGAGGTCAGGTCCACCGAGAGGGCGGAGACCCCCCCCCCCAGGGCAGTTTGGAAATTGGCCGCCTCGTGCAGCGAATAGGCGGTGAACACCTGTGACTGGCCTCCACACACCCTGTGGATCCCAAAGCGGGACCACAACAGGTCCAATTCATCCTTGCCGTCCCTCACGGCCACTGCTGCGTTTATCGAAATTGAGCTCACGAGGTCGGACACATGGTTGGAATGTATCAGGTCCGTGAGGACCAGGGGGGAGCTGGATTTGTCCCCCATATGTGCCAAGAAGACCGCGACTTTGAGCCCATCGGGGAGGGAGACCTCCCGAATGGCCTCATCGAGGAGCTCCAGGATAAAGTATTGGTCCTGTGCCAGTACCTCAAATTTTGAGGTGTCAAAGAGGGGATTTTTTAGTACGCTGGCCCTGCCCTTCTCCCCGTACGGGAGGCCTGCCAGTTTGGCCTGAAAGGCCCTAGCCATGTCTGCCTGGAAATCCATGCACCTTAGGCGTGCCACCGCGAGGCTCCCTAGGTGGCCCGACGCCCTGCGGGGGTGGGCCGGGACGACACTTATGTGGACGTACCACCCACCGTCCACATAGCCCAGCAAGGACCCGTGGGCATGGCTCCACTCTTTCTCGACCGCCTGGGAGAAATCCCCGAGGGGCAGATGCTTTTTCACTATGGGCCACGTGTACTTGTGTGGGCCCTGGACCCTCTCGGGCACAAACAGCCAGTGGATTGCTGACTTGATGGCCCTCAGGCCCAGGATCTCCACCACCACCCCGTCTGTGTCAGTATCGAACACCAAGCGTTCGTCCTGTGACTCCAATGTGACACAGACCGAATGGATCGGGACAGCCTGTGTGTCGGGCCTGGTCAAAAACAGGCCGGGGCGGCCCACAAAGGGCGCTGCTATTTGGGTTAGGCTCTCTGCGTTGTCGCTGTAATTTTGCTTGCATTGAAGCATATTATGTATTTACCTACTGTATTTGGAAAGTGTGATGAAATCGGAGTCGTACCTGAGATCCAGAGCAGGAGAAAGAACAGGGCTGTTTGATGCATTGATGAGTCAAGACAGATACACTGATATGATGCTGTGATCCAGTAATGCTTTAGTCTGAACTGGACATTCACTGAACAATGTCGTATATCTCTATGTTTTGGACACGTCAGCTCTGCACGTTATCACTGTTTATAACGAAGTGATTTATTTGGGTAATTTCTTACATTCGGATCTTGCACAAACAAACACACACACACACACACACACACACAAGGATAAGGATAATTCCTTTTAACAGGTCGTTCATGAAAGTCCTTGCGGTCTTGTTTCCAATGAGAACCTGTGAGCAATTTGGGGTTAAGAGTCTTGCTCAGGGACACACACACACACAAACGATCACTTCCCCATTCCTACGCTTAAACGTGGCGACATGCCTTACAGCATAATCCTCAGTTTCAACACCTGGCTCAAACGATTCTACACCACTCATGATTTTAGATAATATGATATTAATTTTATCAGACACGCCCCTTCCTATACAAACCCATTATAACTTCAAACTCCATTTTAACCATGTTAGATTCATCGGACACACCTGTCCTTGTTTCTGGTGACTGATCTTGTCCTTCTAATACGTGTTTTTTCAATTACTTTTTTCATTTCATTGGTCATTTTTTTGGGGGGAAATGAAAAAAACGAAATACAATAAAAAAGAAAAAGAACACGGCCCCCTCACGTATAAGGAGGGTAGTATGAGTCACCAGAACCAAGGACGGTGTTTTTGATAAATCTAACATAGTTAAAATGGAGATTGAAGTTACAATGGGTTTGTATAGGAAGGGGTCGTGTCTGATAAAATTAATATCAAATATCTAAATACTGAATCAAGCAACTTAAAAACTGTCTGGGGCGCTCACAAAAGCCTGAGTAGACGATAAAATTACGCCATTTAAAAAAAAAAGTGAAATATCCCTTTAGTGTTAAGACATTTATGTTTGAAGGGGATTATGAACACACTTTATACATAAAAAGGGAGTTCATATGAATGGCAGTGGTTCTCAAAAATATAGATAGGAACCAAATGGACCCTTATGTGTCAGTAACTCCATGAGTGTACAAATGGAACCAAATGGATCCTAACGGGTCCATTTGGTTCCATTTGTACACTCTTGAGTTAAATGAACACAGATGATAATAGAGTGTACATTTGGGTCCCAGAGGTCGAAATGGTATCAGTGGGGGTCCATAGCCTAATGCATGTGAAACTGAGGGTCCTTGGTATTAAAATGGTTCAGAATCACTGCTATGGCCGTTCAAATATTCTTTTGTCGGGGTCCCTGGCATATATTTTCAAATGGGGGTCTGCAGGCTAATATGTGTCAATTTAGGGGTCCTTGACGTGAAAAATCTCAAGAGGTCCATATTACTGAGCCATTAGCAGAAGCCTAATATATAACAATATATAAAATTGAGATGCATCGTCATCATCATCATAACCTTTATTTCAGCTCGGAGTACAGTTGAGGGGCAGGCCCTCATTTTCAATGTAGCCGAGATACAGAACACAGTAATCAACAGGAATAGACATTCACATACAGAAACATCAAAATACATGAATCTAGAAGACAGAAAACACTCAAAAAATAAAAAATATTCCAAGAACTAAAACAAATTAACCAAAAATGGAATAAAGAGATGGGGGTCCGCAGCCAAATTCATATCATTTTGGGGGTCCTTGACATGAAAAAGTTTGAGAACCACTGTGCTATGCTATGCTATGCTATGTTATGTTAGGGTCGGCTGGTGCATGTCATAGGTGGAGGGCAGAGCTTCTCTGAATCAACACAGCTATAGACGGGTTTCCTGTTAGTAAACATGAGAGGATGCTGCGCGCGCGAGAGGGATTTGCATGCAATTTCTAAAGTGAGCCTATAGAGGGCGCCATTACCCGCAGCAGCTCTGGTCAAATGTCCATTCATAAAACAAGAATTAATTGGATAACATATTATCCAATGTGAGAGTTTGTGACACGTTGTGGGCGTGTAGATCTGCCTTTTCCCCAAAAAAAATTACAAAATGTGAAAAACATGGAATGTTTTTGCAAACATTTTTAGACCACAAATGTTATATGATGGTCCCTGGCACTAACCTTGCATGTGGTTGGACATGGACATACAGTCAGTGGAAAAAGCATTCACATCTTTTACTTTAGTAAAAGTATCAACACTGCAATGTAGAAAATCTAGAAATACTCTGTTACAAGTAAAAGTCCAGAATTAAAAATGTACTTTAGTAAAAGTACAAAAAATATTGCTATGTAAATTAAGTACCAAAACTAGAAAGTAGGCTACTCATTATGCAGAATGCCCCATTTCACAAGTTGTCAAATGTGACATCTTTTGAAAATAGTAGATCTACAAGATATGTGAGCTTGTAGATCGGCTATTTTCGAATGGACTAAATGTATATAGGGGTGAAGTGGCTAATGTAAGTTTTGTAATAATAATCGAAATCTACAGTAACAAGTAACTGAAGTTGTCAAATAAAAAAGGTAGGCACACTGCAGCCTTCACATAATGTAGGCCTACATAGACCTACTGTAGTGTGCACATAACCAGGGGTGCACATAACTTTTTAGGTCTAGTACTCAGAAGAGCACCTGGAGAATGAGATTTGACTTGCCGTTTTGTCAAGGGGGGGGTGCAACCAAGGGGCAAGGCTTGGATATTTACGATGAGGCCAACACGGAAGCTTATGAATGGCCAGAGTGGCGCTGTTTTACCCTGCGCCGACCTGAAGTGTCAGAAAGAATTTATTTTAGCGCAAGTGAATGGGTTTTTGACAAACTTTAGACTAGATTTTCTTACCGTAATAAAAATTGTCATAAATTCTATATGCTTCCAGTCGCTAGTTTAAAGTCTCCTTTCAATCATCATGATATGCGTTTTGCTAAATTATGGTCCCATTTATTCTAAAATTGACGATAAAGTAGGCTATGCTCCAGGAGAGGCGGGATGATTTGATTGACAACCTACACAACCAATAGCATTCATTCCCCGCCCCCGCTCTTGATTGACAAGCTACCCAACCAATAGCATTTTTGGGGGTGTTTCCCGGTTCGCTGGTCACGTGTCTGGTCTCAACCAATAGCGTTTGAGTTCCGGACGTGGCCAACTGTATATATTAACGATGGAGGAATGCATGTTCCTGAACTATCGGCTTCATTTTCGTTCTGTAGAAAGCAGGGGAGTGGCTTTGTCCATTCTTTTTTACAGTCTATGGGTGCAACACGATCGCATCGTCCGTCACCAGCGTCATGGCTGAACTTCAACCTGTTTTTTGCACTTTCTCCATTACAACCCGTACATCTACATTAACGTTCAGGTTTCAAATATAAAGTGCTTACCCCATGGCCATGGATGTTATAATTATATACGGGCCATCAGAAGTACCCGTGTCTTCCGTATTGTTCAATGAAAAGCATTCTAATTCGATCAGTGGCCTCTTTCTTTGAATTTTCTCCACTTCAACTAAGCGACCCTAGCGGTTGGGAGGTGTATTGCACTCTGATACATCGTAATTGTATGAGGAAATGGCCGTCGATCGGATTAAAATGCTTTTTATTGAACAACACGGAATAAACGGATACTGTTGAGGAACCGTACATAATTATAACGTCCGTGGCCATGAGGTAAGTACTTTATTTGAAACCTGAACGTTTATGATGTAGGACCGTAAATGGAGAAAGTGCAAACACCAGGTTGAAGTTCATCCATGACGGTCGTGACAGACGATCGTCTGTGACACACACACACACACACACACACACACACACACACACACACACACACACACACACACACACACACACACACACACACACACACACACACACAGACACACACACACACACACACACACACACACACACACACACACACACACACACACACACACAGAAACTTGCCGCGGGGGAGGGGCTACTAGCATGTTGTGGAGCTAGACTCTATAGCCCGAAGGGACAGTCATGGGTTTGATTGGTTGTTGTTGGTTGTCAGGGCAATATCACAACCAATCGGTAGACGGCCAACAAATGATGACGTGTTCCAGACCCTTTTTAAGCAAAACCGCCCCCTTTTTCCCATAAACAGAGCTATCCTTACCAAACCCCGCCCCTTTTTCACAGACGCCCCGCCTCTCTTTATAAGCCTTCAGAGGTTAACTCCCACATTCCGATCATACCACACACCTGTGTATAGGAGTTTGGTTGTCCCAAACTAAAAAATGGTCTTCACCGGGTTTAATGAAAATAGATTAAATTATGCAGTTTGTAATATCTTGTTTACTCAATAAAAATGATTTGTCGGAAGTTGGATCTGTTTGTATATAATAGCAGCATTATGCCTATTATGCCTATAATAGCAGCATTATGCCTATCTAAATCCCGAACACAACAACAGAGTGAAGGGCGCTTCCGGTTCGTTCTACCCGGGCATGTGCAGATTGCGCATTCTACTCTGTGATGACGTCGCGCGGAAACCCGCCTATAAAAAAAGTTAGACATGGTAATCTTGGAGTCAACTTTTGTATTTGCATTAATAGTAACAGACATAATACAACATAATTACAACTTAATCAATTCCATAACCATGTAACATTGCAAAGCTGCTCATTCAATGTTTAAATACAAACTTACAATGCATGGAGAAAATAGTTACATTAAGTCTGCAACTATGCATTAATGGGGTTTATCAACAGTAGATTATTACTATAATCCATTATGTTCAACTATAAAAAATAAGTACCCAGATTTGGCACAAACAAGGGAATGAACTCTTTTTCATGCTACGTATCAGAGGTTGCGCTAGGATTTTACATTCACGGTCCAGTCCAGTGTCCGGAGTGATCACAATTGAAAATAACGGACATAAATATATTTTAATGCATGAATGACAAGCATGATTGTGCACAAACGTAGCCAATATAAACTTAGCATCATATTTGGGACTGAAAACTAATTGAATGTAATTGGGCTAATGATTTCTCAACTTTCGTGTTGCATCATTAGTTTCATGCTAACACATGTTCTTCAGAAGCATGAGCAATAGCCTAAAAGTCAGGTCTGCACAAATCTTTCGTAAGGTTGATAGATTCAATGAATCAAAATATACCGGTATAGCTACTCACAGGTATGGTCGTACGGTGACATAATTATATTTTCAACTTTGGGAAAGTTGAATAAGCTTTTGAGGTGGTCTCCTGACAATCCTTGTAAAGAATTTCAATTAAAGTGTATAATTTTTGTTTTATTTACGGGTTGGGACTGCATGCATTCCATTTTCCTGGCAAAATGACTTTGTTTCTATCCATTAGTCACCCCATGGAGACTTGAATTCATGAATATATTTTAGTTTTTGTCGTATTCCTAAGGCATAAATTTGATGACCGGCAGTGATTCCGGTAGGAGACACAAAGAGTCTCCTTTGTGTCTCCTACCGGAACCGCTGCCTACCGGTCCGCTGGTCATCACATTATTGAATTATTTTTTCATAGTTGTTCTTGTTCATCAGTAGGGGCTGCATATCACACAATGCAGCTGGAAAACTGTTCAATGACTTGACATAGGATCCAGTTTGTGTCAGTGTGACTATAAATACAACTCAGCTCCATGTTATCTTGTCTTCACCAGGTTCTCCTCACATCTTCATTTAACAACCTGGAATAACACAACACAGTGGCGTAGCCAGGAATGAATTAGTACCTAGGCCTGGCACAATACGGGCGTGCACGTGCGAAGGTTTTCCATTAATTAATTAATACTTATCTTTGCCTATCTGCACGTGATTTAGCAGCACAATGCATTTGTATTGGTTGAGTAGAATAGATAATAGACAGGTTGTCATCTCCAATCAGTAAGAAATTGACACCCACTGCCCAATTTAGCAGCATAACAGTGTGAATTTGAATTATGCAGGGATTGCTGTCCACATTATGTGATGTTACTTTAGTTGAAAATGGCTTAAAGGTAGGGTAAGTGATATTTTTTGGTTAAAACAAAAAGTATTTTGTTAAAAGGTTGAAGCATTATATTCTGATAGTAATCATTGCTATAGAGTGTTTGTTCAGTAACAGGAGTCTCCCCGTTTCTCCAGCTCTTTAATAAACAGAAAATACATTTTCCGGTAGGTGTCAAAATCTCAGCCAATCAGGAGAAAGTACCCATTTTTAAGCTTAATTTGTATAGTGTTCCAGTTCCAATTTTGCCTGCTCATTTCTTAGTGTCATCACTTCCAATTTCATTTGTTTAATCTATATCCTGATTGAGTTCTCCAGCCTGATTGGACAAAATTGGAAATTAAACTGAAACGAAAATGCATTTTCTGTTTTATAAAGAGCTGGAGAGACAAGGAGACTCCTGTTACTGAACAAACACTCTATAGCAATGAGTACTATCAGAATATAGAGCTATTTAACACTTATTTTAACCAAAGCAAATCACTTACCCTACCTTTAACATGATATACAAAAATAATAAACCATAATAGATAAATTACAATTGTTTTATTATTAAAAAAAAACTGGTGGGCACAAAAAGCAAATGGATGGGCCCAGGCCTACCTATGCCCACCCGTAGCTACGCCCCTGATACAAAATCATACAACTTTAAAAACCAGACAACCTTTATAGCAACATTAGCTCTGTAGCTGTAAAATAAAACGGAATCTTACCAAGTGCTGTCCCTGGTTTGACCTCAGAATAAACTGTGTCTTCAGTTTTCTCTGGAGCTGGTGATTCAGTGAATGGAAAGTAACACGGAATATGTTAAGCAGAAAATACATCCAGACTGATGATGATTCTCAGTGTGATTACTCCGTATGAGCCATACTAGGCTGTGTCTATATCAGTGGTTCTCAACCTGTGGGTCGAGACCATGATTCTTTTTTTTTTTTGGGGGGGGGGGGGCCCAGATGACAGTGAAGTGACAATTTAAAGACTTTCAAGACCTTTTTAATACCTAAAAAAAATACAAATAAAAGATAAGAAAAAGACCATTACTGCATCAAAAGTAATCAACAAACTATACTATAAAACAGGGGTCTTCAACAGGGGGTCCGGGACCCCTAGGGGGTCCTCAGAGCTACTATAGGGGGTCCGCCAAATCTTTGTGTGATAGGATTTCGTTTTTTTACATTAACCACTTTAACCCTAGAATTCCTTTTCTGAGGAGAACATTAGCCAAAAATAGCCAATCTACAAGCTCTCAACGCCTCGCGCTGCGAGGCGTTGAGAGCTTGTAGATCGGCTATTTTTGGCAAAGAGGCGTAGAGGGAAAAAGAGCAGACTAAGTAAAAAAAAAACTCTAATCTGAAACACAATTTTATACAATATAGAGTAGGGGGTCCCTGCTTCATCTCTCTCTCAGCTAGGGGGTCCTTGGCCTGAAAACGTTGAAGACCCCTGCTATAAAAAGTAAAAACTGGTCAAACGTTGGCCAAATTGTCAAATAATATAAGAAAGAGGCAAACATTGTGAAAATAGCGAGGCGTTGGGATCTTGTAGATCTGCCATTTTAACAATTATTCATCTGTAGGAGTCCCTCAACTCCTATCAATTCCAAGTGTTTGTCAGGGTGGGGGGTCCCCAAGTCAAATATGATTTTTTTGGGGGGTCACGGCTTGAAAATGTAGAGAACCACTGGTCTATATGTCTGTTCAGCATATTCTCATGATGTTTCGATGCATACTCATTTCATGTGTTTTGTGTGCAGCGTGCTCACCCTTATTATTCTTGTCCATGTATTTGAGTTCAATCTGTGAATATGTCACATCCCTGGAGTCAGCTGCACGCTCGTCTGAATGAAAGAACCATAGACATCCGTAAATGATGTGACCAATTCAAAGGATCTCCACCTAATTGATCTCTGTGATTCTGTAAAATCCACATTTAAATAAGCATGTGATATCATGAAGTATTAGTACAGTATGCAACTGTAGAATTTTCAGTTGCTTGAGATCCTGTGATTGATTAATGGGCGTTGGCGCCCTACTGTTCCTTTTACTGTGGTTCACTGTGGGAGTTGGTTGAAACTATATGTTAATATTCTGTCCATTGTTTTTAGATTGATTCATGTAGATATCATTTTAAATCATATGGAATGTCTTTCTTTTTTTCATTTTTGCTTGTGTACAAATAATGGCTGGTTTTATAGCTGCAGATTGATTGATTGATTGATTGATTGATTGATTGATTGATTGATTGATTGATTGATTGATTGATTGATTGATTGATTGATTGATTGATTGATTGATTGATTGATTGGTGGGTGCATTCTCAAAGCAGAGATATCAGTGATGGGGTGAGTCATCATTAGTGATCAGTTTGAATGTCATTGGTTGAAGGGCTGACCATGTTGAAATGGGGAGTGAACATCATCTGGACTTCCTCTCTGGTGGTTGGTCCTCTGCCCTGCTGCTGAGTCCTGATTGGTTGCCTGGGACTTGACACATCTAATTTATTTCAAGATACACATTTAGCAGCCGACTTAAGATAGAACAGACAGGGCTGAGCCCTCACATTTGGGCAGTCGACTAATCTGCCACTTGAGTCTTGGCAGCTATGGAATTTGTTAGTCGAGACACATGTAATTATTCTACACATTAGTGGAATGTAAAATCTTAACCCATTAACCCATTAAGACCTGAGCTCTGTATCGTTGCTGTCGTTTTTTTCCGTCAATTAATGCTAATTACTTGATCATACTACAGCATCGCACCAAAAAATCAAAAGTAGCAGATCTACAAGCTCGAAATGCGACGTGAAGAAAAATGATGACAACCTCACTGTTCAAAATAGGAAATCATCAGAGAAACACTGTTGACGGTCTACTTACCTGACACAACATGGATCTGTAATTTTAAGAAGAGCAAACTGTTAGTAGTGTTTAACAATGCAAGCCAGCCAGCCATCTTCAATCACATAATCCCCATACTTAAAGGGATAGTTTTCCTATCGATTAGTCACCCCATTGAGAGTTGAATTCATGGATGTCGCATTCCTGAGCCAATAATTTGTTGACCAGCGGACCGTTAGGCAACGGTTCCGGTAGGAGATACAAAGGAGACTCTTTGTGTGTCCTTTGTGATAAACCACTGCCGGTCATCAAATTATTGGCCTTAGGAATGCGACAAAAACAAAACAATATCCATGAATTCAAGTCTCCATGGCGTGACTAATCAATAGAAAAGAAGTCATTTTGGGGGTGAACTATCCCTTTAATTGATTGGATTCCCAGAGGCTCTAGGCCCCCACCTGTTTTGGCTGTACACTAAATATCTTCGCCAAAAATGATTTGCCAAGCTCACAGCGCATTGCAGTGCGACGTGTTGGCTATTTTTTCGACCAGTGTTAGCCCTACCATAGGGATGCCAGGGTTCATGGGGTATAAGCTCTTATTTAAGTAGTTCTCACCTTTAGATGTTCTGTATCGACACAGCAGGATCAGCAGGATGGTCAGTAGAATCCTACAATCAACCCCACTGGAGAACTGTGTTCCACAGGTACACTCACTGAAGGTGGAGGAGATCCAGACCCTGAAGGTGGAGGAGATCCACTCACTGAAGGTGGAGGAGATCCAGACACTGAAGGCGGAGCAGGTTCAGACACTATGACAGAAATGAAAATAACATTTGAAATAAATAATGATATGAGAACAACTCGTTTCTTTTATCTCCCACGTCGCAGGTCCATGGACTGTCACTACGGACCCCCAGCTACGGCTCAAGACTGTGACTGCGGACCGGGCCTCTCCATGGAGCACGACCGTGGATTTCTACTACATTACACTATACCACACTATACTGTATATTATCTTAACATTCTTATATTATACCATTATATACTGCATACGCATTATTGTTGTACTATATTATATTATCATATACTATCTTACACTATTATATTTGCTACTATTGTTATTGTTACTACTTGTATCTCTTTCTGTCTCTCCTCTCTCTCTCTTCTTTCCCTCCGACACGGTCGAGGCAGAAGGCCTCCACCCTAGAGCCTAGGGTCTGCCTGACGTTTCTTCCAGTTAAGGGGGAGTTTTTCGTTGCCACTGTCACAAAATTGCTTGCTCAGGGTGGGACTGTCGGGTCTCTTCTCTACATGTAAAGTGTCTTGAGACAACTTGTTGTGATTTGACACTTTAATAAAATTGAATTGAATTGAATTGAACTCATTTTAGCCGTTAGGCTATAGATTACAATGTTGTTACAAACCTGGGAGACCATGCCATGTCGGTTGTTTTGTAATCTATAGACGAATCCACAGACGCGCTGCCTGTAGGCAGCCATAGCTGCGGTGTCAAAGCTCCGCACCGCGACACCGCAGCAATGGCCGCCTACAGCCAGCTACAGGCAGCGCGTCTGTGGATTTGTCTATACATTCACAAAATGTGTGTGTGTGTGTGTGTGTGTGTGTGTGTGTGTGTGTGTGTGTGTGTGTGTGTGTGTGTGTGTGTGTGTGTGTGTGTGTGTGTGTGTGTGTGTGTGTGTGTGTGTGTGCCGGGCATAACTCGGCCACTGTTCGACCGATTGACGTCAAACCGGGCATATGTGTCGCAGATGACCTGGGGGTGTGCAGTGCCGAATGGGAAGTCAACTTTGTGTATGGTCTTGTTAACTTTCATCCTGTCTAGATTAACAAGTGTGTGAAGTTGGTTTGCAGACCAAATTCCTACCCTACATGTTACACAGAATTATGAAAAACAATAAGACATAATTGAGTGTATTTATAGTTTACGGTACACTCACATCTCACTGCCATCCAGCTCTGTGGTGATTCTCCTCCAGAATATTTACACTTGTAGAATCCCTCATCAGACTTAGATACAGCAGCTATGGTCATCTCTCCATTGGTTTTATCTTGGACCAGCTCTTCATTTCTATAAAAGTCCACGTTGGAGAGAGACGAGTCTGTTCTGTGTTTGCATTGAAGAGTGACAGAATGTCCCTCGGTCACAGGGAGAACAGGACTGACCAAGATGACGGAACCACCTGTAAAACAGTTTAAAAAGCATCCTTTTAATTAGTTGGACAACTGGAGTATGAACTGTCTGATTATATCAGTTATACTAACACTATTGTGTGTGAAGTGGGGGTGGGGGGGCGGGCATGTCCCCACAATATTGGTAGCAATTAAACATCTACCGAAACTATGCAGAAATCCTATCCTGGT